>NW_027478385.1:8181818-8484848 GCF_051014685.1 Ptiloglossa arizonensis
TGGTTGACAAGACAATAAATTTTTCGCAATTCTGCTGCTCCAAACGCTTAACCAGAATGGCCTAGGGAATAAATACGCATACCGTTGTAATCGGGCGAGTTTCTAATTTCAGACGCAGCAGGAATTTTTGGGTTTGGTCAATCCGTTCGCGAGATATGGGACTTTGAAGCTAAGAAATGGTTGGGAAGGCAACAAATTTTTCGCAATTCTGCTGCTCCAAACGCTTAACCAGAATGGCCTTGGGAAAAAAGACACGTACCGCTGTAATCGGGCGAGTTTCTATTTTCACATGCAATAGGAATTTTTGGGTCAGTTCAATCCGTTCGCGAGATATGCGAGTTTGAAGCCAAGAAATGGTTGATAAGGCAACAAATTTTTCGGAGTTCTGCGGCTCCTAACGCTTAACCAGAATGGCCTAGGGAAAAAATACACATACCGTTGTAATCGGGCGAGTTTCTACTTTCAGATGCAATAGGAGTTTTTGGGTTAGGTCAATCCGTTCGCGAGATATGGGAGTTTGAAGCTAAGAAATGGTTGAGAACAGAACAAATTTTTCGCAATTCTGCTGCTCCAAACGCTTAACCAGAATGGCCTAGGGAATAAATACGCATACCGTTGTAATCGGGCGAGTTTCTAATTTCAGGCGCAGCAGGAATTTTTGGGTTTGGTCAATCCGTTCGCGAGATATGGGACTTTGAAGCCAACAAATGGTTGAGAGGGCAAAAAATTTTTCGGAATTCTGCTGCTCCAAACGCTTAACCAGAATGGCCTAGGGAAAAAATACACCTACCGCTGTAATCGGGCGATTTTCTACTTTCAGATGCAGTAGGAATTTTTGGGTTAGGTCAATCCGTTCGCGAGATATGGGAGTTTGAAGCCAAGAAATGGTTGAGAAGGCAAAAAATTTTTCGCAATTCTGCTCCTCCAAACGCTTAACCAGAATGGCCTAGGGAAAAAATACACATACCGTTGTAATCGGGCGAGTTTCTACTTTCAGATGCAACAGGAATTTTTGGGTTAGGTCAATCCGTTCGCGAGATATGGGAGTTTGAAGCTAAGAAATGGTTGAGAAGGCAAAAAATTTTTCGCAATTCTGCTGCTCCAAACGCTTAACCAGAATGGCCTAGGGAAAAAATACACCTACCGTTGTAATCGGGCGAGTTTCTACTTTCAGATGCAACAGGAATTTTTGGGTTAGGTCAATCCGTTCGCGAGATATGGGAGTTTGAAGCCAAGAAATGGTTGAGAAGGCAAAAAATTTTTCGCAATTCTGCTGCTCCAAACGCTTAACCAGAATGGCCTAGGGAAAAAATACACATACCGTTGTAATCGGGCGAGTTTCTACCTTCAGTTACAATAGGAATTATTGGGTTAGGTCAATCCGTTCGCGAGATACGGGACTTTGAAGCTAAGAAATGGTTGACAAGACAATAAATTTTTTGCACTTTTGCTGCTCCAATCGCTTAACCAGAATGGCCTAAGGGAAAAATACACGTACCGTTGTAATCGGGCGAGTTTCTACTTTCAAATGCAATAGGAATTTTTGGGTTAGGTCAATCCGTTCGCGAGATATGGGAGTTTGAAGCCAACAAATGGTTGAGAGGGCAAAAAACTTTTCTCAATTCTGCTGCTCGAAACGCTTAACCAGAATGGCCTAGGGAAAAGATACACGTACCGCTGTAATCGGGCGAGTTTCTACTTTCAGATGCAATAGGAATTTTTGGGTTAGGTCAATCCGTTCGCGAGATGTGGGAGTTTGAAGACAAGAAATGGTTGAGAAGGCAAAACATTTTTCGCAATTCTGCTGCTTCAAACGCTTAACCAGAATGGCCTAGGGAAAAAATGCACATACCGTTGTAATCGGGCGAGTTTCTACCTTCAATTACAATAGGAATTTTTGAGTTAGGTCAATCCGTTCGCGAGATATGGGACTTTGAAGCTAAGAAATGGTTGACAAGACAATAAATTTTTCGCAATTCTGCTGCTTCAAACGCTTAACCAGTATGGCCTAGGGAAAAAATACACATACCGTTGTAATCGGGCGAGTTTCTACTTTCAGTTACAATAGGAATTTTTGGGTTAGGTCAATCCGTTCGCGAGATATGGGATTTTGAAGCTAAGAAATGGTTGAGAAGG
This sequence comes from Ptiloglossa arizonensis, assembly GCF_051014685.1. Lineage (NCBI taxonomy): Eukaryota > Metazoa > Arthropoda > Insecta > Hymenoptera > Colletidae > Ptiloglossa > Ptiloglossa arizonensis. The sequence continues at coordinate 8,183,955 of NW_027478385.1, forward strand.
CAACAAATTTTTCGCAGTTCTGCGTCTCCTAACGCTTAACCAGAATGGCCTAGGGAAAAAATACACATACCGTTGTAATTGGGCGAGTTTCTATTTTCAGACGCAACAGGAATTTTTGGGTTAGGTCAATCCGTTCGCGAGATATGGGAGTTTGAAGCCAACAAATGGTTGAGAGGGCAAAAAATTTTTCGCAATTCTGCTGCTCCAAACGCTTAACCAGAATGGCCTAGGGAAAAAATACACCTACCGCTGTAATCGGGCGATTTTCTACTTTCAGATGCAGTAGGAATTTTTGGGTTAGGTCAATCCGTTCGCGAGATATGGGAGTTTGAAGCCAAGAAATGGTTGAGAAGGCAAAAAATTGTTCGCAATTCTGCTCCTCCAAACGCTTAACCAGAATGGCCTAGGGAAAAAATACACATACCGTTGTAATCGGGCGAGTTTCTACTTTCAGATGCAACAGGAATTTTTGGGTTAGGTCAATCCGTTCGCGAGATATGGGAGTTTGAAGCTAAGAAATGGTTGAGAAGGCAAAAAATTTTTCGCAGTTCTGCGTCTCCTAACGCTTAACCAGAATGGCCTAGGGAAAAAATACACATACCGTTGTAATTGGGCGAGTTTCTATTTTCAGACGCAACAGGAATTTTTGGGTTAGGTCAATCCGTTCGCGAGATATGGGAGTTTGAAGCCAACAAATGGTTGAGAGGGCAAAAAATTTTTCGCAATTCTGCTGCTCCAAACGCTTAACCAGAATGGCCTAGGGAAAAAATACACCTACCGCTGTAATCGGGCGATTTTCTACTTTCAGATGCAGTAGGAATTTTTGGGTTAGGTCAATCCGTTCGCGAGATATGGGAGTTTGAAGCCAAGAAATGGTTGAGAAGGCAAAAAATTTTTCGCAATTCTGCTCCTCCAAACGCTTAACCAGAATGGCCTAGGGAAAAAATACACATACCGTTGTAATCGGGCGAGTTTCTACTTTCAGATGCAACAGGAATTTTTGGGTTAGGTCAATCCGTTCGCGAGATATGGGAGTTTGAAGCTAAGAAATGGTTGAGAAGGCAAAAAATTTTTCGCAATTCTGCTGCTCCAAACGCTTAACCAGAATGGCCTAGGGAAAAAATACACCTACCGTTGTAATCGGGCGAGTTTCTAATTTCAGATGCAACAGGAATTTTTGGGTTAGGTCAATCCGTTCGCGAGATATGGGAGTTTGAAGCCAAGAAATGGTTGAGAAGGCAAAAAATTTTTCGCAATTCTGCTGCTCCAAACGCTTAACCAGAATGGCCTAGGGAAAAAATACACATACCGTTGTAATCGGGCGAGCTTCTACCTTCAGTTACAATAGGAATTATTGGGTTAGGTCAATCCGTTCGCGAGATACGGGACTTTGAAGCTAAGAAATGGTTGACAAGACAATAAATTTTTCGCAATTCTGCTGCTCCAAACGCATAACCAGAATGGCCTAGGGAATAAATACGCATACCGTTGTAATCGGGCGAGTTTCTAATTTCAGACGCAGCAGGAATTTTTGGGTTTGGTCAATCCGTTCGCGAGATATGGGACTTTGAAGCTAAGAAATGGTTGGGAAGGCAACAAATTTTTCGCAATTCTGCTGCTCCAAACGCTTAACCAGAATGGCCTTGGGAAAAAAGACACGTACCGCTGTAATCGGGCGAGTTTCTACTTTCACATGCAATAGGAATTTTTGGGTCAGTTCAATCCGTTCGCGAGATATGCGAGTTTGAAGCCAAGAAATGGTTGATAAGGCAACAAATTTTTCGGAGTTCTGCGGCTCCTAACGCTTAACCAGAATGGCCTAGGGAAAAAATACACATACCGTTGTAATCGGGCGAGTTTCTACTTTCAGATGCAATAGGAGTTTTTGGGTTAGGTCAATCCGTTCGCGAGATATGGGAGTTTGAAGCTAAGAAATGGTTGAGAACAGAACAAATTTTTCGCAATTCTGCTGCTCCAAACGCTTAACCAGTATGGCCTAGGGAAAAAATACACATACCGTTGTAATCGGGCGAGTTTCTACTTTCAGTTGCAAAAGGAATTTTTGGGTTAGGTCAATCCGTTCGCGAGATTTGGGATTTTGAAGCTAAGAAATGGTTGAGAAGACAACAAATTTTTCGCACTTCTGCTGCTCCAAACGCTTAACCAGAATGGCCTTGGGAAAAAATACACTAACCGCTGTAATCGGGCGAGTTTCTACTTTCAGATGCAATAGGAATTTTTGGGTCAGTTCAATCCGTTCGCGAGATATGCGAGTTTGAAGCCAAGAAATGGTTGGTAAGGCAACAAATTTTTCGCAGTTCTGCGGCTCCTAACGCTTAACCAGAATGGCCTAGGGAAAAAATACACATACCGTTGTAATCGGGCGAGTTTCTACTTTCAGATGCAATAGGAGTTTTTGGGTTAGGTCAATCCGTTCGCGAGATATGGGAGTTTGAAGCTAAGAAATGGTTGAGAACAGAACAAATTTTTCGCAATTCTGCTGCTCCAAACGCTTAACCAGAATGGCCTAGGGAAAAAATACACATACCGTTGTAATCGGGCGAGTTTCTACTTTCAGATGCAATAGGAGTTTTTGGGTTAGGTCAATCCGTTCGCGAGATATGGGAGTTTGAAGCTAAGAAATGGTTGAGAACAGAACAAATTTTTCGCAATTCTGCTGCTCCAAACGCTTAACCAGAATGGCCTAGGGAATAAATACGCATACCGTTGTAATCGGGCGAGTTTCTAATTTCAGACGCAGCAGGAATTTTTGGGTTTGGTCAATCCGTTCGCGAGATATGGGACTTTGAAGCTAAGAAATGGTTGGGAAGGCAACAAATTTTTCGCAATTCTGCTGCTCCAAACGCTTAACCAGAATGGGCTAGGGAAGAAATACACATACCGTTGTAATCGGGCGAGTTTCTAATTTCAGACGCAGCAGGAATTTTTGGGTTTGGTCAATCCGTTCGCGAGATATGGGACTTTGAAGCTAAGAAATGGTTGGGAAGGCAACAAATTTTTCGCAATTCTGCTGCTCCAAACGCTTAACCAGAATGGGCTAGGGAAGAAATACACATACCGTTGTAATCGGGCGAGTTTCTACTTTCAGATGCAAGAGGAATTTTTGGGTTAGGTCAATCCGTTCGCGAGGTATGCGAGTTTGAAGCCAAGAAATGGATGAGAAGGCAACAAAATTTCGCAATTCTGCTGCTCCAAACGCTTAACCAGAATAGCCTAGGGAAAAAATACACGTACCGCTGTAATCGGGCGAGTTTCTACTTTCAGATGCAATAGGAATTTTTGGGTTAGGTCAATCCGTTCACGAAATATGGGAGTTTGAAGCCAAGAAATGGTTGAGAAGGCAAAAAATTTTTCGCAATTCTGCTGCTCCAAACGCTTAACCAGAATGGCCTAGGGAAAAAATACACATACCGTTGTAATTGGGCGAGTTTCTATTTTCAGACGCAACAGGAATTTTTTGGTTAGGTCAATTCGTTCGCGAGATATGGGAGTTTGAAGCCAACAAATGGTTGAGAGGGCAAAAAATTTTTCTCAATTCTGCTGCTCGAAACGCTTAACCAGAATGGCCTAGGGAAAAGATACACGTACCGCTGTAATCGGGCGAGTTTCTACTTTCAAATGCAATAGGAATTTTTGGGTTAGGTCAATCCGTTCGCGATATATGGGAGTTTGAAGACAAGAAATGGTTGAGAAGGCAAAAAATTTTTCGCAATTCTGCTGCTCCAAACGCTTAACCAGAATTTCCTAGGGAAAAAATACACATACCGTTGTAATCGGGCGAGTTTCTACTTTCAGATGCAACAGGAATTTTTGGGTTAGGTCAATCCGTTCGCGAGATATGGGATTTTGAAGCTAAGAAATGGTTGAGAAGACAACAAATTTTTCGCACTTCTGCTGCTCCAAACGCTTAACCAGAATGGCCTTGGGAAAAAATACACTAACCGCTGTAATCGGGCGAGTTTCTACTTTCAGATGCAATAGGAATTTTTGGGTCAGTTCAATCCGTTCGCGAGATATGCGAGTTTGAAGCCAAGAAATGGTTGGTAAGGCAACAAATTTTTCGCAGTTCTGCGGCTCCTAACGCTTAACCAGAATGGCCTAGGGAAAAAATACACATACCGTTGTAATCGGGCGAGTTTCTACTTTCAGATGCAATAGGAGTTTTTGGGTTAGGTCAATCCGTTCGCGAGATATGGGAGTTTGAAGCTAAGAAATGGTTGAGAACAGAACAAATTTTTCGCAATTCTGCTGCTCCAAACGCTTAACCAGAATGGCCTAGGGAAAAAATACACATACCGTTGTAATCGGGCGAGTTTCTACTTTCAGATGCAATAGGAGTTTTTGGGTTAGGTCAATCCGTTCGCGAGATATGGGAGTTTGAAGCTAAGAAATGGTTGAGAACAGAACAAATTTTTCGCAATTCTGCTGCTCCAAACGCTTAACCAGAATGGCCTAGGGAATAAATACGCATACCGTTGTAATCGGGCGAGTTTCTAATTTCAGACGCAGCAGGAATTTTTGGGTTTGGTCAATCCGTTCGCGAGATATGGGACTTTGAAGCTAAGAAATGGTTGGGAAGGCAACAAATTTTTCGCAATTCTGCTGCTCCAAACGCTTAACCAGAATGGGCTAGGGAAGAAATACACATACCGTTGTAATCGGGCGAGTTTCTAATTTCAGACGCAGCAGGAATTTTTGGGTTTGGTCAATCCGTTCGCGAGATATGGGACTTTGAAGCTAAGAAATGGTTGGGAAGGCAACAAATTTTTCGCAATTCTGCTGCTCCAAACGCTTAACCAGAATGGGCTAGGGAAGAAATACACATACCGTTGTAATCGGGCGAGTTTCTACTTTCAGATGCAAGAGGAATTTTTGGGTTAGGTCAATCCGTTCGCGAGATATGCGAGTTTGAAGCCAAGAAATGGATGAGAAGGCAACAAAATTTCGCAATTCTGCTGCTCCAAACGCTTAACCAGAATAGCCTAGGGAAAAAATACACGTACCGCTGTAATCCGGCGAGTTTCTACTTTCAGATGCAATAGGAATTTTTGGGTTAGGTCAATCCGTTCACGAAATATGGGAGTTTGAAGCCAAGAAATGGTTGAGAAGGCAAAAAATTTTTCGCAATTCTGCTGCTCCAAACGCTTAACCAGAATGGCCTAGGGAAAAAATACACATACCGTTGTAATTGGGCGAGTTTCTATTTTCAGGCGCAACAGGAATTTTTTGGTTAGGTCAATCCGTTCGCGAGATATGGGAGTTTGAAGCCAACAAATGGTTGAGAGGGCAAAAAATTTTTCTCAATTCTGCTGCTCGAAACGCTTAACCAGAATGGCCTAGGGAAAAGATACACGTACCGCTGTAATCGGGCGAGTTTCTACTTTCAAATGCAATAGGAATTTTTGGGTTAGGTCAATCCGTTCGCGATATATGGGAGTTTGAAGACAAGAAATGGTTGAGAAGGCAAAAAATTTTTCGCAATTCTGCTGCTCCAAACGCTTAACCAGAATTTCCTAGGGAAAAAATACACATACCGTTGTAATCGGGCGAGTTTCTACTTTCAGATGCAACAGGAATTTTTGGGTTAGGTCAATCCGTTCGCGAGATATGGGAGTTTGAAGCTAAGAAATGGTTGAGAAGGCAAAAAATTTTTCGCAATTCTGCTGCTCCAAACGCTTAACCAGAATGGCCTAGGGAAAAAATACACCTACCGTTGTAATCGGGCGAGTTTCTAATTTCAGATGCAACAGGAATTTTTGGGTTAGGTCAATCCGTTCGCGAGATATGGGAGTTTGAAGCCAAGAAATGGTTGAGAAGGCAAAAAATTTTTCGCAATTCTGCTGCTCCAAACGCTTAACCAGAATGGCCTAGGGAAAAAATACACATACCGTTGTAATCGGGCGAGTTTCTACCTTCAGTTACAATAGGAATTTTTGGGTCAGTTCAATCCGTTCGCGAGATATGCGAGTTTGAAGCCAAGAAATGGTTGATAAGGCAACAAATTTTTCGGAGTTCTGCGGCTCCTAACGCTTAACCAGAATGGCCTAGGGAAAAAATACGCATACCGTTGTAATCGGGCGAGTTTCTAATTTCAGACGCAGCAGGAATTTTTGGGTTTGGTCAATCCGTTCGCGAGATATGGGACTTTGAAGCTAAGAAATGGTTGGGAAGGCAACAAATTTTTCGCAATTCTGCTGCTCCAAACGCTTAACCAGAATGGCCTTGGGAAAAAAGACACGTACCGCTGTAATCGGGCGAGTTTCTACTTTCACATGCAATAGGAATTTTTGGGTCAGTTCAATCCGTTCGCGAGATATGGGAGTTTGAAGCTAAGAAATGGTTGAGAAGGCAAAAAATTTTTCGCAATTCTGCTGCTCCAAACGCTTAACCAGAATGGCCTAGGGAAAAAATACACCTACCGTTGTAATCGGGCGAGTTTCTACTTTCAGATGCAATAGGAGTTTTTGGGTTAGGTCAATCCGTTCGCGAGATATGGGAGTTTGAAGCTAAGAAATGGTTGAGAACAGAACAAATTTTTCGCAATTCTGCTGCTCCAAACGCTTAACCAGAATGGCCTAGGGAATAAATACGCATACCGTTGTAATCGGGCGAGTTTCTAATTTCAGGCGCAGCAGGAATTTTTGGGTTTGGTCAATCCGTTCGCGAGATATGGGACTTTGAAGCTAAGAAATGGTTGGGAAGGCAACAAATTTTTCGCAATTCTGCTGCTCCAAACGCTTAACCAGAATGGGCTAGGGAAGAAATACACATACCGTTGTAATCGGGCGAGTTTCTACTTTCAGATGCAATAGGAATTTTTGGGTCAGTTCAATCCGTTCGCGAGATATGCGAGTTTGAAGCCAAGAAATGGTTGGTAAGGCAACAAATTTTTCGCAGTTCTGCGGCTCCTAACGCTTAACCAGAATGGCCTAGGGAAAAAATACACATACCGTTGTAATCGGGCGAGTTTCTACTTTCAGATGCAATAGGAGTTTTTGGGTTAGGTCAATCCGTTCGCGAGATATGGGAGTTTGAAGCTAAGAAATGGTTGAGAACAGAACAAATTTTTCGCAATTCTGCTGCTCCAAACGCTTAACCAGAATGGGCTAGGGAAGAAATACACATACCGTTGTAATCGGGCGAGTTTCTACTTTCAGATGCAAGAGGAATTTTTGGGTTAGGTCAATCCGTTCGCGAGATATGGGCGTTTGAAGCCAAGAAATGGTTGAGAAGGCAAAAAATTTTTAGCAATTCTGCTGCTCCAAACACTTAACCAGAATGGCCTAGGGAAGACATACACATACCGTTGTAATCGGGCGAGTTTCTACTTTCAGACGCAATAGGAATTTTTGGGTTAGGTCAATCCGGTCGCGAGATATGGGAGTTTGAAGCCATGAAATGGTTGAGAAGGCAAAAAATTTTTCGCAATTCTGCTGCTCCAAACGCTTAACCAGGATGGCCTAGGGAAAAAAGACACATACCGTTGTAATCGCGCGAGTTTCTACTTTCAGATGCAATAGGAATTTTTGGGTTAGGTCAATCCGTTCGCGAGATATGCGAGTTTGAAGCCAAGAAATGGATGAGAAGGTAACAAAATTTCGCAATTCTGCTGCTCCAAACGCTTAACCAGAATAGCCTAGGGAAAAAATGCACGTACCGCTGTAATCGGGCGAGTTTCTACTTTCAGATGCAATAGGAATTTTTGGGTTAGGTCAATCCGTTCACGAAATATGGGAGTTTGAAGCCAAGAAATGGTTGAGAAGGCAAAAAATTTTTCGCAATTCTGCTGCTCCAAACGCTTAACCAGAATGGCCTAGGGAAAAAATACACATACCGTTGTAATTGGGCGAGTTTCTATTTTCAGACGCAACAGGAATTTTTTGGTTAGGTCAATCCGTTCGCGAGATATGGGAGTTTGAAGCCAACAAATGGTTGAGAGGGCAAAAAATTTTTCTCAATTCTGCTGCTCGAAACGCTTAACCAGCATGGCCTAGGGAAAAGATACACGTACCGCTGTAATCGGGCGAGTTTCTACTTTCAAATGCAATAGGAATTTTTGGGTTAGGTCAATCCGTTCGCGATATATGGGAGTTTGAAGACAAGAAATGGTTGAGAAGGCAAAAAATTTTTCGCAATTCTGCTGCTCCAAACGCTTAACCAGAATGGCCTAGGGAAAAAATACACATACCGTTGTAATCGGGCGAGTTTCTACTTTCAGATGCAACAGGAATTTTTGGGTTAGGTCAATCCGTTCGCGAGATATGGGAGTTTGAAGCTAAGAAATGGTTGAGAAGGTAAAAAATTTTTCGCAATTTTGCTGCTCCAGACGCTTCACCAGAATGGCCTAGGGAAAAAATACACATACCGTTGTAATTGGGCGAGTTTCTATTTTCAGACGCAACAGGAATTTTTGGGTTAGGTCAATCCGTTCGCGAGATATGGGACTTTGAAGCTAAGAAATGGTTGACAAGACAATAAATTTTTCGCACTTTTGCTGCTCCAATCGCTTAACCAGAATGGCCTAAGGGAAAAATTCACGTACCGTTGTAATCGGGCGAGTTTCTACTTTCAAATGCAATAGGAATTTTTGGGTTAGGTCAATCCGTTCGCGAGATGTGGGAGTTTGAAGACAAGAAATGGTTGAGAAGGCAAAAAATTTTTCGCAATTCTGCTGCTTCAAACGCTTAACCAGAATGGCCTAGGGAAAAAATACACATACCGTTGTAATCGGGCGAGTTTCTACCTTCAGTTACAATAGGAATTTTTGAGTTAGGTCAATCCGTTCGCGAGATATGGGACTTTGAAGCTAAGAAATGGTTGACAAGACAATAAATTTTTGGCAATTCTGCTGCTTCCAACGCTTAACCAGTATGGCCTAGGGAAAAAATACACATACCGTTGTAATCGGGCGAGTTTCTACTTTCAGGTGCAACAGGAATTTTTGGGTTAGGTCAATCCGTTCATGAGATATGGGAGTTTGAAGCCAAGAAATGGTTGAGAAGGCAAAAAATTTTTCGCAATTCTGCTGTTCCAAACGCTTAACCAGAATGGCCTAAGGAAAAAATACACATACCGTTGTAATTGGGCGAGTTTCTATTTTCAGGCGCAACAGGAATTTTTGGGTTAGGTCAATCCGTTCGCGAGATATGGGAGTTTGAAGCCAACAAATGGTTGAGAGGGCAAAAAATATTTCTCAATTCTGCTGCTCGAAACGCTTAACCAGAATGGCCTATGGAAAAGATACACGTACCGCTGTAATCGGGCGAGTTTCTACTTTCAGATGCAATAGGAATTTTTGGGTTAGGTCAATCCGTTCGCGAGATGTGGGAGTTTGAAGACAAGAAATGGTTGAGAAGGCAAAAAATTTTTCGCAATTCTGCTGCTTCAAACGCTTAACCAGAATGGCCTAGGGAAAAAATACACATACCGTTGTAATCGGGCGAGATTCTACCTTCAGTTACAATAGGAATTTTTGAGTTAGGTCAATCCGTTCGCGAGATATGGGACTTTGAAGCTAAGAAATGGTTGACAAGACAATAAATTTTTGGCAATTCTGCTGCTTCAAACGCTTAACCAGTATGGCCTAGGGAAAAAATACACATACCGTTGTAATCGGGCGAGTTTCTACTTTCAGATGCAATAGGAATTTTTCGGTTAGGTCAATCCGTTCGCGAGATATGGGAGTTTGAAGCTAACAAATGGTTGAGAAGAGAACAAAATTTTCGCAATTCTGCTGCTCCAAACGCTTAACCAGAATGGCCTAGGGAAAAAATACACATACCGTTGTAATCGGGCGAGTTTCTACTTTCAGGTGCAACAGGAATTTTTGGGTTAGGTCAATCCGTTCGCGAGATATGGGAGTTTGAAGCCAAGAAATGATTGAGAAGGCAAAAAATTTTTCGCAATTCTGCTGTTCCAAACGCTTAACCAGAATGGCCTAAGGAAAAAATACACATACCGTTGTAATTGGGCGAGTTTCTATTTTCAGACGCAACAGGAATTTTTGGGTTAGGTCAATCCGTTCGCGAGATATGGGAGTTTGAAGCCAACAAATGGTTGAGAGGGCAAAAAATTTTTCTCAATTCTGCTGCTCGAAACGCTTAACCAGAATGGCCTAGGGAAAAGATACACGTACCGCTGTAATCGGGCGAGTTTCTACTTTCAGATGCAATAGGAATTTTTGGGTTAGGTCAATCCGTTCGCGAGATGTGGGAGTTTGAAGACAAGAAATGGTTGAGAAGGCAAAAAATTTTTCGCAATTCTGCTGCTTCAAACGCTTAACCAGAATGGCCTAGGGAAAAAATACACATACCGTTGTAATCGGGCGAGATTCTACCTTCAGTTACAATAGGAATTTTTGAGTTAGGTCAATCCGTTCGCGAGATATGGGACTTTGAAGCTAAGAAATGGTTGACAAGACAATAAATTTTTGGCAATTCTGCTGCTTCAAACGCTTAACCAGTATGGCCTAGGGAAAAAATACACATACCGTTGTAATCGGGCGAGTTTCTACTTTCAGATGAAACATGAATTTTTGGGTTAGGTCAATCCGTTCGCGAGATATGGGAGTTTGAAGCTAAGAAATGGTTCAGAAGGCAAAACATTTTTCGCAATTCTGCTACTCCAAACGCTTAACCAGAATAGCCTAGGGAAAAAATACACGTACCGCTGTAATCGGGCGAGTTTCTACTTTCAGATGCAATAGGAATTTTTGGGTTAGGTCAATCCGTTCGCGAGATATGGGAGTTTGAAGCTAACAAATGGTTGAGAAGAGAACAAAATTTTCGCAATTCTGCTGCTCCAAACGCTTAACCAGAATGGCCTAGGGAAAAAATACACATACCGTTGTAATCGGGCGAGTTTCTTCTTTCAGGTGCAACAGGAATTTTTGTGTTAGGTCAATCCGTTCGCGAGATATGGGAGTTTGAAGCCAAGAAATGGTTGAGAAGGCAAAAAATTTTTCGCAATTCTGCTGTTCCAAACGCTTAACCAGAATGGCCTAGGGAAAAAATACACATACCGTTGTAATCGGGCGAGTTTCTACTTTCAAATGCAATAGGAATTTTTGGGTTAGGTCAATCCGTTCGCGAGATATGGGAGTTTGAATCCAAGAAATGGTTAAGAAGGCAAAAAATTTTTCGCAATTCTGCTGCTCCAAACGCTTAACCAGAATGGCGTAGGGAAAAAATACACCTACCGCTGTAATCGGGCGATTTTCTACTTTCAGATGCAGTAGGAATTTTTGGGTTAGGTCAATCCGTTCGCGAGATATGGGAGTTTGAAGCCAAGAAATGGTTGAGAAGGCAAAAAATTTCTCGCAATTCTGCTCCTCCAAACGCTTAACCAGAATGGCCTAGGGAAAAAATACACATACCGTTGTAATCGGGCTAGTTTCTACTTTCAGATGCAACAGGAATTTTTGGGTTAGGTCAATCCGTTCGCGAGATATGGGAGTTTGAAGCTAAGAAATGGTTGAGAAGGCAAAAAATTTTTCGCAATTCTGCTGCTCCAAACGCTTAACCAGAATGGCCTAGGGAAAAAATACACCTACCGTTGTAATCGGGCGAGTTTCTACTTTCAGATGCAACAGGAATTTTTGGGTTAGGTCAATCCGTTCGCGAGATATGGGAGTTTGAAGCCAAGAAATGGTTGAGAAGGCAAAAAATTTTTCGCAATTCTGCTGCTCCAAACGCTTAACCAGAATGGCCTAGGGAAAAAATACACATACCGTTGTAATCGGGCGAGTTTCTACCTTCAGTTACAATAGGAATTATTGGGTTAGGTCAATCCGTTCGCGAGATACGGGACTTTGAAGCTAAGAAATGGTTGACAAGACAATAAATTTTTCGCAATTCTGCTGCTTCAAACGCTTAACCAGTATGGCCTAGGGAAAAAATACACATACCGTTGTAATCGGGCGAGTTTCTAGTTTCAGTTACAATAGGAATTTTTGGGTTAGGTCAATCCGTTCGCGAGATATGGGATTTTGAAGCTAAGAAATGGTTGAGAAGACAACAAATTTTTCGCACTTCTGCTGCTCCAAACGCTTAACCAGAATGGCCTTGGGAAAAAATACACGTACCGCTGTAATCGGGCGAGTTTCTACTTTCAGATGCAATAGGAATTTTTGGGTCAGTTCAATCCGTTCGCGAGATATGCGAGTTTGAAGCCAAGAAATGGTTGATAAGGCAACAAATTTTTCGCAGTTCTGCGGCTCCTAACGCTTAACCAGAATGGCCTAGGGAAAAAATACACATACCGTTGTAATCGGGCGAGTTTCTACTTTCAGATGCAATAGGAGTTTTTGGGTTAGGTCCATCCGTTCGCGAGATATGGGAGTTTGAAGCTAAGAAATGGTTGAGAACAGAACAAATTTTTCGCAATTCTGCTGCTCCAAACGCTTAACCAGAATGGCCTAGGGAATAAATACGCATACCGTTGTAATCGGGCGAGTTTCTAATTTCAGGCGCAGCAGGAACTTTTGGGTTTGGTCAATCCGTTCGCGAGATATGGGACTTTGAAGCTAAGAAATGGTTGGGAAGGCAACAAATTTTTCGCAATTCTGCTGCTCCAAACGCTTAACCAGAATGGCCTTGGGAAAAAATACACGTACCGCTGTAATCGGGCGAGTTTCTACTTTCAGATGCAATAGGAATTTTTGGGTCAGTTCAATCCGTTCGCGAGATATGCGAGTTTGAAGCCAAGAAATGGTTGATAAGGCAACAAATTTTTCGCAGTTCTGCGGCTCCTAACGCTTAACCAGAATGGCCTAGGGAAAAAATACACATACCGTTGTAATCGGGCGAGTTTCTACTTTCAGGTGCAACAGGAATTTTTGGGTTAGGTCAATCCGTTCACGAGATATGGGAGTTTGAAGCCAAGAAATGGTTGAGAAGGCAAAAAATTTTTCGCAATTCTGCTGTTCCAAACGCTTAACCAGAATGGCCTAGGGAAAAAATACACATACCGTTGTAATCGGGCGAGTTTCTACTTTCAGATGCAACATGAATTTTTGGGTTAGGTCAATCCGTTCGCGAGATATGGGAGTTTGAATCTAAGAAATGGTTCAGAAGGCAAAAAATTTTTTGCAATTCTGCTACACCAAACGCTTAACCAGAATAGCCTAGGGAAAAAATACACGTACCGCTGTAATCGGGCGAGTTTCTACTTTCAGATGCAATAGGAATTTTTGGGTTAGGTCAATCCGTTCGCGATATATGGGAGTTTGAAGCCAAGAAATGGTTGAGAAGGCAAAAATTTTTTCGCAATTCTGCTGCTCCAAACGCTTAACCAGAATGGCCTAGGGAAAAAATACACATACCGTTGTAATTGGGCGAGTTTCTATTTTCAGACGCAACAGGAATTTTTGGGTTAGGTCAATCCGTTCGCGAGATATGGGAGTTGGAAGCCAAGAAATGGTTGAGAGGGCAAAAATTTTTTCGCAATTCTGCTGCTCCAAACGCTTAACCAGAACGGCCTAGGGAAAAAATACACATACCGCTGTAATCGGGCGATTTTCTACTTTCAGATGCAGTAGGAATTTTTGGGTTAGGTCAATCCGTTCGCGAGATATGGGATTTTGAAACTAAGAAATGGTTGAGAAGACAACAAATTTTTCGCACTTTTGCTGCTCCAATCGCTTAACCAGAATGGCCTAAGGGAAAAATACACGTACCGTAGAAATCTGGCGAGTTTCTACTTTCAAATGCAATAGGAACTTTTGGGTTAGGTCAATCCGTTCGCGTAATATGGAAGTTTGAAGACAAGAAATGGTTGAGAAGGCAAAAAATTTTTCGCAATTCTGCTGCTCCAAACGCTTAACCAGAATGGCCTAGGGAAAAAATACACGTACCGCTGTAATCGGGCGAGTTTCTACTTTCAGATGCAATAGGAATTTTTGGGTTAGGTCAATCCGTTCGCGAGATATGGGAGTTTGAAGCCAAGAAATGGTTGAGAAGGCAAAAAAATTTCGCAATTCTGCTGCTCCAAACGCTTAACCAGAATGGCCTAGGGAAAAAATACACATACCGCTGTAATCGGGCGATTTTCTACTTTCAGATGCAGTAGGAATATTTGGGTTAGGTCAATCCGTTCGCGAGATATGGGAGTTTGAAGCCAAGAAATGGTTGAGAGGGCAAAAAAATTTCGCAATTCTGCTGCTCCAAACGCTTAACCAGAATGGCCTAGGGAAAAAATACACATACCGCTGTAATCGGGCGATTTTCTACTTTCAGATGCAGTAGGAATTTTTGGGTTAGGTCAATCCGTTCGTGAGATATGGGATTTTGAAGCTAAGAAATGGTTGAGAAGACAACAAATTTTTCGCACTTCTGCTGCTCCAAACGCTTAACCAAATTGGCCTTGGGAAAAAATACACGTACCGCTGTAATCGGGCGAGTTTCTACTTTCAGATGCAATAGGAATTTTTGGGTTAGGTCAATCCGTTCGCGAGATATGGGAGTTTGAAGCCAAGAAATGGTTGATAAGGCAAAAAATTTTTCGCAATTCTGCGGCTCCTAACGCTTAACCAGAATGGCCTAGGGAAAAAAGACACATACCGTTGTAATCGGGCGAGTTTCTACTTTCAGACGCAATAGGAATTTTTGGGTCAGGTCAATCCGATCGCGAGATATGGGAGTTTGAAGCCAAGAAATGTTTGAGAAGGCAAAAAATTTTTCGCAATTCTGCTGCTCCAAACGCTTAACCAGAATGGCCTAGGGAAAAAATACACATACCGTTGTAATCGGGCGAGTTTCTTCTTTCAGATGCAATAGGAATTTTTGGGTTAGGTCAATCCGTTCGCGAGATATGGGACTTTGAAGCTAAGAAATGGTTGACAAGGCAATAAATTTTTCGCACTTTTGCTGCTCCAATCGCTTAACCAGAATGGCCTAAGTGAAAAATACACGTACCGTTGTAATCGGGCGAGTTTCTACTTTCAAATGCAATAGGAATTTTTGGGTTAGGTCAATCCGTTCGCGAGATATGGAAGTTTGAAGACAAGAAATGGTTGAGAAGGCAAAAAATTTTTCGCAATTCTGCTGCTCCAAACGCTTAACCAGAATGGCCTAGGGAAAAAATACACGTACCGCTGTAATCGGGCGAGTTTCTACTTTCAGATGCAATAGGAATTTTTGGGTTAGGTCAATCCGTTCGCGAGATATGGGAGTTTGAAGCCAAGAAATGGTTGAGAAGGCAAAAAAATTTCGCAATTATGCTGCTCCAAACACTTAACCAGAATGGCCTAGGGAAAAAATACACATACCGCTGTAATCGGGCGATTTTCTACTTTCAGATGCAGTAGGAATTTTTGGGTTAGGTCAATCCGTTCGCGAGATATGGGAGTTTGAAGCCAAGAAATGGTTGAGAAGGCAAAAAAATTTCGCAATTCTGCTGCTCCAAACGCTTAACCAGAATGGCCTAGGGAAAAAATACACATACCGCTGTAATCGGGCGATTTTCTACTTTCAGATGCAGTAGGAATATTTGGGTTAGGTCAATCCGTTCGCGAGATATGGGAGTTTGAAGCCAAGAAATGGTTGAGAGGGCAAAAAAATTTCGCAATTCTGCTGCTCCAAACGCTTAACCAGAATGGCCTAGGGAAAAAATACACATACCGCTGTAATCGGGCGATTTTCTACTTTCAGATGCAGTAGGAATTTTTGGGTTAGGTCAATCCGTTCGTGAGATATGGGATTTTGAAGCTAAGAAATGGTTGAGAAGACAACAAATTTTTCGCACTTCTGCTGCTCCAAACGCTTAACCAAATTGGCCTTGGGAAAAAATACACGTACCGCTGTAATCGGGCGAGTTTCTACTTTCAGATGCAATAGGAATTTTTGGGTTAGGTCAATCCGTTCGCGAGATATGGGAGTTTGAAGCCAAGAAATGGTTGATAAGGCAAAAAATTTTTCGCAATTCTGCGGCTCCTAACGCTTAACCAGAATGGCCTAGGGAAAAAAGACACATACCGTTGTAATCGGGCGAGTTTCTACTTTCAGACGCAATAGGAATTTTTGGGTCAGGTCAATCCGATCGCGAGATATGGGAGTTTGAAGCCAAGAAATGTTTGAGAAGGCAAAAAATTTTTCGCAATTCTGCTGCTCCAAACGCTTAACCAGAATGGCCTAGGGAAAAAATACACATACCGTTGTAATCGGGCGAGTTTCTTCTTTCAGATGCAATAGGAATTTTTGGGTTAGGTCAATCCGTTCGCGAGATATGGGACTTTGAAGCTAAGAAATGGTTGACAAGGCAATAAATTTTTCGCACTTTTGCTGCTCCAATCGCTTAACCAGAATGGCCTAAGTGAAAAATACACGTACCGTTGTAATCGGGCGAGTTTCTACTTTCAAATGCAATAGGAATTTTTGGGTTAGGTCAATCCGTTCGCGAGATATGGAAGTTTGAAGACAAGAAATGGTTGAGAAGGCAAAAAATTTTTCGCAATTCTGCTGCTCCAAACGCTTAACCAGAATGGCCTAGGGAAAAAATACACGTACCGCTGTAATCGGGCGAGTTTCTACTTTCAGATGCAATAGGAATTTTTGGGTTAGGTCAATCCGTTCGCGAGATATGGGAGTTTGAAGCCAAGAAATGGTTGAGAAGGCAAAAAAATTTCGCAATTATGCTGCTCCAAACACTTAACCAGAATGGCCTAGGGAAAAAATACACATACCGCTGTAATCGGGCGATTTTCTACTTTCAGATGCAGTAGGAATTTTTGGGTTAGGTCAATCCGTTCGCGAGATATGGGAGTTTGAAGCCAAGAAATGGTTGAGAAGGCAAAAAAATTTCGCAATTCTGCTGCTCCAAACGCTTAACCAGAATGGCCTAGGGAAAAAATACACATACCGTTGTAAACGGGCGAGTTTCTACTTTCAGACGCAATAGGAATTTTTGGGTTAGGTCAATCCGTTCGCGAGATATGGGAGTTTGAAGCCAAGAAATGGTTGAGAAGGCAAAAAAATTTCGCAATTCTGCTGCTCCAAACGCTTAACCAGAATGGCCTAGGGAAAAAATACACATACCGCTGTAATCGGGCGATTTTCTACTTTCAGATGCAGTAGGAATTTTTGGGTCAGGTCAATCCGATCGCGAGATATGGGAGTTTGAAGCCAAGAAATGGTTGAGAAGGCAAAAAATTTTTCGCAATTCTGCTGCTCCAAACGCTTAACCAGAATGGCCTAGGGAAAAAATACACGTACCGCTGTAATCGGGCGAGTTTCTACTTTCAGATGCAATAGGAATTTTTGGGGTAGGTCAATCCGTTCGCGAGATATGGGAGTTTGAAGCCAAGAAATGGTTGAGAAGGCAAAAAAATTTCGCAATTCTGCTGCTCCAAACGCTTAACCAGAATGGCCTAGGGAAAAAATACACATACCGTTGTAATCGGGCGAGTTTCTTCTTTCAGATGCAATAGGAATTTTTGGGTTAGGTCAATCCGTTCGCGAGATATGGGACTTTGAAGCTAAGAAATGGTTGACAAGGCAATAAATTTTTCGCACTTTTGCTGCTCCAATCGCTTAACCAGAATGGCCTAAGTGAAAAATACACGTACCGTTGTAATCGGGCGAGTTTCTACTTTCAAATGCAATAGGAATTTTTGGGTTAGGTCAATCCGTTCGCGAGATATGGAAGTTTGAAGACAAGAAATGGTTGAGAAGGCAAAAAATTTTTCGCAATTCTGCTGCTCCAAACGCTTAACCAGAATGGCCTAGGGAAAAAATACACGTACCGCTGTAATCGGGCGAGTTTCTACTTTCAGATGCAATAGGAATTTTTGGGTTAGGTCAATCCGTTCGCGAGATATGGGAGTTTGAAGCCAAGAAATGGTTGAGAAGGCAAAAAAATTTCGCAATTATGCTGCTCCAAACACTTAACCAGAATGGCCTAGGGAAAAAATACACATACCGCTGTAATCGGGCGATTTTCTACTTTCAGATGCAGTAGGAATTTTTGGGTTAGGTCAATCCGTTCGCGAGATATGGGAGTTTGAAGCCAAGAAATGGTTGAGAAGGCAAAAAAATTTCGCAATTCTGCTGCTCCAAACGCTTAACCAGAATGGCCTAGGGAAAAAATACACATACCGTTGTAATCGGGCGAGTTTCTACTTTCAGACGCAATAGGAATTTTTGGGTTAGGTCAATCCGTTCGCGAGATATGGGAGTTTGAAGCCAAGAAATGGTTGATAAGGCAAAAAATTTTTCGCAATTCTGCGGCTCCTAACGCTTAACCAGAATGGCCTAGGGAAAAAATACACATACCGTTGTAATCGGGCGAGTCTCTACTTTCAGACGCAATAGGAATTTTTGGGTCAGGTCAATCCGATCGCGAAATATGGGAGTTTGAAGCCAAGAAATGGTTGAGAAGGCAACAAATTTTTCGCAATTCTGCTGCTCCAAACGCTTAACCAGAATGGCTTAGGGAAAAAATACACATACCGTTGTAATCGGGCGAGTTTCTTCTTTCAGATGCAATAGGAATTTTTGGGTTAGGTCAATCCGTTCGAGAGATATGGGATTTTGAAGCTAAGAAATGGTTGAGAAGACAACAAATTTTTCGCACTTTTGCTGCTCCAATCGCTTAACCAGAATGGCCTAAGGGAAAAATACACGTACCGTTGTAATCGGGCGAGTTTCTACTCTCAGATGCAGTAGGAATTTTTGGGTTAGGTCAATCCGTTCGCGAGATATGGGATTTTGACGCTAAGAAATGGTTGAGAAGACAACAAATTTTTCGCACTTCTGCTGCTCCAAACGCTTAACCAGACTGGCCTAGGGAAAAAATACACGTGCCGCTGAAATCGGGCGAGTTTCTACTTTCAGATGCAATAGGAATTTTTGGGTTAGGTCAATCCGTTCGCGAGATATGGGAGTTTGAAGCCAAGAAATGGTTGATAAGGCAAAAAATTTTTCGCAATTCTGCGGATCCTAACGCTTAACCAGAATGGCCTAGGGAAAAAATACACATACCGTTGTAATCGGGCGAGTTTCTACTTTCAGACGCAATAGGAATTTTTGGGTCAGGTCAATCCGATTGCGAGATATGGGAGTTTGAAGCCAAGAAATGGTTGAGAAGGCAAAAAATTTTTCGCAATTCTGCTGCTCCAAACGCTTAACCAGAATGGCCTAGGGAAAAAATACACGTACCGCTGTAATCGGGCGAGTTTCTACTTTCAGATGCAATAGGAATTTTTGGGGTAGGTCAATCCGTTCGCGAGATATGGGAGTTTGAAGCCAAGAAATGGATGAGAAGGCAAAAAAATTTCGCAATTCTGCTGCTCCAAACGCTTAAGCAGAATGGCCTAGGGAAAAAATACACATACCGCTGTAATCGGGCGATTTTCTACTTTCAGATGCAGTAGGAATTTTTGGGTTAGGTCAATCCGTTCGCGAGATATGGGAGTTTGAAGCCAAGAAATGGTTGAGAAGGCAAAAAAATTTCGCAATTCTGCTGCTCCAAACGCTTAACCAGAATGGCCTAGGGAAAAAATACACATACCGCTGTAATCGGGCGATTTTCTACTTTCAGATGCAGTAGGAATTTTTGGGTCAGGTCAATCCGATCGCGAGATATGGGAGTTTGAAGCCAAGAAATGGTTGAGAAGGCAAAAAATTTTTCGCAATTCTGCTGCTCCAAACGCTTAACCAGAATGGCCTAGGGAAAAAATACACGTACCGCTGTAATCGGGCGAGTTTCTACTTTCAGATGCAATAGGAATTTTTGGGGTAGGTCAATCCGTTCGCGAGATATGGGAGTTTGAAGCCAAGAAATGGTTGAGAAGGCAAAAAAATTTCGCAATTCTGCTGCTCCAAACGCTTAACCAGAATGGCCTAGGGAAAAAATACACATACCGCTGTAATCGGGCGATTTTCTACTTTCAGATGCAGTAGGAATTTTTGGGTTAGGTCAATCCGTTCGCGAGATATGGGAGTTTGAAGCCAAGAAATGGTTGAGAAGGCAAAAAAATTTCGCAATTCTGCTGCTCCAAACGCTTAACCAGAATGGCCTAGGGAAAAAATACACATACCGCTGTAATCGGGCGATTTTCTACTTTCAGATGCAGTAGGAATTTTTGGGTTAGATCAATCCGTTCGCGAGATATGGGAGTTTGAAGCCAAGAAATGGTTGAGAAGGCAAAAAAATTTCGCAATTCTGCTGCTCCAAACGCTTAACCAGAATGGCCTAGGGAAAAAATACACATACCGCTGTAATCGGGCGATTTTCTACTTTCAGATGCAGTAGGAATTTTTGGGTTAGGTCAATCCGTTCGCGAGATATGGGATTTTGAAGCTAAGAAATGGTTGAGAAGACAACAAATTTTTCGCACTTCTGCTGCTCCAAACGCTTAACCAGATTGGCCTTGGGAAAAAATACACGTACCGCTGTAATCGGGCGAGTTTCTACTTTCAGATGCAATAGGAATTTTTGGGTTAGGTCAATCCGTTCGCGAGATATGGGAGTTTGAAGACAAGAAATGGTTGATAAGGCAAAAAATTTTTCGCAATTCTGCGGCTCCTAACGCTTAACCAGAATGGCCTAGGGAAAAAATACACATACCGTTGTAATCGGGCGAGTTTCTTCTTTCAGTTGCAATAGGAATTTTTGGGTCAGGTCAATCCGATCGCGAGATATGGGAGTTTGAAGCCAAGAAATGGTTGAGAAGGCAAAAAATTTTTCGCAATTCTGCTGCTCCAAACGCTTAACCAGAATGGCCTAGGGAAAAAATACACATACCGTTGTAATCGGGCGAGTTTCTTCTTTCAGATGCAATAGGAATTTTTGAGTTAGGTCAATCCGTTCGCTAGATATGGGACTTTGAAGCTAAGAAATGGTTGACAAGGCAATAAATTTTTCGCACTTTAGCTGCTCCAATCGCTTAACCAGAATGGCCTAAGTGAAAAATACACGTACCGTTGTAATCGGCCGAGTTTCTACTTTCAAATGCAATAGGAATTTTTGGGTTAGGTCAATCCGTTCGCGAGATATGGAAGTTTGAAGACAAGAAATGGTTGAGAAGGCAAAAAATGTTTCGCAATTCTGCTGCTCCAAACGCTTAACCAGAATGGCCTAGGGAAAAAATACACGTACCGCTGTAATCGGGCGAGTTTCTACTTTCAGATGCAACAGGAATTTTTGGGTTAGGTCAATCCGTTCGCGAGATATGGGAGTTTGAAGCCAAGAAATGGTTGAGAAGGCAAAAAAATTTCGCAATTATGCTGCTCCAAACGCTTAACCAGAATGGCCTAGGAAAAAAATACACATACCGCTGTAATCGGGCGATTTTCTACTTTCAGATGCAGTAGGAATTTTTGGGATAGGTCAATCCGTTCGCGAGATATGGGATTTTGAAGCTAAGAAATGGTTGAGAAGACAACAAATTTTTCGCACTTCTGCTGCTCCAAACGCTTAACCAGAATGGCCTAGGGAAAAAATACACATACCGTTGTAATCGGGCGAGTTTCTTCTTTCAGATGCAATAGGAATTTTTGGGTTAGGTCAATCCGTTCGCGAGATATGGGACTTTGAAGCTAAGAAATGGTTGACAAGGCAATAAATTTTTTGCACTTTTGCTGCTCCAATCGCTTAACCAGAATGGCCTAAGTGAAAAATACACGTACCGTTGTAATCGGGCGAGTTTCTACTTTCAAATGCAATAGGAATTTTTGGGTTAGGTCAATCCGTTCGCGAGATATGGAAGTTTGAAGACAAGAAATGGTTGAGAAGGCAAAAAATTTTTCGCAATTCTGCTGCTCCAAACGCTTAACCAGAATGGCCTAGGGAAAAAATACACGTACCGCTGTAATCGGGCGAGTTTCTACTTTCAGATGCAATGGGAATTTTTGGGTTAGGTCAATCCGTTCGCGAGATATGGGAGTTTGAAGCCAAGAAATGGTTGAGAAGGCAAAAAAATTTCGCAATTATGCTGCTCCAAACGCTTAACCAGAATGGCCTAGGGAAAAAATACACATACCGCTGTAATCGGGCGATTTTCTACTTTCAGATGCAGTAGGAATTTTTGGGTTAGGTCAATCCGTTCGCGAGATATGGGAGTTTGAAGCCAAGAAATGGTTGTGAAGGCAAAAAAATTTCGCAATTCTGCTGCTCCAAACGCTTAACCAGAATGGCCTAGGGAAAAAATTCACATACCGCTGTAATCGGGCGAGTTTCTACTTTCAGATGCAATAGGAATTTTTGGGTTAGGTCAATCCGTTCGCGAAATATGGGAGTTTGAAGCCAAGAAATGGTTGAGAAGGCAAAAAATTTTTCGCAATTCTGCTGCTCCAAACGCTTAACCAAAATGGCCTAGGGAAAAAATAGACATACCGTTGTAATTGGGCGAGTTTCTACTTTCAGACGCAACAGGAATTTTTGGGTTAGGTCAATCCGTTCGCGAGATATGGGAGTTTGAAGCCAAGAAATGGTTGAGAAGGCAAAAAATTTTTCGCAATTCTGCTACTCCAAACGCTTAACCAGAATGGCCTAGGGGAAAAATACACATACCGTTGCAATCGGGCGAGTTTCTATTTTCAGACGCAACAGCAATTTTTGGGTTAGGTCAATCCGTTCGCGAGATATGGGAGTTTGAAGCCAAGAAATGGTTGAGAAGGCAAAAAATTTTTCGCAATTCTGCTGCTCCAAACGCTTAACCAGAATGGCCTAGGGAAAAAATACACATACCGCTGTAATCGGGCGATTTTCTACTTTCAGATGCAGTAGGAATTTTTGGGTTAGGTCAATCCGTTGGCGAGATATGGGATTTTGACGCTAAGAAATGGTTGAGAAGACAACAAATTTTTCGCACTTCTGCTGCTCCAAACGCTTAACCAGAATGGCCTAAGGGAAAAATACACGTACCGTTGTAATCGGGCGAGTTTCTACTTACAAATGCAATAGGAATTTTTGGGTTAGGTCAATCCGTTCGCGAGATATGGAAGTTTGAAGACAAGAAATGGTTGAGAAGGCAAAAAATTTTTCGCAATTCTGCTGCTCCAAACGCTTAACCAGAATGGCCTAGGGAAAAAATACACGTACCGCTGTAATCGGGCGAGTTTCTACTTTCAGATGCAATAGGAATTTTTGGGGTAGGTCAATCCGTTCGCGAGATATGGGTGTTTGAAGCCAAGAAATGGTTGAGAAGGCAAAAAAATTTCGCAATTCTGCTGCTCCAAACGCTTAACCAGAATGGCCTAGGGAAAAAATACACATACCGCTGTAATCGGGCGATTTTCTACTTTCAGATGCAGTAGGAATTTTTGGGTTAGGTCAACCCGTTCGCGAGATATGGGATTTTGAAGCTAAGAAATGGTTGAGAAGACAACAAATTTTTCGCACTTCTGCTGCTCCAAACGCTTAACCAGAATGGCCTAGGGAAAAAATACACATACCGCTGTAATCGGGCGATTTTCTACTTTCAGATGCAGTAGGAATTTTTGGGTTAGGTCAACCCGTTTGGGAGATATGGGATTTTGAAGCTAAGAAATGGTTGACAAGGCAATAAATTTTTCGCAATTTTGCTACTCCAATCGCTTAACCAGAATGGCCTAAGTGAAAAATACACGTACCGTTGTAATCGGGCGAGTTTCTACTTTCAAATGCAATAGGAATTTTTGGGATAGGTCAATCCGTTCGCGAGATATGTAAGTTTGAAGACAAGAAATGGTTGAGAAGGCAAAAAATTTTTCGCAATTCTGCTGCTCCAAACGCTTAACCAGAATGGCCTAGGGAAAAAATACACATACCGTTGTAATCGGGCGTGTTTCTACTTTCAGACGCAATAGGAATTTTTGGGTCAGGTCAATCCGATCGCGAGATATGGGAGTTTGAAGCCAAGAAATGGTTGAGAAGGCAAAAAATTTTTCGCAATTCTGCTGCTTCAAACGCTTAACCAGAATGGCCTAGGGAAAAAATACACATACCGTTGTAATCGGGCGAGTTTCTACTTTCGGATGCAACAGGAATTTTTGGGTTAGGTCAATTCGTTCGCGAGATATGGGAGTTTGAAGCTAAGAAATAGTTCAGAAGGCAAAAAATTTTTCGCAATTCTGCTGCTCCAAACGCTTAACCAGAATGGCCTAGGGAAAAAATACACATACCGTTGTAATCGGGCGAGTTTCTACTTTCAGATGCAGTAGGAATTTTTGGGTTAGGTCAATCCATTCGCGAGATATGGGAGTTTGAATCCAAGAAATGGTT
Source organism: Ptiloglossa arizonensis (assembly GCF_051014685.1). Lineage (NCBI taxonomy): Eukaryota > Metazoa > Arthropoda > Insecta > Hymenoptera > Colletidae > Ptiloglossa > Ptiloglossa arizonensis. Next base: position 8,208,174 of record NW_027478385.1, read on the forward strand.
GAGAAGGCAAAAAATTTCACGCAATTCTGCTGCTCCAAACGCTTAACCAGAATGGCCTAGGGAAAAAATACACGTACCGTTGTAATCGGGCGGGTTTCTACTTTCCGATGCAATAGGAATTTTTGGGTTAGGTCAATCCGTTCGCGAAATATGGGAGTTTGAAGCCAAGAAATGGTTGAGAAGGCAAAAAATTTTTCGCAATTCTGCTGCTCCAAACGCTTAACCAAAATGGCCTAGGGAAAAAATAGACATACCGTTGTAATCGGGCGAGTTTCTACTTTCAGACGCAACAGGAATTTTTGGGTTAGGTCAATCCGTTCGCGAGATATGGGAGTTTGAAGCCAAGAAATGGTTGAGAAGGCAAAAAATTTTTCGCAATTCTGCTACTCCAAACGCTTAACCAGAATGGCCTAGGGGAAAAATACACATACCGTTGCAATCGGGCGAGTTTCTATTTTCAGACGCAACAGGAATTTTTGGGTTAGGTCAATCCGTTCGCGAGATATGGTACTTTGAAGCCAAGAAATGGTTGAGAAGGCAAAAAAATTTCGCAATTTTGCTGCTCCAAACGCTTAACCAAAATGGCCTAGGGAAAAAATACACATACCGCTGTAATCGGGCGATTTTCTACTTTCAGATGCAGTAGGAATTTTTGGGTTAGGTCAATCCGTTCGCGAGATATGGGAGTTTGAAGCCAAGAAATGGTTGATAAGGCAAAAAATTTTTCGCAATTCTGCGGCTCCTAACGCTTAGCCAGAATGGCCAAGGGAAAAAATACACATACCGTTGTAATCGGGCGAGTTTCTACTTTCAGATGCAATAGGAATTTTTGGGTTAGGTCAATCCGTTCGCGAAATATGGGAGTTTGAAGCCAAGAAATGGTTGAGAAGGCAAAAAATTTTTCGCAATTCTGCTGCTCCAAACGCTTAACCAGAATGGCCTAGGGAAAAAATACACATACCGTTGTAATCGGGCGAGTTTCTATTTTCAGATGCAATAGGAATTTTTGGGTTAGGCCAATCCATTCGCGAGATATGGGAGTTTGAATCCAAGAAATGGTTGAGAAGGCAAAAAATTTTTCGCAATTCTGCTGCTCCAAACGCTTAACCAGAATGGCCTAGGGAAAAAATACACGTACCGCTGTAATCGGGCGAGTTTCTACTTTCAGATGCAATAGGAATTTTTGGGTTAGGTCAATCCGTTCGCGAAATATGGGAGTTTGAAGCCAAGAAATGGTTGAGAAGGCAAAAAATTTTTCGCAATTCTGCTGCTCCAAACGCTTAACCAAAATGGCCTAGGGAAAAAATAGACATACCGTTGTAATTGGGCGAGTTTCTACTTTCAGACGCAACAGGAATTTTTGGGTTAGGTCAATCCGTTCGCGAGATATGGGAGTTTGAAGCCAAGAAATGGTTGAGAAGGCAAAAAATTTTTCGCAATTCTGCTACTCCAAACGCTTCACCAGAATGGCCTAGGGGAAAAATACACATACCGTTGCAATCGGGCGAGTTTCTATTTTCAGACGCAACAGCAATTTTTGGGTTAGGTCAATCCGTTCGCGAGATATGGGAGTTTGAAGCCAAGAAATGGTTGAGAAGGCAAAAAATTTTTCGCAATTCTGCTGCTCCAAACGCTTAACCAGAATGGCCTAGGGAGAAAATACACATACCGCTGTAATCGGGCGATTTTCTACTTTCAGATGCAGTAGGAATTTTTGGGTTAGGTCAATCCGTTGGCGAGATATGGGATTTTGACGCTAAGAAATGGTTGAGAAGACAACAAATTTTTCGCACTTCTGCTGCTCCAAACGCTTAACCAGAATGGCCTAAGGGAAAAATACACGTACCGTTGTAATCGGGCGAGTTTCTACTTACAAATGCAATAGGAATTTTTGGGTTAGGTCAATCCGTTCGCGAGATATGGAAGTTTGAAGACAAGAAATGGTTGAGAAGGCAAAAAATTTTTCGCAATTCTGCTGCTCCAAACGCTTAACCAGAATGGCCTAGGGAAAAAATACACGTACCGCTGTAATCGGGCGAGTTTCTACTTTCAGATGCAATAGGAATTTTTGGGGTAGGTCAATCCGTTCGCGAGATATGGGTGTTTGAAGCCAAGAAATGGTTGAGAAGGCAAAAAAATTTCGCAATTCTGCTGCTCCAAACGCTTAACCAGAATGGCCTAGGGAAAAAATACACATACCGCTGTAATCGGGCGATTTTCTACTTTCAGATGCAAAAGGAATTTTTGGGGTAGGTCAATCCGTTCGCGAGATATGGGAGTTTGAAGCCAAGAAATGGTTGAGAAGGCAAAAAAATTTCGCAATTCTGCTGCTCCAAACGCTTAACCAGAATGGCCTAGGGAAGACATACACATACCGTTGTAATCGGGCGAGTTTCTACTTTCAGATGCAATAGGAATTTTTGGGTTAGGTCAATCCGTTCGCGAGATATGGGAGTTTGAAGCCAAGAAATGGTTGATAAGGCAAAAAATTTTTCGCAATTCTGCTGCTCCAAACGCTTAACCAGAATGGCCTAGGGAAAAATACACGTACCGTTGTAATCGGGCGAGTTTCTACTTACAAATGCAATAGGAATTTTTGGGTTAGGTCAATCCGTTCGCGAGATATGGAAGTTTGAAGACAAGAAATGGTTGAGAAGGCAAAAAATTTTTCGCAATTCTGCTGCTCCAAACGCTTAACCAGAATGGCCTAGGGAAAAAATACACGTACCGCTGTAATCGGGCGAGTTTCTACTTTCAGATGCAATAGGAATTTTTGGGGTAGGTCAATCCGTTCGCGAGATATGGGTGTTTGAAGCCAAGAAATGGTTGAGAAGGCAAAAAAATTTCGCAATTCTGCTGCTCCAAACGCTTAACCAGAATGGCCTAGGGAAAAAATACACATACCGCTGTAATCGGGCGATTTTCTACTTTCAGATGCAGTAGGAATTTTTGGGTTAGGTCAATCCGTTCGCGAGATATGGGATTTTGAAGCTAAGAAATGGTTGAGAAGACAACAAATTTTTCGCACTTCTGCTGCTCCAAACGCTTAACCAGAATGGCCTAGGGAGAAAATACACATACCGCTGTAATCGGGCGATTTTCTACTTTCAGATGCAGTAGGAATTTTTGGGTTAGGTCAATCCGTTGGCGAGATATGGGATTTTGACGCTAAGAAATGGTTGAGAAGACAACAAATTTTTCGCACTTCTGCTGCTCCAAACGCTTAACCAGAATGGCCTAAGGGAAAAATACACGTACCGTTGTAATCGGGCGAGTTTCTACTTACAAATGCAATAGGAATTTTTGGGTTAGGTCAATCCGTTCGCGAGATATGGAAGTTTGAAGACAAGAAATGGTTGAGAAGGCAAAAAATTTTTCGCAATTCTGCTGCTCCAAACGCTTAACCAGAATGGCCTAGGGAAAAAATACACGTACCGCTGTAATCGGGCGAGTTTCTACTTTCAGATGCAATAGGAATTTTTGGGGTAGGTCAATCCGTTCGCGAGATATGGGTGTTTGAAGCCAAGAAATGGTTGAGAAGGCAAAAAAATTTCGCAATTCTGCTGCTCCAAACGCTTAACCAGAATGGCCTAGGGAAAAAATACACATACCGCTGTAATCGGGCGATTTTCTACTTTCAGATGCAAAAGGAATTTTTGGGGTAGGTCAATCCGTTCGCGAGATATGGGAGTTTGAAGCCAAGAAATGGTTGAGAAGGCAAAAAAATTTCGCAATTCTGCTGCTCCAAACGCTTAACCAGAATGGCCTAGGGAAGACATACACATACCGTTGTAATCGGGCGAGTTTCTACTTTCAGATGCAATAGGAATTTTTGGGTTAGGTCAATCCGTTCGCGAGATATGGGAGTTTGAAGCCAAGAAATGGTTGATAAGGCAAAAAATTTTTCGCAATTCTGCTGCTCCAAACGCTTAACCAGAATGGCCTAGCGAAAAAATACACGTACCGCTGTAATCGGGCGAGTTTCTACTTTCAGATGCAATAGGAATTTTTGGGTTAGGTCAATCCGTTCGCGAAATATGGGAGTTTGAAGCCAAGAAATGGTTGAGAAGGCAAAAAATTTTTCGCAATTCTGCTGCTCCAAACGCTTAACCAAAATGGCCTAGCGAAAAAATACACGTACCGCTGTAATCGGGCGAGTTTCTACTTTCAGATGCAATAGGAATTTTTGGGTTAGGTCAATCCGTTCGCGAAATATGGGAGTTTGAAGCCAAGAAATGGTTGAGAAGGCAAAAAATTTTTCGCAATTCTGCTGCTCCAAACGCTTAACCAAAATGGCCTAGGGAAAAAATAGACATACCGTTGTAATTGGGCGAGTTTCTACTTTCAGACGCAACAGGAATTTTTGGGTTAGGTCAATCCGTTCGCGAGATATGGGAGTTTGAAGCCAAGAAATGGTTGAGAAGGCAAAAAATTTTTCGCAATTCTGCTGCTCCAAACGCTTAACCAGAATGGCCTAGGGAGAAAATACACATACCGCTGTAATCGGGCGATTTTCTACTTTCAGATGCAGTAGGAATTTTTGGGTTAGGTCAATCCGTTGGCGAGATATGGGATTTTGACGCTAAGAAATGGTTGAGAAGACAACAAATTTTTCGCACTTCTGCTGCTCCAAACGCTTAACCAGAATGGCCTAAGGGAAAAATACACGTACCGTTGTAATCGGGCGAGTTTCTACTTACAAATGCAATAGGAATTTTTGGGTTAGGTCAATCCGTTCGCGAGATATGGAAGTTTGAAGACAAGAAATGGTTGAGAAGGCAAAAAATTTTTCGCAATTCTGCTGCTCCAAACGCTTAACCAGAATGGCCTAGGGAAAAAATACACGTACCGCTGTAATCGGGCGAGTTTCTACTTTCAGATGCAATAGGAATTTTTGGGGTAGGTCAATCCGTTCGCGAGATATGGGTGTTTGAAGCCAAGAAATGGTTGAGAAGGCAAAAAAATTTCGCAATTCTGCTGCTCCAAACGCTTAACCAGAATGGCCTAGGGAAAAAATACACATACCGCTGTAATCGGGCGATTTTCTACTTTCAGATGCAAAAGGAATTTTTGGGGTAGGTCAATCCGTTCGCGAGATATGGGAGTTTGAAGCCAAGAAATGGTTGAGAAGGCAAAAAAATTTCGCAATTCTGCTGCTCCAAACGCTTAACCAGAATGGCCTAGGGAAGACATACACATACCGTTGTAATCGGGCGAGTTTCTACTTTCAGATGCAATAGGAATTTTTGGGTTAGGTCAATCCGTTCGCGAGATATGGGAGTTTGAAGCCAAGAAATGGTTGATAAGGCAAAAAATTTTTCGCAATTCTGCGGCTCCTAACGCTTAACCAGAATGGCCTAGGGAAAAAATACACATACCGTTGTAATCGGGCGAGTTTCTACTTTCAGATGCAATACGAATTTTTGGGTTAGGACAATCCGTTCGCGAGATATGGGAGTTTGAAGCTAAGAAATGGTTGAGAACAGAACAAATTTTTCGCAATTCTGCTGCTCCAAACGCTTAACCAGAGTGGCCTAGGGAATAAATACGTATACCGTTGTAATCGGGCGAGTTTCTAATTTCACACGCAGCAGGAATTTTTGGGTTTGGTCAATCCGTTCGCGAGATATGGGACTTTGAAGCTAAGAAATGGTTGAGAAGGCAAAAAATTTTTCGCAATTCTGCTGCTCCAAACACTTAACCAGAATGCCCTAGGGAAGACATACACATACCGTTGTAATCGGGCGAGTTTCTACTTTCAGACGCAATAGGAATTTTTGTGTTAGGTCAATCCGTTCGCGAGATATGGGAGTTTGAAGCCATGAAATGGTTGAGAAGGCAAAAAATTTTTCGCAATTCTGCTGCTCCAAACGCTTAACCAGAATGGCCTAGGGCAAAAAGACACATACCGTTGTAATCGCACGAGTTTCTACTTTCAGATGCAATAGGAATTTTTGGGTTAGGTCAATCCGTTCGCGAGATATGGAAGTTTGAAGACAAGAAATGGTTGAGAAGGCAAAAAATTTTTCGCAATTCTGCTGCTCCAAACGCTTAACCAGAATGGCCTAGGGAAAAAATACACGTACCGCTGTAATCGGGCGAGTTTCTACTTTCAGATGCAATAGGAATTTTTGGGGTAGGTCAATCCGTTCGCGAGATATGGGAGTTTGAAACCAAGAAATGGTTGAGAAGGCAAAAAAATTTCGCAATTCTGCTGCTCCAAACGCTTAACCAGAATGGCCTAGGGAAAAAATACACATACCGCTGTAATCGGGCGATTTTCTACTTTCAGATGCAGTAGGAATTTTTGGGTTAGGTCAATCCGTTCGCGAGATATGGGATTTTGAAGCTAAGAAATGGTTGAGAAGACAACAAATTTTTCGCACTTCTGCTGCTCCAAACGGTTAACCAGATTGGCCTTGGGAAAAAATACACGTACCGCTGTAACCGGGCGAGTTTCTACTTTCAGATGCAATAGGAATTTTTGGGTTAGGTCAATCCGTTCGCGAGATATGGGAGTTTGAAGCCAAGAAATGGTTGATAAGGCAAAAAATTTTTCGCAATTCTGCGGCTCCTAACGCTTAACCAGAATGGCCTAGGGAAAAAATACACATACCGTTGTAATCGGGCGAGTCTCTACTTTCAGATGCAATGCGAATTTTTGGGTTAGGACAATCCGTTCGCAAGATATGGGAGTTTGAAGCTAAGAAATGGTTGAGAACAGAACAAATTTTTCGCAATTCTGCTGCTCCAAACGCTTAACCAGAATGGCATAGGGAATAAATACGCATACCGTTGTAATCGGGCCAGTTTCTAATTTCAGACGCAGCAGGAATTTTTGGGTTTGGTCAATCCGTTCGCGAGATATGGGCGTTTGAAGCTAAGAAATGGTTGAGAAGGCAAAAAATTTTTCACAATTCTGCTGCTCAAAACACTTAACCAGAATGCCCTAGGGAAGACATACACATACCGTTGTAATCGGACGAGTTTCTACTTTCAGACGCAATAGGAATTTTTGGGTTAGGTCAATCCGTTCGCGAGATATGGGAGTTTGAAGCCATGAAATGGTTGAGAAGGCAAAAAATTTTTCGCAATTCTGCTGCTCCAAACGCTTAACCAGAATGGCCTAGGGAAAAAATACACATACCGCTGTAATCGGGCGATTTTCTACTTTCAGATGCAGTAGGAATTTTCGGGTTAGGTCAATCCGTTCGCGAGATATGGGAGTTTGAAGCCAAGAAATGGTTGAGAAGGCAAAAAATTTTTCGCAATTCTGCTGCTCCAAACGCTTAACCAGAATGGCCTAGGGAAAAAATACACATACCGCTGTAATCGGGCGATTTTCTACTTTCAGATGCAAAAGGAATTTTTGGGGTAGGTCAATCCGTTCGCGAGATATGGGAGTTTGAAGCCAAGAAATGGTTGAGAAGGCAAAAAAATTTCGCAATTCTGCTGCTCCAAACGCTTAACCAGAATGGCCTAGGGGAAAAATACACATACCGCTGTAATCGGGCGATTTTCTACTTTCAGATGCAGTAGGAATTTTTGGGTTAGGTCAATCCGTTCGCGAGATATGGGATTTTGAAGCTAAGAAATGGTTGAGAAGACAACACATTTTTCGCACTTCTGCTGCTCCAAACGCTTAACCAGATTGGCCTTGGGAAAAAATACACATACCGTTGCAATCGGGCGAGTTTCTACTTTCAGATGCAACAGGAATTTTTGGGTTAGGACAATCCGTTCGCGAGATATGGGAGTTTGAAACTAAGAAATGGTTGAGAACAGAACAAATTTTTCGCAATTCTGCTGCTCCAAACGCTTAACCAGAATGGCCTAGGGAATAAATACGCATACCGTTGTAATCGGGCGAGTTTCTAATTTCAGACGCAGCAGGAATTTTTGGGTTTGGTCAATCCGTTCGCGAGATATGGGACTGTGAAGCTAAGAAATGGTTGAGAAGACAACAAATTTTTCGCACTTCTGCTGCTCCAAACGCTTAACCAGATTGGCCTTGGGAAAAAATACACCTACCGCTGTAATCGGGCGAGTTTCTACTTTCAGATGCAATAGGAATTTTTGGGTTAGGTCAATCCGTTCGCGAGATATGGGAGTTTGAAGCCAAGAAATGGTTGATAAGGCAAAAAATTTTTCGCAATTCTGCGGCTCCTAACGCTTAACCAGAAGGGCCTAGGGAAAAAATACACATACCGTTGTAATCGGGCGAGTTTCTACTTTCAGATGCAATACGAATTTTTGGGTTAGGACAATCCGTTCGCGAGATATGGGAGTTTGAAACTAAGAAATGGTTGAGAACAGAACTAATTTTTCGCAATTCTGCTGCTCTAAACGCTTAGCCAGAATGGGCTAGGGAAAAAATACACATACCGTTGTAATCGGGCGAGTTTCTACTTTCAGATGCAACAGGAATTTTTGGGTTAGGTCAATCCGTTCGCGAGATATGGGCGTTTGAAGCCAAGAAATGGTTGAGAAGGCAAAAAATTTTTCGCAATTCTGCTGCTCCAAACACTTAACCAGAATGCCCTAGGGAAGACATACACATACCGTTGTAATCGGACGAGTTTCTACTTTCAGATGCAATAGGAATTTTTGGGGTAGGTCAATCCGTTCGCGAGATATGGGAGGTTGAAGCCATGAAATGGTTGAGAAGGCAAAAAAATTTCGCAATTCTGTTGCTCCAAACGCTTAACCAGAATGGCCTAGGGAAAAAATACACATACCGCTGTAATCGGGCGATTTTCTACTTTCAGATGCAAAAGGAATTTTTGGGGTAGGTCAATCCGTTCGCGAGATATGGGAGTTTGAAGCCAAGAAATGGTTCAGAAGGCAAAAAAATTTCGCAATTCTGCTGCTCCAAACGCTTAACCAGAATGGCCTAGGGGAAAAATACACATACCGCTGTAATCGGGCGATTTTCTACTTTCAGATGCAGTAGGAATTTTTGGGTTAGGTCAATCCGTTCGCGAGATATGGGATTTTGAAGCTAAGAAATGGTTGAGAAGACAACACATTTTTCGCACTTCTGCTGCTCCAAACGCTTAACCAGATTGGCCTTGGGAAAAAATACACATACCGTTGTAATCGGGCGAGTTTCTACTTTCAGATGCAATACGAATTTTTGGGTTAGGACAATCCGTTCGCGAGATATGGGAGTTTGAAACTAAGAAATGGTTGAGAACAGAACAAATTTTTCGCAATTCTTCTGCTCCAAACGCTTAACCAGAATGGCCTAGGGAATAAATACGCATACCGTTGTAATCGGGCGGGTTTCTAATTTCAGACGCAGCAGGAATTTTTGGGTTTGGTCAATCCGTTCGCGAGATATGGGACTGTGAAGCTAAGAAATGGTTGAGAAGGCAAAAAATTTTTCGCAATTCTGCTGCTCCAAACACTTAACCAGAATGCCCTAGGGAAGACATACACATACCGTTGTAGTCGGGCGAGTTTCTACTTTCAGACGCAATAGGAATTTTTGTGTTAGGTCAATCCGTTCGCGAGATATGGGAGTTTGAAGCCATGAAATGGTTGAGAAGGCAAAAAATTTTTCGCAATTCTGCTGCTCCAAACGCTTAACCAGAATGGCCTAGGGAAAAAAGACACATACCGTTGTAATCGCACGAGTTTCTACTTTCAGGTGCAATCGGAATTTTTGGGTTAGGTCAATCCGTTCGCGAGATATGGGAGTTTGAAGCCAAGAAATGGTTGAGAAGGCAAAAAAATTTCGCAATTCTGCTGCTCCAAACGCTTAACCAGAATGGGCTAGGGAAAAAATACATATACCGCTGTAATCGGGCGATTTTTTACTTTCAGATGCAGTAGGAATTTTTGGGTTAGGTCAATCCGTTCGCGAGATATGGGATTTTGAAGCTAAGAAATGGTTGAGAAGACAACAAATTTTTCGCACTTCTGCTGCTCCAAACGCTTAACCAGATTGGCCTTGGGAAAAAATACACGTACCGCTGTAATCGGGCGAGTTTCTACTTTCAGATGCAACAGGAATTTTTGGGTTAGGTCAATCCGTTCGCGAGATATGGGAGTTTGAAGCTAAGAAATGGTTGACAAGACAATAAATTTTTCGCAATTCTGCTGCTTCAAACGCTTAACCAGTATGGCCTAGGGAAAAAATACACATACCGTTGTAGTCGGGCGAGTTTCTACTTTCAGACGCAATAGGAATTTTTGTGTTAGGTCAATCCGTTCGCGAGATATGGGAGTTTGAAGCCAAGAAATGGTTGATAAGGCAAAAAATTTTTCGCAATTCTGCGGCTCCTAACGCTTAACCAGAATGGCCTAGGGAAAAAATACACATACCGTTGTAATCGGGCGAGTTTCTACTTTCAGATGCAATGCGAATTTTTGGGTTAGGACAATCCGTTCGCGAGATATGGGAGTTTGAAGCTAAGAAATGGTTGAGAACAGAACAAATTTTTCGCAATTCTGCTGCTCCAAACGCTTAACCAGAATGGCATAGGGAATAAATACGCATACCGTTGTAATCGGGCGAGTTTCTAATTTCAGACGCAATAGGAATTTTTGGGTTAGGTCAATCCGTTCGCGAGATATGGGAGTTTGAAGCCATGAAATGGTTGAGAAGGCAAAAAATTTTTCGCAATTCTGCTGCTCCAAACGCTTAACCAGAATGGCCTAGGGAATAAATACGCATACCGTTGTAATCGGGCGAGTTTCTAATTTCAGACGCAGCAGGAATTTTTGGGTTTGGTCAATCCGTTCGCGAGATATGGGACTTTGAAGCTAAGAAATGGTTGAGAAGGCAACAAATTTTTCGCAATTCTGCTGCACTAAACGCTTAGCCAGAATGGGCTAGGGAAAAAATACACATACCGTTGTAATCGGGCGAGTTTCTTCTTTCAGATGCAACAGGAATTTTTGGGTTAGGTCAATCCGTTCGCGAGATATGGGACTTTGAAGCTAAGAAATGGTTGAGAAGACAACAAATTTTTCGCACTTCTGCTGCTCCAAACGCTTAACCAGATTGGCCTTGGGAAAAAATACACGTACCGCTGTAATCGGGCGAGTTTCTACTTTCAGATGCAATAGGAATTTTTGGGTTAGGTCAATCCGTTCGCGAGATATGGGAGTTTGAAGCCAAGAAATGGTTGATAAGGCAAAAAATTTTTCGCAATTCTGCGGCTCCTAACGCTTAACCAGAAGGGCCTAGGGAAAAAATACACATACCGTTGTAATCGGGCGAGTTTCTACTTTCAGATGCAATACGAATTTTTGGGTTAGGACAATCCGTTCGCGAGATATGGGAGTTTGAAACTAAGAAATGGTTGAGAACAGAACAAATTTTTCGCAATTCTGCTGCTCTAAACGCTTAGCCAGAATGGGCTAGGGAAAAAATACACATACCGTTGTAATCGGGCGAGTTTCTACTTTCAGATGCAACAGGAATTTTTGGGTTAGGTCAATCCGTTCGCGAGATATGGGCGTTTGAAGCCAAGAAATGGTTGAGAAGGCAAAAAATTTTTCGCAATTCTGCTGCTCCAAACGCTTAACCAGAATGGCCTAGGGAAAAAATACACATACCGCTGTAATCGGGCGATTTTCTACTTTCAGATGCAGTAGGAATTTTTGGGTTAGGTCAATCCGTTCGCGAGATATGGGATTTTGAAGCTAAGAAATGGTTGAGAAGACAACACATTTTTCGCACTTCTGCTGCTCCAAACGCTTAACCAGATTGGCCTTGGGAAAAAATACACGTACCGCTGTAATCGGGCGAGTTTCTACTTTCAGATGCAATAGGAATTTTTGGGTTAGGTCAATCCGTTCGCGAGATATGGGAGTTTGAAGCCAAGAAATGGTTGATAAGGCAAAAAATTTTTCGCAATTCTGCGGCTCCTAACGCTTAACCAGAAGGGCCTAGGGAAAAAATACACATACCGTTGTAATCGAGCGAGTTTCTACTTTCAGATGCAATACGAATTTTTGGGTTAGGACAATCCGTTCGCGAGATATGGTACTTTGAAGCCAAGAAATGGTTGAGAAGGCAAAAAAATTTCGCAATTTTGCTGCTCCAAACGCTTAACCAAAATGGCCTAGGGAAAAAATACACATACCGCTGTAATCGGGCGATTTTCTACTTTCAGATGCAGTAGGAATTTTTGGGTTAGGTCAATCCGTTCGCGAGATATGGGAGTTTGAAGCCAAGAAATGGTTGATAAGGCAAAAAATTTTTCGCAATTCTGCGGCTCCTAACGCTTAGCCAGAATGGCCAAGGGAAAAAATACACATACCGTTGTAATCGGGCGAGTTTCTACTTTCAGATGCAATAGGAATTTTTGGGTTAGGTCAATCCGTTCGCGAGATATGGAAGTTTGAAGACAAGAAATGGTTGAGAAGGGAAAAAATTTTTCGCAATTCTGCTGCTCCAAACGCTTAACCAGAATGGCCTAGGGAATAAATACGCATACCGTTGTAATCGGGCGAGTTTCTAATTTCAGACGCAGCAGGAATTTTTGGGTTTGGTCAATCCGTTCGCGAGATGTGGGACTGTGAAGCTAAGAAATGGTTGAGAAGGCAAAAAATTTTTCGCAATTCTGCTGCTCCAAACACTTAACCAGAATGCCCTAGGGAAGACATACACATACCGTTGTAATCGGGCGAGTTTCTACTTTCAGACGCAATAGGAATTTTTGTGTTAGGTCAATCCGTTCGCGAGATATGGGAGTTTGAAGCCATGAAATGGTTGAGAAGGCAAAAAATTTTTCGCAATTCTGCTGCTCCAAACGCTTACCAGAATGGCCTAGGGAAAAAAGACACATACCGTTGTAATCGCACGAGTTTCTACTTTCAGATACAATAGGAATTTTTGGGTTAGGTCAATCCGTTCGCGAGATATGGAAGTTTGAAGACAAGAAATGGTTGAGAAGGGAAAAAATTTTTCGCAATTCTGCTGCTCCAAACGCTTAACCAGAATGGCCTAGGGAAAAAATACACGTACCGCTGTAATCGGGCGAGTTTCTACTTTCAGATGCAATAGGAATTTTTGGGTTAGGTCAATCCGTTCGCGAGATATGGGATTTTGAAGCTAAGAAATGGTTGAGAAGACAACAAATTTTTCGCACTTCTGCTGCTCCAAACGGTTAACCAGATTGGCCTTGGGAAAAAATACACGTACCGCTGTAACCGGGCGAGTTTCTACTTTCGGATGCAATAGGAATTTTTGGGTTAGGTCAATCCGTTCGCGAGATATGGGAGTTTGAAGCCAAGAAATGGTTGATAAGGCAAAAAATTTTTCGCAATTCTGCGGCTCCTAACGCTTAACCAGAATGGCCTAGGGAAAAAATACACATACCGTTGTAATCGGGCGAGTTTCTACTTTCAGATGCAATGCGAATTTTTGGGTTAGGACAATCCGTTCGCGAGATATGGGAGTTTGAAGCTAAGAAATGGTTGAGAACAGAACAAATTTTTCGCAATTCTGCTGCTCCAAACGCTTAACCAGAATGGCATAGGGAATAAATACATATACCGTTGTAATCGGGAGAGTTTCTAATTTCAGACGCAGCAGGAATTTTTGGGTTTGGTCAATCCGTTCGCGAGATATGGGCGTTTGAAGCCAAGAAATGGTTGAGAAGGCAAAAAATTTTTCGCAATTCTGCTGCTCCAAACACTTAACCAGAATGCCCTAGGGAAGACATACACATACCGTTGTAATCGGGCGAGTTTCTACTTTCAGACGCAATAGGAATTTTTGGGTTAGGTCAATCCGTTCGCGAGATTTGGGAGTTTGAAGCCATGAAATGGTTGAGAAGGCAAAAAATTTTTCGCAATTCTGCTGCTCCAAACGCTTAACCAGAATGGCCTAGGGAATAAATACGCATACCGTTGTAATCGGGCGAGTTTCTAATTTCAGACGCAGCAGGAATTTTTGGGTTTGGTCAATCCGTTCGCGAGATATGGGACTTTGAAGCTAAGAAATGGTTGAGAAGGCAACAAATTTTTCGCAATTCTGCTGCACTAAACGCTTAGCCAGAATGGGCTAGGGAAAAAATACACATACCGTTGTAATCGGGCGAGTTTCTTCTTTCAGATGCAACAGGAATTTTTGGGTTAGGTCAATCCGTTCGCGAGATATGGGACTTTGAAGCTAAGAAATGGTTGAGAAGACAACAAATTTTTCGCACTTCTGCTGCTCCAAACGCTTAACCAGATTGGCCTTGGGAAAAAATACACGTACCGCTGTAATCGGGCGAGTTTCTACTTTCAGGTGCAATAGGAATTTTTGGGTTAGGTCAATCCGTTCGCGAGATATGGGAGTTTGAAGCCAAGAAATGGTTGATAAGGCATAAAATTTTTCGCAATTCTGCTGCTCCAAACGCTTAACCAGAATGGCCTAGGGAAAAAATACACGTACCGCTGTAATCGGGCGAGTTTCTACTTTCAGATGCAATAGGAATTTTTGGGGTAGGTCAATCCGTTCGCGAGATATGGGAGTTTGAAGCCAAGAAATGGTTGAGAAGGCAAAAAAATTTCGCAATTCTGCTGCTCCAAACGCTTAACCAGAATGGCCTAGGGAAAAAATACACATACCGCTGTAATCGGGCGATTTTCTACTTTCAGATGCAGTAGGAATTTTTGGGTTAGGTCAATCCGTTCGCGAGATATGGGATTTTGAAGCTAAGAAATGGCTGAGAAGACAACAAATTTTTCGCACTTCTGCAGCTCCAAACGCTTAACCAGATTGGCCTTGGGAAAAAATACACGTACCGCTGTAATCGGGCGAGTTTCTACTTTCAGATGCAATAGGAATTTTTGGGTTAGGTCAATCCGTTCGCGAGATATGGGAGTTTGAAGCCAAGAAATGGTTGATAAGGCAAAAAATTTTTCGCAATTCTGCGGCTCCTAACGCTTAACCAGAATGGCCTAGGGAAAAAATACACATACCGTTGTAATCGGGCGAGTTTCTAATTTCAGATGCAATACGAATTTTTGGGTTAGGACAATCCGTTCGCGAGATATGGGAGTTTGAAGCTAAGAAATGGTTGAGAACAGAACAAATTTTTCGCAATTCTGCTGCTCCAAACGCTTAACCAGAATGGCCTAGGGAATAAATACACGTACCGCTGTAATCGGGCGAGTTTCTTCTTTCAGATGCAATAGGAATTTTTGGGTTAGGTCAATCCGTTCGCGAGATATGGGACTTTGAAGTTAAGAAATGGTTGACAAGGCAATAAATTTTTCGCACTTTTGCTGCTCCAATCGCTTAACCAGAATGGCCTAAGGGAAAAATACACGTACCGTTGTAATCGGGCGAGTTTCTACTTTCAGACGCAACAGGAATTTTTGGGTTAGGTCAATCTGTTCGCTAGATAAGGGAGTTTGAAGCAAAGAAATGGTTGAGAAGACAACAAATTTTTCGTACTTCTGCTGCTCCAAACGCTTAACCAGAATGGACTTGGGAAAAAATACACATACCGTTGTAATCGGGCGAGTTTCTTCTTTCAGATGCAATAGTAATTTTTGGGTTAGGTCAATCCGTTCGCGAGATATGGGACTTTGAAGTTAAGAAATGGTTGACAAGGCAATAAATTTTTCGCACTTTTGCTGCTCCAATCGCTTAACCAGAATGGCCTAAGGGAAAAATACACGTACCGTTGTAATCGGGCGAGTTTCTACTTTCAAATGCAATAGGAATTTTTGGGTTAGGTCAATCCGTTCGCGAGATATGGAAGTTTGAAGACAAGAAATGGTTGAGAAGGCAAAAAATTTTTCGCAATTCTGCTGCTCCAAACGCTTAACCAGAATGGCCTAGGGAAAAAATACACGTACCGCTGTAATCGGGCGAGTTTCTACTTTCAGATGCAATAGGAATTTTTGGGGTAGGTCAATCCGTTCGCGAGATATGGGAGTTTGAAGCCAAGAAATGGTTGAGAAGGCAAAAAAATTTCGCAATTCGGCTGCTCCAAACGCTTAACCAGAATGGACTTGGGAAAAATACACGTACCGTTCTAATCGGGCGAGTTTCTACTTTCAAATGCAATAGGAATTTTTGGGTTAGGTCAATCCGTTCGCGAGATATGGAAGTTTGAAGACAAGAAATGGTTGAGAAGGCAAAAAATTTTTCGCAATTCTGCTGCTCCAAACGCTTAACCAGAATGGCCTAGGGAAAAAATACACGTACCGCTGTAATCGGGCGAGTTTCTACTTTCAGATGCAATAGGAATTTTTGGGGTAGGTCAATCCGTTCGCGAGATATGGGAGTTTGAAGCCAAGAAATGGTTGAGAAGGCAAAAAAATTTCGCAATTCGGCTGCTCCAAACGCTTAACCAGAATGGACTTGGGAAAAATACACGTACCGTTCTAATCGGGCGAGTTTCTACTTTCAAATGCAATAGGAATTTTTGGGTTAGGTCAATCCGTTCGCGAGATATGGAAGTTTGAAGACAAGAAATGGTTGAGAAGGCAAAAAATTTTTCGCAATTCTGCTGCTCCAAACGCTTAACCAGAATGGCCTAGGGAAAAAATACACGTACCGCTGTAATCGGGCGAGTTTCTACTTTCAGATGCAATAGGAATTTTTGGGGTAGGTCAATCCGTTCGCGAGATATGGGAGTTTGAAGCCAAGAAATGGTTGAGAAGGCAAAAAAATTTCGCAATTCTGCTGCTCCAAACGCTTAACCAGAATGGCCTAGGGAAAAAATACACATACCGCTGTAATCGGGCGATTTTCTACTTTCAGATGCAGTAGGAATTTTTGGGTTAGGTCAATCCGTTCGCGAGATATGGGATTTTGAAGCTAAGAAATGGTTGAGAAGACAACAAATTTTTCGCACTTCTGCAGCTCCAAACGCTTAACCAGATTGGCCTTGGGAAAAAATACACGTACCGCTGTAATCGGGCGAGTTTCTACTTTCAGATGCAATAGGAATTTTTGGGTTAGGTCAATCCGTTCGCGAGATATGGGAGTTTGAAGCCAAGAAATGGTTGATAAGGCAAAAAATTTTTCGCAATTCTGCGGCTCCTAACGCTTAACCAGAATGGCCTAGGGAAAAAATACACATACCGTTGTAATCGGGCGAGTTTCTAATTTCAGACGCAGCAGGAATTTTTGGGTTAGGTCAATTCGATCGCGAGATATGGGAGTTTGAAGCCAAGAAATGGTTGAGAAGGCAACAAATTTTTCGCAATTCTGCTGCTCCAAACGCTTAACCAGAATGGCCTAGGGAAAAAAGACACGTACCGTTGTAATCGGGCGAGTTTCTACTTTCAAATGCAATAGGAATTTTTGGGTTAGGTCAATCCGTTCGCGAGATATGGGACTTTGAAGTTAAGAAATGGTTGACAAGGCAATAAATTTTTCGCACTTTTGCTGCTCCAATCGCTTAACCAGAATGGCCTAAGGGAAAAATACACGTACCGTTGTAATCGGGCGAGTTTCTACTTTCAAATGCAATAGGAATTTTTGGGTTAGGTCAATCCGTTCGCGAGATATGGAAGTTTGAAGACAAGAAATGGTTGAGAAGGCAAAAAATTTTTCGCAATTCTGCTGCTCCAAACGCTTAACCAGAATGGCCTAGGGAAAAAATACACGTACCGCTGTAATCGGGCGAGTTTCTACTTTCAGATGCAATAGGAATTTTTGGGGTAGGTCAATCCGTTCGCGAGATATGGGAGTTTGAAGCCAAGAAATGGTTGAGAAGGCAAAAAAATTTCGCAATTCGGCTGCTCCAAACGCTTAACCAGAATGGACTTGGGAAAAATACACGTACCGTTCTAATCGGGCGAGTTTCTACTTTCAAATGCAATAGGAATTTTTGGGTTAGGTCAATCCGTTCGCGAGATATGGAAGTTTGAAGACAAGAAATGGTTGAGAAGGCAAAAAATTTTTCGCAATTCTGCTGCTCCAAACGCTTAACCAGAATGGCCTAGGGAAAAAATACACGTACCGCTGTAATCGGGCGAGTTTCTACTTTCAGATGCAATAGGAATTTTTGGGGTAGGTCAATCCGTTCGCGAGATATGGGAGTTTGAAGCCAAGAAATGGTTGAGAAGGCAAAAAAATTTCGCAATTCTGCTGCTCCAAACGCTTAACCAGAATGGCCTAGGGAAAAAATACACATACCGCTGTAATCGGGCGATTTTCTACTTTCAGATGCAGTAGGAATTTTTGGGTTAGGTCAATCCGTTCGCGAGATATGGGATTTTGAAGCTAAGAAATGGTTGAGAAGACAACAAATTTTTCGCACTTCTGCAGCTCCAAACGCTTAACCAGATTGGCCTTGGGAAAAAATACACGTACCGCTGTAATCGGGCGAGTTTCTACTTTCAGATGCAATAGGAATTTTTGGGTTAGGTCAATCCGTTCGCGAGATATGGGAGTTTGAAGCCAAGAAATGGTTGATAAGGCAAAAAATTTTTCGCAATTCTGCGGCTCCTAACGCTTAACCAGAATGGCCTAGGGAAAAAATACACATACCGTTGTAATCGGGCGAGTTTCTAATTTCAGACGCAGCAGGAATTTTTGGGTTAGGTCAATTCGATCGCGAGATATGGGAGTTTGAAGCCAAGAAATGGTTGAGAAGGCAACAAATTTTTCGCAATTCTGCTGCTCCAAACGCTTAACCAGAATGGCCTAGGGAAAAAAGACACGTACCGTTGTAATCGGGCGAGTTTCTACTTTCAAATGCAATAGGAATTTTTGGGTTAGGTCAATCCGTTCGCGAGATATGGGAGTTTGAAGCCAAGAAATGGTTGATAAGGCAAAAAATTTTTCGCAATTCTGCGGCTCCTAACGCTTAACCAGAATGGCCTAGGGAAAAAATACACATACCGTTGTAATCGGGCGAGTTTCTAATTTCAGACGCAGCAGGAATTTTTGGGTTAGGTCAATTCGATCGCGAGATATGGGAGTTTGAAGCCAAGAAATGGTTGAGAAGGCAACAAATTTTTCGCAATTCTGCTGCTCCAAACGCTTAACCAGAATGGCCTAGGGAAAAAAGACACGTACCGTTGTAATCGGGCGAGTTTCTACTTTCAAATGCAATAGGAATTTTTGGGTTAGGTCAATCCGTTCGCGAGATATGGAAGTTTGAAGACAAGAAATGGTTGAGAAGGCAAAAAATTTTTCGCAATTCTGCTGCTCCAAACGCTTAACCAGAATGGACTTGGGAAAAAATACACGTACCGCTGTAATCGGGCGAGTTTCTACTTTCAGATGCAATAGGAATTTTTGGGGTAGGTCAATCCGTTCGCGAGATATGGGAGTTTGAAGACAAGAAATGGTTGAGAAGGCAAAAAATTTTTCGCAATTCTGCTGCTCCAAACGCTTAACCAGAATGGCCTAGGGAAAAAATACACGTACCGCTGTAATCGGGCGAGTTTCTACTTTCAGATGCAATAGGAATTTTTGGGGTAGGTCAATCCGTTCGCGAGATATGGGAGTTTGAAGCCAAGAAATGGTTGAGAAGGCAAAAAAATTTCGCAATTCTGCTGCTCCAAACGCTTAACCAGAATGGCCTAGGGAAAAAATACACATACCGCTGTAATCGGGCGATTTTCTACTTTCAGATGCAGTAGGAATTTTTGGGTTAGGTCAATCCGTTCGCGAGATATGGGATTTTGAAGCTAAGAAATGGTTGAGAAGACAACAAATTTTTCGCACTTCTGCTGCTCCAAACGCTTAACCAGATTGGCCTTGGGAAAAAATACACGTACCGCTGTAATCGGGCGAGTTTCTACTTTCAGATGCAATAGGAATTTTTGGGTTAGGTCAATCCGTTCGCGAGATATGGGAGTTTGAAGCCAAGGAATGGTTGATAAGGCAAAAAATTTTTCGCAATTGTGCGGCTCCTAACGCTTAACCAGAATGGCCTAGGGAAAAAATACACATACCGTTGTAATCGGGCGAGTTTCTACTTTCAGATGCAATACGAATTTTTGGGTTAGGACAATCCGTTCGCGAGATATGGGAGTTTGAAGCTAAGAAATGGTTGAGAACAGAACAAATTTTTCGCAATTCTGCTGCTCCAAACGCTTAACCAGAATGGCCTAGGGAATAAATACGCATACCGTTGTAATCGGGCGAGTTTCTAATTTCAGACGCAGCAGGAATTTTTGGGTTAGGTCAATCCGTTCGCGAGATATGGGACTTTGAAGCTAAGAAATGGTTGAGAAGGCAACAAATTTTTCGCAATTCTGCTGCTCTAAACGCTTAGCCAGAATGGGCTAGGGAAAAAATACACATACCGTTGTAATCGGGCGAGTTTCTACTTTCAGATGCAACAGGAATTTTTGGGTTAGGTCAATCCGTTCGCGAGATATGGGCGTTTGAAGCCAAGAAATGGTTGAGAAGGCAAAAAATTTTTCGCAATTCTGCTGCTCCAAACGCTTAACCAGAATGGCCTAGGGAACAAATACGCATACCGTTGTAATCGGGCGAGTTTCTAATTTCAGACGCAGCAGGAATTTTTGGGTTTGGTCAATCCGTTCGCGAGATATGGGAATTTGAAGCTAAGAAATGGTTGAGAAGGCAACAAATTTTTCGCAATTCTGCTGCTCTAAACGCTTAGCCAGAATGGGCTAGGGAAAAAATACACGTACCGCTGTAATCGGGCGAGTTTCTACTTTCAGATGCAATAGGAATTTTTGGGGTAGGTCAATCCGTTCGCGAGATATGGGAGTTTGAAGCCAAGAAATGGTTGAGAAGGCAAAAAAATTTCGCAATTCTGCTGCTCCAAACGCTTAACCAGAATGGCCTAGGGAAAAAATACACATACCGCTGTAATCGGGCGATTTTCTACTTTCAGATGCAGTAGGAATTTTTGGGGTAGGTCAATCCGTTCGCGAGATATGGGAGTTTGAAGACAAGAAATGGTTGAGAAGGCAAAAAATTTTTCGCAATTCTGCTGCTCCAAACGCTTAACCAGAATGGCCTAGGGAAAAAATACACGTACCGCTGTAATCGGGCGAGTTTCTACTTTCAGATGCAATAGGAATTTTTGGGGTAGGTCAATCCGTTCGCGAGATATGGGAGTTTGAAGCCAAGAAATGGTTGAGAAGGCAAAAAAATTTCGCAATTCTGCTGCTCCAAACGCTTAACCAGAATGGCCTAGGGAAAAAATACACATACCGCTGTAATCGGGCGATTTTCTACTTTCAGATGCAGTAGGAATTTTTGGGTTAGGTCAATCCGTTCGCGAGATATGGGATTTTGAAGCTAAGAAATGGTTGAGAAGACAACAAATTTTTCGCACTTCTGCTGCTCCAAACGCTTAACCAGATTGGCCTTGGGAAAAAATACACGTACCGCTGTAATCGGGCGAGTTTCTATTTTCAGATGCAATAGGAATTTTTGGGTTAGGTCAATCCGTTCGCGAGATATGGGAGTTTGAAGCCAAGAAATGGTTGATAAGGCAAAAAATTTTTCGCAATTCTGCGGCTCCTAACGCTTAACCAGAATGGCCTAGGGAAAAAATACACATACCGTTGTAATCGGGCGAGTTTCTACTTTCAGATGCAATACGAATTTTTGGGTTAGGACAATCCGTTCGCGAGATATGGGAGTTTGAAGCTAAGAAATGGTTGAGAACAGAAGAAATTTTTCGCAATTCTGCTGCTCCAAACGCTTAACCAGAATGGCCTAGGGAATAAATACGCATACCGTTGTAATCGGGCGAGTTTCTAATTTCAGACGCAGCAGGAATTTTTGGGTTAGGTCAATCCGTTCGCGAGATATGGGATTTTGAAGCTAAGAAATGGTTGAGAAGACAACAAATTTTTCGCACTTCTGCTGCTCCAAACGCTTAACCAGATTGGCCTTGGGAAAAAATACACGTACCGCTGTAATCGGGCGAGTTTCTACTTTCAGATGCAATAGGAATTTTTGGGTTAGGTCAATCCGTTCGCGAGATATGGGAGTTTGAAGCCAAGAAATGGTTGATAAGGCAAAAAATTTTTCGCAATTCTGCGGCTCCTAACGCTTAACCAGAATGGCCTAGGGAAAAAATACACATACCGTTGTAATCGGGCGAGTTTCTACTTTCAGATGCAACAGGAATTTTTGGGTTAGGTCAATCCGTTCGCGAGATATGGGCGTTTGAAGCCAAGAAATGGTTGAGAAGGCAAAAAATTTTTCGCAATTCTGCTGCTCCAAACGCTTAACCAGAATGGCCTAGGGAACAAATACGCATACCGTTGTAATCGGGCGAGTTTCTAATTTCAGACGCAGCAGGAATTTTTGGGTTTGGTCAATCCGTTCGCGAGATATGGGAATTTGAAGCTAAGAAATGGTTGAGAAGGCAACAAATTTTTCGCAATTCTGCTGCTCTAAACGCTTAGCCAGAATGGGCTAGGGAAAAAATACACATACCGTTGTAATCGGGCGAGTTTCTTCTTTCAGATGCAACAGGAATTTTTGGGTTAGGTCAATCCGTTCGCGAGATATGGGACTTTGAAGCTAAGAAATGGTTGAGAAGACAACAAATTTTTCGCACTTCTGCTGCTCCAAACGCTTAACCAGATTGGCCTTGGGAAAAAATACACGTACCGCTGTAATCGGGCGAGTTTCTACTTTCAGATGCAATAGAAATTTTTGGGTTAGGTCAATCCGTTCGAGAGATATGGGAGTTTGAAGCCAAGAAATGGTTGAGAAGGGAAAAAAATTTCGCAATTCTGCTGCTCCAAACACTTAACCAGAATGGCCTAGGGAAAAAATACACATACCGCTGTAATCGGGCGATTTTCTACTTTCAGATGCAGTAGGAATTTTTGGGTTAGGTCAATCCGTTCGAGAGATATGGGAGTTTGAAGCCAAGAAATGGTTGAGAAGGCAAAAAAATTTCGCAATTCTGCTGCTCCAAACGCTTAACCAGAATGGCCTAGGGAAAAAATACACATACCGCTGTAATCGGGCGAGTTTCTACTTTCAGGTGCAATAGGAATTTTTGGGTTAGGTCAATCCGTTCGCGAGATATGGGAGTTTGAAGCCAAGAAATGGTTGATAAGGCAAAAAATTTTTCGCAATTCTGCGGCTCCTAACGCTTAACCAGAATGGCCTAGGGAAAAAATACACATACCGTTGTAATCGGGCGAGTTTCTACTTTCAGACGCAATAGGAATTTTTGGGTCAGGTCAATCCGATGGCGAGATATGGGAGTTTGAAGCCAAGAAATGGTTGAGAAGGCAAAAAATTTTTCGCAATTCTGCTGCTCCAAACGCTTAACCAGAATGGCCTAGGGAAAAAATACACATACCGTTGTAATCGGGCGAGTTTCTTCTTTCAGATGCAATAGGAATTTTTGGGTTAGGTCAATGCGTTCGCGAGATATGGGACTTTGAAGTTAAGAAATGGTTGACAAGGCAATAAATTCTTCGCAATTTTGCTGCTCCAA
Source organism: Ptiloglossa arizonensis (assembly GCF_051014685.1). Taxonomy (NCBI): domain Eukaryota; kingdom Metazoa; phylum Arthropoda; class Insecta; order Hymenoptera; family Colletidae; genus Ptiloglossa; species Ptiloglossa arizonensis. The sequence continues at coordinate 8,231,546 of NW_027478385.1, forward strand.
TCGCTTAACCAGAATGGCCTAAGGGAAAAATACACGTACCGTTGTAATCGGGCGAGTTTCTACTTTCAAATGCAATAGGAATTTTTGGGTTAGGTCAATCCGTTCGCGAGATATGGAAGTTTGAAGACAAGAAATGGTTGAGAAGGCAAAAAATTTTTCGCAATTCTGCTGCTCCAAACGCTTAACCAGAATGGCCTAGGGAAAAAATACACGTACCGCTGTAATCGGGCGAGTTTCTACTTTCAGATGCAATAGGAATTTTTGGGGTAGGTCAATCCGTTCGCGAGATATGGGAGTTTGAAGCCAAGAAATGGTTGAGAAGGCAAAAAAATTTCGCAATTCGGCTGCTCCAAACGCTTAACCAGAATGGACTTGGGAAAAATACACGTACCGTTCTAATCGGGCGAGTTTCTACTTTCAAATGCAATAGGAATTTTTAGGTTAGGTCAATCCGTTCGCGAGATATGGAAGTTTGAAGACAAGAAATGGTTGAGAGGGCAAAAAATTTTTCGCAATTCTGCTGCTCCAAACGCTTAACCAGAATGGCCTAGGGAAAAAATACACGTACCGCTGTAATCGGGCGAGTTTCTACTTTCAGATGCAATAGGAATTTTTGGGGTAGGTCAATCCGTTCGCGAGATATGGGAGTTTGAAGCCAAGAAATGGTTGAGAAGGCAAAAAAATTTCGCAATTCTGCTGCTCCAAACGCTTAACCAGAATGGCCTAGGGAAAAAATACACATACCGCTGTAATCGGGCGATTTTCTACTTTCAGATGCAGTAGGAATTTTTGGGTTAGGTCAATCCGTTCGCGAGATATGGGATTTTGAAGCTAAGAAATGGTTGAGAAGACAACAAATTTTTCGCACTTCTGCTGCTCCAAACGCTTAACCAGAATGGCCTAGGGAAAAAATACACATACCGTTGTAATCGGGCGAGTTTCTACTTTCAGACGCAACAGGAATTTTTGGGTTAGGTCAATCTGTTCGCGAGATAAGGGAGTTTGAAGCAAAGAAATGGTTGAGAAGACAACAAATTTTTCGTACTTCTGCTGCTCCAAACGCTTAACCAGAATGGACTTGGGAAAAAATACACATACCGTTGTAATCGGGCGAGGTTCTACTTTCAAATGCAATAGGAATTTTTGGGTTAGGTCAATCCGTTTGCGAGATGTGGGAGTATGAAGACAAGAAATGGTTGAGAAGGCAAAAAATTTTTCGCAATTCTGCTGCTCCAAACGCTTAACCAGAATGGCCTAGGGAAAAAATACGCGTACCGCTGTAATCGGGCGAGTTTCTACTTTCAGATGCAACAGGAATTTTTGGGTTAGGTCAATCCGTTCGCGAGATGTGGGAGTTTGAAGACAAGAAATGGTTGAGAAGGCAAAAAATTTTTCGCAATTCTGCTGCTGCAAACGCTTAACCAGAATGGCCTAGGGAAAAAATACACATACCGCTGTAATCGGGCGATTTTCTACTTTCAGATGCAGTAGGAATTTCTGGGTTAGGTCAATCCGTTCGCGAGATATGGGACTTTGAAGCTAAGAAATGGTTGACAAGGCAATAAATTTTTCCCAATTTTGCTGCACCAATCGCTTAACCAGAATGGCCTAAGGGAAAAATGCTCGTACCGTTGTAATCGGGCGAGTTTCTACTTTCAAATGCAATAGGAATTTTTGGGTTAGGTCAATCCGTTCGCGAGATATGGAAGTTTGAAGACATGTAATGGTTGAGAAGGCAAAAAATTTTTCGCAATTCTGCTGCTCCAAACGCTTAACCAGAATGGCCTAGGGAAAAAATACACATACCATTGTAATCGGGCGAGGTTCTACTTTCAAATGCAATAGGAATTTTTGGGTTAGGTCAATCCGTTCGCGAGATGTGGGAGTTTGAAGACAAGAAATGGTTGAGAAGGCAAAAAATTTTTCGCAATTCTGCTGCTCCAAACGCTTAACCAGAATGGCCTAGGGAAAAAATACACATACCATTGTAATCGGGCGAGGTTCTACTTTCAAATGCAATAGGAATTTTTGGGTTAGGTCAATCCGTTCGCGAGATGTGGGAGTTTGAAGACAAGAAATGGTTGAGAAGGCAAAAAATTTTTCGCAATTCTGCTGCACCAAACGCTTAACCAGAATGGCCTAGGGAAAAAATACACGTACCGCTGTAATCGGGCGAGTTTCTACTTTCAGATGCAACAGGAATTTTTGGGTTAGGTCAATCCGTTCGCGAGATGTGGGAGTTTGAAGACAAGAAATGGTTGAGAAGGCAAAAAATTATTCGCAATTCTGCTGCTGCAAACGCTTAACCAGAATGGCCTAGGGAAAAAATACACATACCGCTGTAATCGGGCGATTTTCTACTTTCAGATGCAGTAGGAATTTCTGGGTTAGGTCAATCCGTTCGCGAGATATGGGACTTTGAAGCTAAGAAATGGTTGACAAGGCAATAAATTTTTCCCAATTTTGCTGCACCAATCGCTTAACCAGAATGGCCCAAGGGAAAAATGCTCGTACCGTTGTAATCGGGCGAGTTTCTACTTTCAAATGCAATAGGAATTTTTGGGTTAGGTCAATCCGTTCGCGAGATATGGAAGTTTGAAGACATGTAATGGTTGAGAAGGCAAAAAATTTTTCGCAATTCTGCTGCTCCAAACGCTTAACCAGAATGGCCTAGGGAAAAAATACACATACCATTGTAATCGGGCGAGGTTCTACTTTCAAATGCAATAGGAATTTTTGGGTTAGGTCAATCCGTTCGCGAGATGTGGGAGTTTGAAGACAAGAAATGGTTGAGAAGGCAAAAAATTTTTCGCAATTCTGCTGCTCCAAACGCTTAACCAGAATGGCCTAGGGAAAAAATACACATACCATTGTAATCGGGCGAGGTTCTACTTTCAAATGCAATAGGAATTTTTGGGTTAGGTCAATCCGTTCGCGAGATGTGGGAGTTTGAAGACAAGAAATGGTTGAGAAGGCAAAAAATTTTTCGCAATTCTGCTGCTCCAAACGCTTAACCAGAATGGCCTAGGGAAAAAATACACGTACCGCTGTAATCGGGCGAGTTTCTACTTTCAGATGCAACAGGAATTTTTGGGTTAGGTCAATCCGTTCGCGAGATGTGGGAGTTTGAAGACAAGAAATGGTTGAGAAGGCAAAAAATTTTTCGCAATTCTGCTGCTGCAAACGCTTAACCAGAATGGCCTAGGGAAAAAATACACATACCGCTGTAATCGGGCGATTTTCTACTTTCAGATGCAGTAGGAATTTCTGGGTTAGGTCAATCCGTTCGCGAGATATGGGACTTTGAAGCTAAGAAATGGTTGACAAGGCAACAAATTTTTCGCAATTTTGCTGCTCCAATCGCTTAACCAGAATGGCCTAAGGGAAAAATACTCGTACCGTTGTAATCGGGCGAGTTTCTACTTTCAAATGCAATAGGAATTTTTGGGTTAGGTCAATCCGTTCGCGAGATATGGAAGTTTGAAGACATGTAATGGTTGAGAAGGCAAAAAATTTTTCGCAATTCTGCTGCTCCAAACGCTTAACCAGAATGGCCTAGGGAAAAAATACACGTACCGCTGTAATCGGGCGAGTTTCCACTTTCAGATGCAATAGGAATTTTTGGGGTAGGTCAATCCGTTCGCGAGATATGGGTGTTTGAATCCAAGAAATGGTTGAGAAGGCAAAAAAATTTCGCAATTCTGCTGCTCCAAACGCTTAACCAGAATGGCCTAGGGAAAAAATACACGTACCGCTGTAATCGGGCGAGTTTCTACTTTCAGATGCAACAGGAATTTTTGGGTTAGGTCAATCCGTTCGCGAGATGTGGGAGTTTGAAGACAAGAAATGGTTGAGAAGGCAAAAAATTTTTCGCAATTCTGCTGCTGCAAACGCTTAACCAGAATGGCCTAGGGAAAAAATACACATACCGCTGTAATCGGGCGATTTTCTACTTTCAGATGCAGTAGGAATTTCTGGGTTAGGTCAATCCGTTCGCGAGATATGGGACTTTGAAGCTAAGAAATGGTTGACAAGGCAATAAATTTTTCCCAATTTTGCTGCACCAATCGCTTAACCAGAATGGCCTAAGGGAAAAATGCTCGTACCGTTGTAATCGGGCGAGTTTCTACTTTCAAATGCAATAGGAATTTTTGGGTTAGGTCAATCCGTTCGCGAGATATGGAAGTTTGAAGACATGTAATGGTTGAGAAGGCAAAAAATTTTTCGCAATTCTGCTGCTCCAAACGCTTAACCAGAATGGCCTAGGGAAAAAATACACATACCATTGTAATCGGGCGAGGTTCTACTTTCAAATGCAATAGGAATTTTTGGGTTAGGTCAATCCGTTCGCGAGATGTGGGAGTTTGAAGACAAGAAATGGTTGAGAAGGCAAAAAATTTTTCGCAATTCTGCTGCTCCAAACGCTTAACCAGAATGGCCTAGGGAAAAAATACACATACCATTGTAATCGGGCGAGGTTCTACTTTCAAATGCAATAGGAATTTTTGGGTTAGGTCAATCCGTTCGCGAGATGTGGGAGTTTGAAGACAAGAAATGGTTGAGAAGGCAAAAAATTTTTCGCAATTCTGCTGCTCCAAACGCTTAACCAGAATGGCCTAGGGAAAAAATACACGTACCGCTGTAATCGGGCGAGTTTCTACTTTCAGATGCAACAGGAATTTTTGGGTTAGGTCAATCCGTTCGCGAGATGTGGGAGTTTGAAGACAAGAAATGGTTGAGAAGGCAAAAAATTTTTCGCAATTCTGCTGCTGCAAACGCTTAACCAGAATGGCCTAGGGAAAAAATACACATACCGCTGTAATCGGGCGATTTTCTACTTTCAGATGCAGTAGGAATTTCTGGGTTAGGTCAATCCGTTCGCGAGATATGGGACTTTGAAGCTAAGAAATGGTTGACAAGGCAATAAATTTTTCGCAATTTTGCTGCTCCAATCGCTTAACCAGAATGGCCTAAGGGAAAAATACTCGTACCGTTGTAATCGGGCGAGTTTCTACTTTCAAATGCAATAGGAATTTTTGGGTTAGGTCAATCCGTTCGCGAGATATGGAAGTTTGAAGACATGTAATGGTTGAGAAGGCAAAAAATTTTTCGCAATTCTGCTGCTCCAAACGCTTAACCAGAATGGCCTAGGGAAAAAATACACGTACCGCTGTAATCGGGCGAGTTTCCACTTTCAGATGCAATAGGAATTTTTGGGGTAGGTCAATCCGTTCGCGAGATATGGGTGTTTGAATCCAAGAAATGGTTGAGAAGGCAAAAAAATTTCGCAATTCTGCTGCTCCAAACGCTTAACAAGAATGGCCTAGGGAAAAAATACACATACCGCTGTAATCGGGCGAGTCTCTACTTTCAGACGCAATAGGAATTTTTGCGTCAGGTCAATCCGATCGCGAGATATGGGAGTTTGAAGCCAAGAAATGGTTGAGAAGGCAAAAAATTTTTCGCAATTCTGCTGCTCCAAACGCTTAACCAGAATGGCCTTGGGAAAAAATACACGTACCGCTGTAATCGGGCGAGTTTCTACTTTCAGATGCAATAGGAATTTTTGGGGTAGGTCAATCCGTTCGCGAGATATGGGAGTTTGAAGCCAAGAAATGGTTGAGAAGGCAAAAAAATTTCGCAATTCTGCTGCTCCAAACGCTTAACCAGAATGACCTAGGGAAAAAATACACATACCGCTGTAATCTGGCGATTTTCTACTTTCAGATGCAGTAGGAATTTTTGGGTTAGGTGAATCCGTTCGCGAGATATGGGATTTTGAAGCTAAGAAATGGTTGAGAAGACAACAAATTTTTCGCACTTCTGCTGCTCCAAACGCTTAACCAGAATGGACTTGGGAAAAAATACACATACCGTTGTAATCGGGCGAGTTTCTTCTTTCAGATGCAATAGGAATTTTTGGGTTAGGTCAATCCGTTCGCGAGATATGGGAGTTTGAAGCCAAGAAATGGTTGAGAAGGGAAAAAAATTTCGCAATTCTGCTGCTCCAAACACTTAACCAGAATGGCCTAGGGAAAAAATACACATACCGCTGTAATCGGGCGATTTTCTACTTTCAGATGCAGTAGGAATTTTTGGGTTAGGTCAATCCGTTCGCGAGATATGGGAGTTTGAAGCCAAGAAATGGTTGAGAAGGCAAAAAAATTTCGCAATTTTGCTGCTCCAAACGCTTAACAAGAATGGCCTAGGGAAAAAATACACATACCGCTGTAATCGGGCGATTTTCTACTTTCAGATGCAGTAGGAATTTTTGGGTTAGGTCAATCCGTTCGCGAGGTATGGGATTTTGAAGCTAAGAAATGGTTGAGAAGACAACAAATTTTTCGCACTTCAGCTGCTCCAAACGCTTAACCAGATTGGCCTTGGGAAAAAATACACGTACCGCTGTAATCGGGCGAGTTTCTACTTTCAGGTGCAATAGGAATTTTTGGGTTAGGTCAATCCGTTCGCGAGATATGGGAGTTTGAAGCCAAGAAATGGTTGATAAGGCAAAAAATTTTTCGCAATTCTGCGGCTCCTAACGCTTAATCAGAATGGCCTAGGGAAAAAATACACATACCGTTGTAATCGGGCGAGTCTCTACTTTCAGACGCAATAGGAATTTTTGCGTCAGGTCAATCCGATCGCGAGATATGGGAGTTTGAAGCCAAGAAATGGTTGAGAAGGCAAAAAATTTTTCGCAATTCTGCTGCTCCAAACGCTTAACCAGAATGGCCTAGGGAAAAAATACACATACCGTTGTAATCGGGCGAGTTTCTACTTTCAGACGCAACAGGAATTTTTGGGTTAGGTCAATCTGTTCGCGAGATAAGGGAGTTTGAAGCAAAGAAATGGTTGAGAAGACAACAAATTTTTCGTACTTCTGCTGCTCCAAACGCTTAACCAGAATGGACTTGGGAAAAAATACACATACCGTTGTAATCGGGCGAGTTTCTTCTTTCAGATGCAATAGGAATTTTTGGGTTAGGTCAATCCGTTCGCGAGATATGGGACTTTGAAGTTAAGAAATGGTTGACAAGGCAATAAATTTTTCGCAATTTTGCTGCTCCAATCGCTTAACCAGAATGGCCTAAGGGAAAAATACACGTACCGTTGTAATCGGGCGAGTTTCTACTTTCAAATGCAATAGGAATTTTTGGGTTAGGTCAATCCGTTCGCGAGATATGGAAGTTTGAAGACAAGAAATGGTTGAGAAGGCAAAAAATTTTTCGCAATTCTGCTGCTCCAAACGCTTAACCAGAATGGCCTAGGGAAAAAATACACGTACCGCTGTAATCGGGCGAGTTTCTACTTTCAGATGCAATAGGAATTTTTGGGGTAGGTCAATCCGTTCGCGAGATATGGGAGTTTGAAGCCAAGAAATGGTTGAGAAGGCAAAAAAATTTCGCAATTCGGCTGCTCCAAACGCTTAACCAGAATGGACTTGGGAAAAATACACGTACCGTTCTAATCGGGCGAGTTTCTACTTTCAAATGCAATAGGAATTTTTGGGTTAGGCCAATCCGTTCGCGAGATATGGAAGTTTGAAGACAAGAAATGGTTGAGAAGGCAAAAAATTTTTCGCAATTCTGCTGCTCCAAACGCTTAACCAGAATGGCCTAGGGAAAAAATACACGTACCGCTGTAATCGGGCGAGTTTCTACTTTCAGATGCAATAGGAATTTTTGGGGTAGGTCAATCCGTTCGCGAGATATGGGAGTTTGAAGCCAAGAAATGGTTGAGAAGGCAAAAAAATTTCGCAATTCTGCTGCTCCAAACGCTTAACCAGAATGACCTAGGGAAAAAATACACATACCGCTGTAATCTGGCGATTTTCTACTTTCAGATGCAGTAGGAATTTTTGGGTTAGGTGAATCCGTTCGCGAGATATGGGATTTTGAAGCTAAGAAATGGTTGAGAAGACAACAAATTTTTCGCACTTCTGCTGCTCCAAACGCTTAACCAGATTGGCCTTGGGAAAAAATACACGTACCGCTGTAATCGGGCGAGTTTCTACTTTCAGATGCAATAGGAATTTTTGGGTTAGGTCAATCCGTTCGCGAGATATGGGAGTTTGAAGCCAAGAAATGGTTGATAAGGCAAAAAATTTTTCGCAATTCTGCGGCTCCTAACGCTTAACCAGAATGGCCTAGGGAAAAAATACACATACCGTTGTAATCGGGCGAGTTTCTACTTTCAGATGCAATACGAATTTTTGGGTTAGGACAATCCGTTCGCGAGATATGGGAGTTTGAAGCTAAGAAATGGTTGAGAACAGAACAAATTTTTCGCAATTCTGCTGCTCCAAACGCTTAACCAGAATGGCCTAGGGAATAAATACGCATACCGTTGTAATCGGGCTAGTTTCTAATTTCAGACGCAGCAGGAATTTTTGGGTTAGGTCAATCCGTTCGCGAGATATGGGACTTTGAAGCTAAGAAATGGTTGAGAAGGCAACAAATTTTTCGCAATTCTGCTGCTCCAAACGCTTAACCAGAATGGCCTAGGGAAAAAATACGCATACCGTTGTAATCGGGCGAGTTTCTACTTTCAGATGCAACAGGAATTTTTGGGTTAGGTCAATCCGTTCGCGAGATATGGGAGTTTGAAGCCAAGAAATGGTTGAGGAGGCAAAAAAATTTCGCAATTCTGTTGCTCCAAACGCTTAACCAGAATGGCCTAGGGAAAAAATACACATACCGTTGTAATCGGGCGAGTTTCTACTTTCAGATGCAACAGGAATTTTTGGGTTAGGTCAATCCGTTCGCGAAATATGGGAGTTTGAAGCCAAGAAATGGTTGAGAAGGCAAAAAAATTTCGAAATTCTGCTGCTCCAAACGCTTAACCAGAATGGCTTAGGAAAAAATACACATACCGCTGTAATCGGGCGATTTTCTACTTTCAGATGCAGTAGGAATTTTTGGGTTAGGTCAATCCGCTCGCGAGATATGGGAGTTTGAAGCCAAGAAATGGTTGAGAAGGCAAAAAAATTTCGCAATTCTGCTGCTCCAAACGCTTAACAAGAATGGCCTAGGGAAAAAATACACATACCGCTGTAATCGGGCGATTTTCTACTTTCAGATGCAGTAGGAATTTTTGGGTTAGGTCAATCCGTTCGCGAGGTATGGGATTTTGAAGCTAAGAAATGGTTGAGAAGACAACAAATTTTTCGCACTTCTGCTGCTCCAAACGCTTAACCAGATTGGCCTTGGGAAAAAATACACGTACCGCTGTAATCGGGCGAGTTTCTTCTTTCAGATGCAATAGGAATTTTTGGGTTAGGTCAATCCGTTCGCGAGATATGGGATTTTGAAGCTAAGAAATGGTTGAGAAGACAACAAATTTTTCGCAATTCTGCTGCTCCAAACGCTTAACCAGATTGGCCTTGGGAAAAAATACACGTACCGCTGTAATCGGGCGAGTTTCTACTTTCAGATGCAATAGGAATTTTTGGGTTAGGTCAATCCGTTCGCGAGATATGGGAGTTTGAAGCCAAGAAATGGTTGATAAGGCAAAAAATTTTTCGCAATTCTGCGGCTCCTAACGCTTAACCAGAATGGCCTAGGGAAAAAATACACATACCGTTGTAATCGGGCGAGTTTCTACTTTCAGATGCAATACGAATTTTTGGGTTAGGACAATCCGTTCGCGAGATATGGGAGTTTGAAGCTAAGAAATGGTTGAGAACAGAACAAATTTTTCGCAATTCTGCTGCTCCAAACGCTTAACCAGAATGGCCTAGGGAATAAATACGCATACCGTTGTAATCGGGCGAGTTTCTAATTTCAGACGCAGCAGGAATTTTTGGGTTAGGTCAATCCGTTCGCGAGATATGGGACTTTGAAGCTAAGAAATGGTTGAGAAGGCAACAAATTTTTCGCAATTCTGCTGCTCTAAACGCTTAGCCAGAATGGGCTAGGGAAAAAATACACATACCGTTGTAATCGGGCGAGTTTCTACTTTCAGACGCAATAGGAATTTTTGTGTTAGGTCAATCCGTTCGCGAGATATGGGAGTTTGATGCCAAGAAATGGTTGAGAAGGCAAAAAATTTTTCGCAATTCTGCTGCTCCAAACGCTTAACCAGAATGGCCTAGGGAAAAAATACGCATACCGTTGTAATCGGGCGAGTTTCTACTTTCAGATGCAACAGGAATTTTTGGGTTAGGTCAATCCGTTCGCGAGATATGGGAGTTTGAAGCCAAGAAATGGTTGAGGAGGCAAAAAAATTTCGCAATTCTGCTGCTCCAAACGCTTAACCAGAATGGCCTAGGGAAAAAATACACATACCGTTGTAATCGGGCGAGTTTCTACTTTCAGATGCAACAGGAATTTTTGGGTTAGGTCAATCCGTTCGCGAAATATGGGAGTTTGAAGCCAAGAAATGGTTGAGAAGGCAAAAAAATTTCGAAATTCTGCTGCTCCAAACGCTTAACCAGAATGGCCTAGGGAAAAAATACACATACCATTGTAATCGGGCGAGGTTCTACTTTCAAATGCAATAGGAACTTTTGGGTTAGGTCAATCCGTTCGCGAGATGTGGGAGTTTGAAGACAAGAAATGGTTGAGAAGGCAAAAAATTTTTCGCAATTCTGCTGCTCCAAACGCTTAACCAGAATGGCCTAGGGAAAAAATACACGTACCGCTGTAATCGGGCGAGTTTCTACTTTCAGATGCAACAGGAATTTTTGGGTTAGGTCAATCCGTTCGCGAGATGTGGGAGTTTGAAGACAAGAAATGGTTGAGAAGGCAAAAAATTTTTCGCAATTCTGCTGCTGCAAACGCTTAACCAGAATGGCCTAGGGAAAAAATACACATACCGCTGTAATCGGGCGATTTTCTACTTTCAGATGCAGTAGGAATTTCTGGGTTAGGTCAATCCGTTCGCGAGATATGGGACTTTGAAGCTAAGAAATGGTTGAGAAGGCAACAAATTTTTCGCAATTCTGCTGCTCTAAACGCTTAGCCAGAATGGGCTAGGGAAAAAATACACATACCGTTGTAATCGGGCGAGTTTCTACTTTCAGACGCAATAGGAATTTTTGTGTTAGGTCAATCCGTTCGCGAGATATGGGAGTTTGATGCCAAGAAATGGTTGAGAAGGCAAAAAATTTTTCGCAATTCTGCTGCTCCAAACGCTTAACCAGAATGGCCTAGGGAAAAAATACGCATACCGTTGTAATCGGGCGAGTTTCTACTTTCAGATGCAACAGGAATTTTTGGGTTAGGTCAATCCGTTCGCGAGATATGGGAGTTTGAAGCGAAGAAATGGTTGAGGAGGCAAAAAAATTTCGCAATTCTGCTGCTCCAAACGCTTAACCAGAATGGCCTAGGGAAAAAATACACATACCGTTGTAATCGGGCGAGTTTCTACTTTCAGATGCAACAGGAATTTTTGGGTTAGGTCAATCCGTTCGCGAAATATGGGAGTTTGAAGCCAAGAAATGGTTGAGAAGGCAAAAAAATTTCGAAATTCTGCTGCTCCAAACGCTTAACCAGAATGGCCTAGGGAAAAAATACACATACCATTGTAATCGGGCGAGGTTCTACTTTCAAATGCAATAGGAACTTTTGGGTTAGGTCAATCCGTTCGCGAGATGTGGGAGTTTGAAGACAAGAAATGGTTGAGAAGGCAAAAAATTTTTCGCAATTCTGCTGCTCCAAACGCTTAACCAGAATGGCCTAGGGAAAAAATACACATACCATTGTAATCGGGCGAGGTTCTACTTTCAAATGCAATAGGAATTTTTGGGTTAGGTCAATCCGTTCGCGAGATGTGGGAGTTTGAAGACAAGAAATGGTTGAGAAGGCAAAAAATTTTTCGCAATTCTGCTGCTCCAAACGCTTAACCAGAATGGCCTAGGGAAAAAATACACGTACCGCTGTAATCGGGCGAGTTTCTACTTTCAGATGCAACAGGAATTTTTGGGTTAGGTCAATCCGTTCGCGAGATGTGGGAGTTTGAAGACAAGAAATGGTTGAGAAGGCAAAAAATTTTTCGCAATTCTGCTGCTGCAAACGCTTAACCAGAATGGCCTAGGGAAAAAATACACATACCGCTGTAATCGGGCGATTTTCTACTTTCAGATGCAGTAGGAATTTCTGGGTTAGGTCAATCCGTTCGCGAGATATGGGACTTTGAAGCTAAGAAATGGTTGACAAGGCAATAAATTTTTCGCAATTTTGCTGCTCCAATCGCTTAACCAGAATGGCCTAAGGGAAAAATACTCGTACCGTTGTAATCGGGCGAGTTTCTACTTTCAAATGCAATAGGAATTTTTGGGTTAGGTCAATCCGTTCGCGAGATATGGAAGTTTGAAGACATGTAATGGTTGAGAAGGCAAAAAATTTTTCGCAATTCTGCTGCTCCAAACGCTTAACCAGAATGGCCTAGGGAAAAAATACACGTACCGCTGTAATCGGGCGAGTTTCCACTTTCAGATGCAATAGGAATTTTTGGGGTAGGTCAATCCGTTCGCGAGATATGGGTGTTTGAATCCAAGAAATGGTTGAGAAGGCAAAAAAATTTCGCAATTCTGCTGCTCCAAACGCTTAACCAGAATGGCCTAGGGAAAAAATACACGTACCGCTGTAATCGGGCGAGTTTCTACTTTCAGATGCAACAGGAATTTTTGGGTTAGGTCAATCCGTTCGCGAGATGTGGGAGTTTGAAGACAAGAAATGGTTGAGAAGGCAAAAAATTTTTCGCAATTCTGCTGCTGCAAACGCTTAACCAGAATGGCCTAGGGAAAAAATACACATACCGCTGTAATCGGGCGATTTTCTACTTTCAGATGCAGTAGGAATTTCTGGGTTAGGTCAATCCGTTCGCGAGATATGGGACTTTGAAGCTAAGAAATGGTTGACAAGGCAATAAATTTTTCCCAATTTTGCTGCACCAATCGCTTAACCAGAATGGCCTAAGGGAAAAATGCTCGTACCGTTGTAATCGGGCGAGTTTCTACTTTCAAATGCAATAGGAATTTTTGGGTTAGGTCAATCCGTTCGCGAGATATGGAAGTTTGAAGACATGTAATGGTTGAGAAGGCAAAAAATTTTTCGCAATTCTGCTGCTCCAAACGCTTAACCAGAATGGCCTAGGGAAAAAATACACATACCATTGTAATCGGGCGAGGTTCTACTTTCAAATGCAATAGGAATTTTTGGGTTAGGTCAATCCGTTCGCGAGATGTGGGAGTTTGAAGACAAGAAATGGTTGAGAAGGCAAAAAATTTTTCGCAATTCTGCTGCTCCAAACGCTTAACCAGAATGGCCTAGGGAAAAAATACACATACCATTGTAATCGGGCGAGGTTCTACTTTCAAATGCAATAGGAATTTTTGGGTTAGGTCAATCCGTTCGCGAGATGTGGGAGTTTGAAGACAAGAAATGGTTGAGAAGGCAAAAAATTTTTCGCAATTCTGCTGCTCCAAACGCTTAACCAGAATGGCCTAGGGAAAAAATACACGTACCGCTGTAATCGGGCGAGTTTCTACTTTCAGATGCAACAGGAATTTTTGGGTTAGGTCAATCCGTTCGCGAGATGTGGGAGTTTGAAGACAAGAAATGGTTGAGAAGGCAAAAAATTTTTCGCAATTCTGCTGCTGCAAACGCTTAACCAGAATGGCCTAGGGAAAAAATACACATACCGCTGTAATCGGGCGATTTTCTACTTTCAGATGCAGTAGGAATTTCTGGGTTAGGTCAATCCGTTCGCGAGATATGGGACTTTGAAGCTAAGAAATGGTTGACAAGGCAATAAATTTTTCGCAATTTTGCTGCTCCAATCGCTTAACCAGAATGGCCTAAGGGAAAAATACTCGTACCGTTGTAATCGGGCGAGTTTCTACTTTCAAATGCAATAGGAATTTTTGGGTTAGGTCAATCCGTTCGCGAGATATGGAAGTTTGAAGACATGTAATGGTTGAGAAGGCAAAAAATTTTTCGCAATTCTGCTGCTCCAAACGCTTAACCAGAATGGCCTAGGGAAAAAATACACGTACCGCTGTAATCGGGCGAGTTTCCACTTTCAGATGCAATAGGAATTTTTGGGGTAGGTCAATCCGTTCGCGAGATATGGGTGTTTGAATCCAAGAAATGGTTGAGAAGGCAAAAAAATTTCGCAATTCTGCTGCTCCAAACGCTTAACCAGAATGGCCTAGGGAAAAAATACACATACCGCTGTAATCGGGCGATTTTTTACTTTCAGATGCAGTAGGAATTTTTGGGTTAGGTCAATCCGTTCGCGAGATATGGGATTTTGAAGCTAAGAAATGGTTGAGAAGACAACAAATTTTTCGCACTTCTGCTGCTCCAAACGCTTAACCAGATTGGCCTTGGGAAAAAATACACGTACCGCTTCAATCGGGCGAGTTTCTACTTTCAGATGCAATAGGAATTTTTGGGTTAGGTCAATCCGTTCGCGAGGTATGGGAGTTTGAAGCCAAGAAATGGTTGATAAGGCAAAAAATTTTTCGCAATTCTGCGGCTCCTAACGCTTAACCAGAATGGCCTAGGGAAAAAATACACATACCGTTGTAATCGGGCGAGTTTCTACTTTCAGATGCAATACGAATTTTTGGGTTAGGACAATCCGTTCGCGAGATATGGGAGTTTGAAGCTAAGAAATGGTTGAGAACAGAACAAATTTTTCGCAATTCTGCTGCTCCAAACGCTTAACCAGAATGGCCTAGGGAATAAATACGCATACCGTTGTAATCGGGCGAGTTTCTAATTTCAGACGCAGCAGGAATTTTTGGGTTTGGTCAATCCGTTCGCGAGATATGGGACTTTGAAGCTAAGAAATGGTTGAGAAGGCAACAAATTTTTCGCAATTCTGCTGCTCTAAACGCTTAGCCAGAATGGGCTAGGGAAAAAATACACATACCGTTGTAATCGGGCGAGTTTCTACTTTCAGATGCAACAGGAATTTTTGGGTTAGGTCAATCCGTTCGCGAGATATGGGCGTTTGAAGCCAAGAAATGGTTGAGAACAGAACAAATTTTTCGCAATTCTGCTGCTCCAAACACTTAATCAGAATGCCCTAGGGAAGACATACACATACCGTTGTAATCGGGCGAGTTTCTACTTTCAAATGCAATAGGAATTTTTGGGTTAGGTCAATCCGTTCGCGAGATATGGAAGTTTGAAGACAAGAAATGGTTGAGAAGGCAAAAAATTTTTCGCAATTCTGCTGCTCCAAACGCTTAACCAGAATGGCCTAGGGAAAAAATACACGTACCGCTGTAATCGGGCGAGTTTCTACTTTCAGATGCAATAGGAATTTTTGGGGTAGGTCAATCCGTTCGCGAGATATGGGAGTTTGAAGCCAAGAAATGGTTGAGAAGGCAAAAAAATTTCGCAATTCTGCTGCTCCAAACGCTTAACCAGAATGGCCTAGGGAAAAAATACACATACCGCTGTAATCGGGCGATTTTCTACTTTCAGATGCAATAGGAATTTTTGGGTTAGGTCAATCCGTTCGCGAGATATGGGAGTTTGAAGGTAAGAAATGGTTGAGAACAGAACAAATTTTTCGCAATTCTGCTGCTCCAAACGCTTAACCAGCATGGCTTAGGGAAAAAATACACATACCGTTGTAATCGGTCGAGTTTCTACATTCAGATGCAATACGAATTTTTGGGTTAGGACAATCCGTTCGCGAGATATGGGAGTTTGAAGCTAAGAAATGGTTGAGAACAGAACAAATTTTTCGCAATTCTGCTGCTCCAAACGCTTAACCAGAATGGCCTAGGGAATAAATACGCATACCGTTGTGATCGGGCGAGTTTCTAATTTCAGACGCAGCAGGAATTTTTGGGTTTGGTCAATCCGTTCGCGAGATATGGGAATTTGAAGCTAAGAAATGGTTGAGAAGGCAACAAATTTGTCGCAATTCTGCTGCTCTAAACGCTTAGCCAGAATGGGCTAGGGAAGAAATACACATACCGTTGTAATCGGGAGAGTTTCTTCTTTCAGATGCAACAGGAATTTTTGGGTTAGGTCAATCCGTTCGCGAGATATGGGACTTTGAAGCTAAGAAATGGTTGAGAAGACAACAAATTTTTCGCACTTCTGCTGCTCCAAACGCTTAACCAGATTGGCCTTGGGAAAAAATACACGTACCGCTGTAATCGGGCGAGTTTCTACTTTCAGATGCAATAGAAATTTTTGGGTTAGGTCAACCCGTTCGAGAGATATGGGAGTTTGAAGCCAAGAAATGGTTGAGAAGGGAAAAAAATTTCGCAATTCTGCTGCTCCAAACACTTAACCAGAATGGCCTAGGGAAAAAATACACATACCGCTGTAATCGGGCGATTTTCTACTTTCAGATGCAGTAGGAATTTTTGGGTTAGGTCAATCCGTTCGCGAGATATGGGAGTTTGAAGCCAAGAAATGGTTGAGAAGGCAAAAAAATTTCGCAATTTTGCTGCTCCAAACGCTTAACAAGAATGGCCTAGGGAAAAAATACACATACCGCTGTAATCGGGCGATTTTCTACTTTCAGATGCAGTAGGAATTTTTGGGTTAGGTCAATCCGTTCGCGAGGTATGGGATTTTGAAGCTAAGAAATGGTTGAGAAGACAACAAATTTTTCGCACTTCAGCTGCTCCAAACGCTTAACCAGATTGGCCTTGGGAAAAAATACACGTACCGCTGTAATCGGGCGAGTTTCTACTTTCAGGTGCAATAGGAATTTTTGGGTTAGGTCAATCCGTTCGCGAGATATGGGAGTTTGAAGCCAAGAAATGGTTGATAAGGCAAAAAATTTTTCGCAATTCTGCGGCTCCTAACGCTTAACCAGAATGGCCTAGGGAAAAAATACACATACCGTTGTAATCGGGCGAGTCTCTACTTTCAGACGCAATAGGAATTTTTGCGTCAGGTCAATCCGATCGCGAGATATGGGAGTTTGAAGCCAAGAAATGGTTGAGAAGGCAAAAAATTTTTCGCAATTCTGCTGCTCCAAACGCTTAACCAGAATGGCCTAGGGAAAAAATACACATACCGTTGTAATCGGGCGAGTTTCTACTTTCAGACGCAACAGGAATTTTTGGGTTAGGTCAATCTGTTCGCGAGATAAGGGAGTTTGAAGCAAAGAAATGGTTGAGAAGACAACAAATTTTTCGTACTTCTGCTGCTCCAAACGCTTAACCAGAATGGACTTGGGAAAAAATACACATACCGTTGTAATCGGGCGAGTTTCTTCTTTCAGATGCAATAGGAATTTTTGGGTTAGGTCAATCCGTTCGCGAGATATGGGACTTTGAAGTTAAGAAATGGTTGACAAGGCAATAAATTTTTCGCAATTTTGCTGCTCCAATCGCTTAACCAGAATGGCCTAAGGGAAAAATACACGTACCGTTGTAATCGGGCGAGTTTCTACTTTCAAATGCAATAGGAATTTTTGGGTTAGGTCAATCCGTTCGCGAGATATGGAAGTTTGAAGACAAGAAATGGTTGAGAAGGCAAAAAATTTTTCGCAATTCTGCTGCTCCAAACGCTTAACCAGAATGGCCTAGGGAAAAAATACACGTACCGCTGTAATCGGGCGAGTTTCTACTTTCAGATGCAATAGGAATTTTTGGGGTAGGTCAATCCGTTCGCGAGATATGGGAGTTTGAAGCCAAGAAATGGTTGAGAAGGCAAAAAAATTTCGCAATTCGGCTGCTCCAAACGCTTAACCAGAATGGACTTGGGAAAAATACACGTACCGTTCTAATCGGGCGAGTTTCTACTTTCAAATGCAATAGGAATTTTTGGGTTAGGCCAATCCGTTCGCGAGATATGGAAGTTTGAAGACAAGAAATGGTTGAGAAGGCAAAAAATTTTTCGCAATTCTGCTGCTCCAAACGCTTAACCAGAATGGCCTAGGGAAAAAATACACGTACCGCTGTAATCGGGCGAGTTTCTACTTTCAGATGCAATAGGAATTTTTGGGGTAGGTCAATCCGTTCGCGAGATATGGGAGTTTGAAGCCAAGAAATGGTTGAGAAGGCAAAAAAATTTCGCAATTCTGCTGCTCCAAACGCTTAACCAGAATGACCTAGGGAAAAAATACACATACCGCTGTAATCTGGCGATTTTCTACTTTCAGATGCAGTAGGAATTTTTGGGTTAGGTGAATCCGTTCGCGAGATATGGGATTTTGAAGCTAAGAAATGGTTGAGAAGACAACAAATTTTTCGCACTTCTGCTGCTCCAAACGCTTAACCAGATTGGCCTTGGGAAAAAATACACGTACCGCTGTAATCGGGCGAGTTTCTACTTTCAGATGCAATAGGAATTTTTGGGTTAGGTCAATCCGTTCGCGAGATATGGGAGTTTGAAGCCAAGAAATGGTTGATAAGGCAAAAAATTTTTCGCAATTCTGCGGCTCCTAACGCTTAACCAGAATGGCCTAGGGAAAAAATACACATACCGTTGTAATCGGGCGAGTTTCTACTTTCAGATGCAATACGAATTTTTGGGTTAGGACAATCCGTTCGCGAGATATGGGAGTTTGAAGCTAAGAAATGGTTGAGAACAGAACAAATTTTTCGCAATTCTGCTGCTCCAAACGCTTAACCAGAATGGCCTAGGGAATAAATACGCATACCGTTGTAATCGGGCTAGTTTCTAATTTCAGACGCAGCAGGAATTTTTGGGTTAGGTCAATCCGTTCGCGAGATATGGGACTTTGAAGCTAAGAAATGGTTGAGAAGGCAACAAATTTTTCGCAATTCTGCTGCTCCAAACGCTTAACCAGAATGGCCTAGGGAAAAAATACGCATACCGTTGTAATCGGGCGAGTTTCTACTTTCAGATGCAACAGGAATTTTTGGGTTAGGTCAATCCGTTCGCGAGATATGGGAGTTTGAAGCCAAGAAATGGTTGAGGAGGCAAAAAAATTTCGCAATTCTGTTGCTCCAAACGCTTAACCAGAATGGCCTAGGGAAAAAATACACATACCGTTGTAATCGGGCGAGTTTCTACTTTCAGATGCAACAGGAATTTTTGGGTTAGGTCAATCCGTTCGCGAAATATGGGAGTTTGAAGCCAAGAAATGGTTGAGAAGGCAAAAAAATTTCGAAATTCTGCTGCTCCAAACGCTTAACCAGAATGGCTTAGGAAAAAATACACATACCGCTGTAATCGGGCGATTTTCTACTTTCAGATGCAGTAGGAATTTTTGGGTTAGGTCAATCCGCTCGCGAGATATGGGAGTTTGAAGCCAAGAAATGGTTGAGAAGGCAAAAAAATTTCGCAATTCTGCTGCTCCAAACGCTTAACAAGAATGGCCTAGGGAAAAAATACACATACCGCTGTAATCGGGCGATTTTCTACTTTCAGATGCAGTAGGAATTTTTGGGTTAGGTCAATCCGTTCGCGAGGTATGGGATTTTGAAGCTAAGAAATGGTTGAGAAGACAACAAATTTTTCGCACTTCTGCTGCTCCAAACGCTTAACCAGATTGGCCTTGGGAAAAAATACACGTACCGCTGTAATCGGGCGAGTTTCTTCTTTCAGATGCAATAGGAATTTTTGGGTTAGGTCAATCCGTTCGCGAGATAACGGATTTTGAAGCTAAGAAATGGTTGAGAAGACAACAAATTTTTCGCAATTCTGCTGCTCCAAACGCTTAACCAGATTGGCCTTGGGAAAAAATACACGTACCGCTGTAATCGGGCGAGTTTCTACTTTCAGATGCAATAGGAATTTTTGGGTTAGGTCAATCCGTTCGCGAGATATGGGAGTTTGAAGCCAAGAAATGGTTGATAAGGCAAAAAATTTTTCGCAATTCTGCAGCTCCTAACGCTTAACCAGAATGGCCTAGGGAAAAAATACACATACCGTTGTAATCGGGCGAGTTTCTACTTTCAGATGCAATACGAATTTTTGGGTTAGGACAATCCGTTCGCGAGATATGGGAGTTTGAAGCTAAGAAATGGTTGAGAACAGAACAAATTTTTCGCAATTCTGCTGCTCCAAACGCTTAACCAGAATGGCCTAGGGAATAAATACGCATACCGTTGTAATCGGGCGAGTTTCTAATTTCAGACGCAGCAGGAATTTTTGGGTTAGGTCAATCCGTTCGCGAGATATGGGACTTTGAAGCTAAGAAATGGTTGAGAAGGCAACAAATTTTTCGCAATTCTGCTGCTCTAAACGCTTAGCCAGAATGGGCTAGGGAAAAAATACACATACCGTTGTAATCGGGCGAGTTTCTACTTTCAGACGCAATAGGAATTTTTGTGTTAGGTCAATCCGTTCGCGAGATATGGGAGTTTGATGCCAAGAAATGGTTGAGAAGGCAAAAAATTTTTCGCAATTCTGCTGCTCCAAACGCTTAACCAGAATGGCCTAGGGAAAAAATACGCATACCGTTGTAATCGGGCGAGTTTCTACTTTCAGATGCAACAGGAATTTTTGGGTTAGGTCAATCCGTTCGCGAGATATGGGAGTTTGAAGCCAAGAAATGGTTGAGGAGGCAAAAAAATTTCGCAATTCTGCTGCTCCAAACGCTTAACCAGAATGGCCTAGGGAAAAAATACACATACCGTTGTAATCGGGCGAGTTTCTACTTTCAGATGCAACAGGAATTTTTGGGTTAGGTCAATCCGTTCGCGAAATATGGGAGTTTGAAGCCAAGAAATGGTTGAGAAGGCAAAAAAATTTCGAAATTCTGCTGCTCCAAACGCTTAACCAGAATGGCCTAGGGAAAAAATACACATACCATTGTAATCGGGCGAGGTTCTACTTTCAAATGCAATAGGAACTTTTGGGTTAGGTCAATCCGTTCGCGAGATGTGGGAGTTTGAAGACAAGAAATGGTTGAGAAGGCAAAAAATTTTTCGCAATTCTGCTGCTCCAAACGCTTAACCAGAATGGCCTAGGGAAAAAATACACGTACCGCTGTAATCGGGCGAGTTTCTACTTTCAGATGCAACAGGAATTTTTGGGTTAGGTCAATCCGTTCGCGAGATGTGGGAGTTTGAAGACAAGAAATGGTTGAGAAGGCAAAAAATTTTTCGCAATTCTGCTGCTGCAAACGCTTAACCAGAATGGCCTAGGGAAAAAATACACATACCGCTGTAATCGGGCGATTTTCTACTTTCAGATGCAGTAGGAATTTCTGGGTTAGGTCAATCCGTTCGCGAGATATGGGACTTTGAAGCTAAGAAATGGTTGAGAAGGCAACAAATTTTTCGCAATTCTGCTGCTCTAAACGCTTAGCCAGAATGGGCTAGGGAAAAAATACACATACCGTTGTAATCGGGCGAGTTTCTACTTTCAGACGCAATAGGAATTTTTGTGTTAGGTCAATCCGTTCGCGAGATATGGGAGTTTGATGCCAAGAAATGGTTGAGAAGGCAAAAAATTTTTCGCAATTCTGCTGCTCCAAACGCTTAACCAGAATGGCCTAGGGAAAAAATACGCATACCGTTGTAATCGGGCGAGTTTCTACTTTCAGATGCAATAGGAATTTTTGGGTTAGGTCAATCCGTTCGCGAGATATGGGAGTTTGAAGCGAAGAAATGGTTGAGGAGGCAAAAAAATTTCGCAATTCTGCTGCTCCAAACGCTTAACCAGAATGGCCTAGGGAAAAAATACACATACCGTTGTAATCGGGCGAGTTTCTACTTTCAGATGCAACAGGAATTTTTGGGTTAGGTCAATCCGTTCGCGAAATATGGGAGTTTGAAGCCAAGAAATGGTTGAGAAGGCAAAAAAATTTCGAAATTCTGCTGCTCCAAACGCTTAACCAGAATGGCCTAGGGAAAAAATACACATACCATTGTAATCGGGCGAGGTTCTACTTTCAAATGCAATAGGAACTTTTGGGTTAGGTCAATCCGTTCGCGAGATGTGGGAGTTTGAAGACAAGAAATGGTTGAGAAGGCAAAAAATTTTTCGCAATTCTGCTGCTCCAAACGCTTAACCAGAATGGCCTAGGGAAAAAATACACGTACCGCTGTAATCGGGCGAGTTTCTACTTTCAGATGCAACAGGAATTTTTGGGTTAGGTCAATCCGTTCGCGAGATGTGAGAGTTTGAAGACAAGAAATGGTTGAGAAGGCAAAAAATTTTTCGCAATTCTGCTGCTGCAAACGCTTAACCAGAATGGCCTAGGGAAAAAATACACATACCGCTGTAATCGGGCGATTTTCTACTTTCAGATGCAGTAGGAATTTCTGGGTTAGGTCAATCCGTTCGCGAGATATGGGACTTTGAAGCTAAGAAATGGTTGACAAGGCAATAAATTTTTCGCACTTTTGCTGCTCCAATCGCTTAACCAGAATGGCCTAAGGGAAAAATACTCGTACCGTTGTAATCGGGCGAGTTTCTACTTTCAAATGCAATAGGAATTTTTGGGTTAGGTCAATCCGTTCGCGAGATATGGAAGTTTGAAGACATGTAATGGTTGAGAAGGCAAAAAATTTTTCGCAATTCTGCTGCTCCAAACGCTTAACCAGAATGGCCTAGGGAAAAAATACACGTACCGCTGTAATCGGGCGAGTTTCTAATTTCAGACGCAGCAGGAATTTTTGGGTTAGGTCAATCCGTTCGCGAGATATGGGAGTTTGATGCCAAGAAATGGTTGAGAAGGCAAAAAATTTTTCGCAATTCTGCTGCTCCAAACGCTTAACCAGAATGGCCTTTTTTTTTTTTTTTTTTTTTTTTATACGTGGGGGAAATCTTCGAAAGACCCCCCCGCCGCCTGGGGAGGGGCGGGGGGAGTGTGGGATTCCCCGCGCCCGGAAGGAAACCCAACGGGCGCGGGACCTGCCCACTAAAACCCACCACGGTGGCCATCCTCGCACTATGCAGGGGGAGTACCTGGAACCGAAAACATCATATCATCAGGTGCTCCCCCGTGCAGGGCTCTCGCGCCCGTGTCCTCCCGTTCCAGGGAATGGAGGGGGTACTTCACCCTCCCTTCCCTGTTTTCTCCTCGGCGCTCTGGCGCCCGACGTCGGAGCAGGGCCACACTGCTCCGTCATCCCACTCCCGGGGGCCGCCCGAGGGCGGCCGTGAGTCCCACACTCACGACCGCCCACGGCCCCCATAGCCGCGCCGGAGGCACGGTTCTAGGACCGTGCCGTCGGCGCGGCTGCACCCCGGTTCGTACGCTCCCGAGGGCGGCTCTGGCCTCTCCGCCCTCGAGAGCGTCGCCGTCCCTTATTTCTCCCCCCTTAGGCGACGGGCGGTGGCACGAGACTCAAGGGCTACGTACCCCCGCCCGCCGCTCTCAGGGTGGCCTCCCCGGCCCTTCCGGAGGCCTACCCGCCCCCGGCCTCGGAGAGGCCTCGCTCGCGGTCTCCCCCTCTCGCGAATGCGGCTCGCGGCCTCCTTCCGCGAGATTACCTCCTCGCAGAAGGAGGTCACGGCCCGCCACTTCGTCTCGCTGCCGGGCATGGCCCGTACCACGCCCGGCAGCGAGAGATCCGCCCCAATCACGGCCGTGAGGACACGGCGCCCCACCCCCCAGGCTGGACACACCTCGAGGGTGTGTTGCGCCGTGTCCTCGTCCGCTGGACAGTGCCAGCAGCGCGCCGCCTCTTCCACACCGATTCGGCACAGGTACCGTCCGAAGCATCCGTGCCCGGACAGCACCTGCACCAACCGGTAGGTGAGTGAGCCGAAGCGCCTACCCAGCCACTCAAACAGGACCGGCCGGATAGCCCCGACAGTCCTCTGGCCGAACAACGGCTCGGCCAGCCGCTGCTGCCAAAGCCGCAGCATAGACTCCCGGGCCTGGCGCTTGAGGGCCTCCACCTCGCATCCCGCCAGGACCACCCCATCCTCGCGGGCGCGCATGCGGCCCTCGTAGAAAGCCGCATGCATGCCCGCGATCAAGTCCGCCGGGGGTAGCCCTGCGAGGACGCTCGCCGCCTCATACGAAACGGTCCGGTACCCCCGGGCGATCCGAAGTGCAAGCCGCCTTTGAACCCGGCGCAGCAATACCTTGCTGTGCCGGGAGGCGGCCAGGTCGCCCGCCCAAACGGGGGCCCCGTATAGGGCCACCGAGTGGACCATTCCCGCGTAGAGGCGGCGAACCCGGTCACTCGGGCCCCGCAGGTTGGGGAGGATACGGCCCAAAGCGCCAGCTATCCTCTCCAACCGCGGGGCCAGGGCCCGGAAATGGCCCTCGAAGCGCCAGTGGCTGTCGAGGTGAAGTCCCAGATATTTCATCTGAGACCTCACCTCGACGTCTGTCTCACCCACCCGGATCAGGGGGGGAGGCGGCTCTCCCCGGGGTCTATACATCCCGAGTACCTCGGTTTTGTGGAGAGCCACCTCCAAACCGATCCCCCTGATCCGGGAGACGACGCGCCGGGCACCGTCCTCGGCGGCCCGAACAGCCCCCCTCCAGTCCCCCCCGACGGCCAACAACAAGGTGTCGTCCGCGTAACACGTCAGGCTGACGCCGTCGGGGAGGTCTTCGGCCCGCAGGACGGTGTCGTACCCGAGGCTCCACAGCAGGGGTCCTAACACCGACCCCTGCGGAACCCCGGAGTACACCAACCAGAATGGCCTAGGGAAAAAAATACACATACCGTAGTAATCGGGCGAGTTTCTACTTTCAGATGCAACAGGAATTTTTGGGTTAGGTCAATCCGTTCGGCGGGCTTCGACCTCCGGTTGATTAACCGGGGGTCGGAGCTGACGTGCGTGCGGCGCGGGGGAGGGTCCATAGTGGATTTGACGTTTGGATCCCCCGGCGCCGCGCGTATGGTGTCCGGGTGGGACGTGGTGGTGGGGGAGGAGACATTATCGGACCACCGGTATATCCGCGTGGTCTTGACCTCCCCCGAGGCCGCCGCGGCCCCGCACCGACGCCTCCGCCCGGGAGCGGGTAGCGCCCCACCACCACCACGCAGATGGGCGCTTCGGCGCCTTGACAAGGACGTCCTGGTGGCAGCCGCTCTGGCCGAAACCTGGCCTCGACGGGAGACCAGGCTGCCCGACCTGGGGGAGGCCGTGGCTCGGCTCGGGAGCGCCGTCGCGCGCATTTGCGACGCGGCGATGCCCCGGGCCGGGCCGCGGTCTCCTCGTCGGGCGGTGTACTGGTGGTCGGGCGAAATCGGGGAATTGCGGACAGCATGCGTCCGGGCCCGACGCCAGTACACCCGCGCGCGTCGTCGGGCCGGACGGAACGGCGACGACGGCGCGCGGGCTAGGGCGGCGGAACTGTACGAGTCCTATCGCGCGGGAAAGAGGGCTCTGCAGGTCGCCATCAAACGGGCCAAGGCCCAGAGCTGGAAGGAGCTCCTCGAGACCCTCGAGCGGGATCCATGGGGGCGCCCATACCGGATAGTTCTGAATAAACTCCGGCCATGGGCGCCCCCGATCACCGAGGGTCTCGACCCCCAGCTCTTGAGGGACGTGGTCGACACGCTCTTCCCGATCGTGGGGGAGAGCGGGCCACGTCCCTCTGCGGACCCGACCACCTGGTCCGCGGAGCTGGGGGTCTCGGCTGGGGAGCTAGCCGCGGCCATCCGAAGACTCGGGGCGAAGGATACTGCCCCGGGTCCTTCGGGAGTGCCCGGCCGAGTCTTGGTCTTGGCCGCGGACGTCCTGGGTGACGGCCTCCGGGAGCTATTCGACCGCTGCCTGGAGGCCGGGCGATTCCCCTCCGCATGGAAGGTGGCCCGAATGGTCCTCCTCCGGAAAGAGGGTAGGCCCGCGGACTCTCCGTCCGCGTACCGGCCGATTTGCCTGCTCGACGATGTGGGCAAGCTCCTGGAAAGAGTCGTGGCGGCCCGCATCGTCGGGCACCTGTCGCGGGGTGGGCCCGGGCTGGCGGAGTGCCAGTTCGGGTTCCGGGAGGGCCGGTCGACGATCGACGCGATTCGACGCGTCCGGTCCCTCTCGGCCTCGGCGGTCTCCCGGGGTGGGGTGGCATTGGCGGTGTCCTTGGACATCGCCAATGCGTTTAACACCCTACCCTGGGAGGCGATTAGGCGGGGGCTTGAGGAACATCGAGTCCCCGCCTACCTTAGGGCAGTCGTCGAGGACTACCTCCGCGACAGGTGGATCGAGTATCCGGGCCGGTGCGGGACGGAGAGGAGAGCGGTGTACTCCGGGGTTCCGCAGGGGTCGGTGTTAGGACCCCTGCTGTGGAACCTCGGGTACGACACCGTCCTGCGGGCCGAAGACCTCCCCGACGGCGTCAGTCTGACGTGCTACGCGGACGACACCTTGTTGTTGGCCGTCGGGGGGGACTGGAGGGGGGCTGTTCGGGCCGCCGAGGACGGTGCCCGGCGCGTCGTCTCCCGGATCAGGGGGATCGGTTTGGAGGTGGCTCTCCACAAAACCGAGGTACTCGGGATGTATAGACCCCGGGGAGAGCCGCCTCCCCCCCTGATCCGGGTGGGTGAGACAGACGTCGAGGTGAGGTCTCAGATGAAATATCTGGGACTTCACCTCGACAGCCACTGGCGCTTCGAGGGTCATTTCCGGGCCCTGGCCCCGCGGTTGGAGAGGATAGTTGGCGCTTTGGGCCGTATCCTCCCCAACCTGCGGGGCCCGAGTGACCGGGTTCGCCGCCTCTACGCGGGAATGGTCCACTCGGTGGCCCTATACGGGGCCCCCGTGTGGGCGGGCGACCTGGCCGCCTCCCGGCGCAGCAAGGTATTGCTGCGCCGGGTTCAAAGGCGGCTTGCATTGCGGATCGCCCGGGGGTACCGGACCGTTTCGTATGAGGCGGCGAGCGTCCTGTCAGGGCTACCCCCGGCGGACTTGATCGCGGGCGCGCATGCGGCTTTCTACGAGGGCCGCATGCGCGCCCGCGAGGATGGGGTGGTCCTGGCGGGATGCGAGGTGGAGGCCCTCAGGCGCCAGGCCCGGGAGTCCATGCTGCAGCTTTGGCAGCAGCGGCTGGCCGAGCCGTTGTTCGGCCAGAGGACTGTCCGGGCTATCCGGCCGGTCCTGTTTGAGTGGCTGGGTAGGCGCTTCGGCTCACTCACCTACCGGTTGGTGCAGGTGCTGTCCGGGCACGGATGCTTCGGTCAGTACCTGTGCCGGATCGGTGTGGAAGAGGCGGCGCGCTGCTGGCACTGTCCAGCGGACGAGGACACGGCGCAACACACCCTCGAGGTGTGTCCGGCCTGGGGGGTGGAGCGCCGTGTCCTCACGGCCGTGATTGGGGCGGACCTATCGCTGCCGGGCGTGGTACAGGCCATGCTCGGCAGCGAGACGAAGTGGCGGGCCGTGGCCTCCTTCTGCGAGGAGGTAATCTCGCAGAAGGAGGCCGCGAGCCGCATTCGCGAGAGCGGGAGACCGCGAGCGAGGCCCCGTCCGAGGCCGGGGGCGGGTGGGCCTCCGGAAGGGCCGGGGAGGCCACCCTGAGAGCGGCGGGCGGGGGTGCGTAGCCCTTGAGGCTCGTGCCACCGCCCGTCGTCTGAGGGGTGGGTAGAGTAAGGGACGGCGACGCTCTCGAGGGCGGAGAGGCCAGAGCCGCCCTCGGGAGCGTACGAGCCGGGGTGCGGCCGCGCCGACGGCACGGTCCCAGGGCCGTGCCCCCGGCGCGGCTATGGGGGCCGTGGGCGGTCGCGAGTGTGGGACTCGCGGCCGCCCTCGGGCGGCCCCCGGGAGTGGGACGTCGGAGCAGTGTGGCCCTGCTCCGACGTCGGGCGCCAGAGCGCCGAGGAGAAAACAGGGAAGGGAGGGTGAAGTACCCCCTCCCTTCCCTGGAACGGGAGGACACGGGCGCGAGAGCCCTGCACGGGGGAGCACCTGATGTTATGATGTCTTCGGTCCCAGGTGCTCCCCCTGCATAGTGCGAGGATGGCCACCGTGGTGGGTTTTAGTGGGTAGGTCCCGCGCCCGATGGGTTTCCTTCCGGGCGCGGGGAATCCCACACTCCCCCCGCCCCTCCCCAGGCGGCGGGGGGGTCTTTCGAAGATTTCCCCCACGTTAAAAAAAAAAAAAAAAAAAAGGTCAATCCGTTCGCGAGATATGGGAGTTTGAAGCCAAGAAATGGTTGAGAAGGCAAAAAACTTTCGCAATTCTGCTGCTCCAAACGCTTAACCAGAATGGCCTAGGGAATAAATACGCATACCGTTGTAATCGGGCGAGTTTCTCATTTCAGACGCAGCAGGAATTTTTGGGTTAGGTCAATCCGTTCGCGAGATATGGGAGTTTGAAGCCAAGAAATGGTTGAGAAGGCAAAAAATTTTTCGCAATTCTGCTGCTCCAAACGCTTAACCAGAATGGGCTAGGGAAAAAATACACATACCGCTGTAATCGGGCGATTTTCTACTTTCAGATGCAGTAGGAATTTTTGGGTTAGGTCAATCCGTTCGCGAGATATGGGAGTTTGAAGCCAAGAAATGGTTGAGAAGGCAAAAAATTTTTCGCAATTCTTCTGCTCCAAACGCTTAACCAGAATGGCCTAGGGAAAAAATACACATACCGCTGTAATCGGGCGATTTTCTACTTTCAGATGCAATAGGAATTTTTGGGTTAGGTCAATCCGTTCGCGAGATATGGGAGTTTGAAGGTAAGAAATGGTTGAGAACAGAACAAATTTTTCGCAATTCTGCTGCTCCAAACGCTTAACCAGCATGGCTTAGGGAAAAAATACACATACCGTTGTAATCGGTCGAGTTTCTACATTCAGATGCAATACGAATTTTTGGGTTAGGACAATCCGTTCGCGAGTAATGGGAGTTTGAAGCTAAGAAATGGTTGAGAACAGAACAAATTTTTCGCAATTCTGCTGCTCCAAACGCTTAACCAGAATGGCCTAGGGAATAAATACGCATACCGTTGTGATCGGGCGAGTTTCTAATTTCAGACGCAGCAGGAATTTTTGGGTTTGGTCAATCCGTTCGCGAGATATGGGAATTTGAAGCTAAGAAATGGTTGAGAAGGCAACAAATTTGTCGCAATTCTGCTGCTCTAAACGCTTAGCCAGAATGGGCTAGGGAAAAAATACACATACCGTTGTAATCGGGAGAGTTTCTTCTTTCAGATGCAACAGGAATTTTTGGGTTAGGTCAATCCGTTCGCGAGATATGGGACTTTGAAGCTAAGAAATGGTTGAGAAGACAACAAATTTTTCGCACTTCTGCTGCTCCAAACGCTTAACCAGATTGGCCTTGGGAAAAAATACACGTACCGCTGTAATCGGGCGAGTTTCTACTTTCAGATGCAATAGAAATTTTTGGGTTAGGTCAACCCGTTCGAGAGATATGGGAGTTTGAAGCCAAGAAATGGTTGAGAAGGGAAAAAAATTTCGCAATTCTGCTGCTCCAAACACTTAACCAGAATGGCCTAGGGAAAAAATACACATACCGCTGTAATCGGGCGATTTTCTACTTTCAGATGCAGTAGGAATTTTTGGGTTAGGTCAATCCGTTCGCGAGATATGGGAGTTTGAAGCCAAGAAATGGTTGAGAAGGCAAAAAAATTTCGCAATTTTGCTGCTCCAAACGCTTAACAAGAATGGCCTAGGGAAAAAATACACATACCGCTGTAATCGGGCGATTTTCTACTTTCAGATGCAGTAGGAATTTTTGGGTTAGGTCAATCCGTTCGCGAGGTATGGGATTTTGAAGCTAAGAAATGGTTGAGAAGGCAAAAAATTTTTCGCAATTCTGCTGCTCCAAACGCTTAACCAGAATGGCCTAGGGAAAAAATACACATACCGTTGTAATCGGGCGAGTTTCTACTTTCAGACGCAACAGGAATTTTTGGGTTAGGTCAATCTGTTCGCGAGATAAGGGAGTTTGAAGCAAAGAAATGGTTGAGAAGACAACAAATTTTTCGTACTTCTGCTGCTCCAAACGCTTAACCAGAATGGACTTGGGAAAAAATACACATACCGTTGTAATCGGGCGAGTTTCTTCTTTCAGATGCAATAGGAATTTTTGGGTTAGGTCAATCCGTTCGCGAGATATGGGACTTTGAAGTTAAGAAATGGTTGACAAGGCAATAAATTTTTCGCACTTTTGCTGCTCCAATCGCTTAACCAGAATGGCCTAAGGGAAAAATACTCGTACCGTTGTAATCGGGCGAGTTTCTACTTTCAAATGCAATAGGAATTTTTGGGTTAGGTCAATCCGTTCGCGAGATATGGAAGTTTGAAGACATGTAATGGTTGAGAAGGCAAAAAATTTTTCGCAATTCTGCTGCTCCAAACGCTTAACCAGAATGGCCTAGGGAAAAAATACACGTACCGCTGTAATCGGGCGATTTTCTAATTTCAGACGCAGCAGGAATTTTTGGGTTAGGTCAATCCGTTCGCGAGATATGGGAGTTTGATGCCAAGAAATGGTTGAGAAGGCAAAAAATTTTTCGCAATTCTGCTGCTCCAAACGCTTAACCAGAATGGCCTTTTTTTTTTTTTTTTTTTTTTTATACGTGGGGGAAATCTTCGAAAGACCCCCCCGCCGCCTGGGGAGGGGCGGGGGGAGTGTGGGATTCCCCGCGCCCGGAAGGAAACCCAACGGGCGCGGGACCTGCCCACTAAAACCCACCACGGTGGCCATCCTCGCACTATGCAGGGGGAGTACCTGGAACCGAAAACATCATATCATCAGGTGCTCCCCCGTGCAGGGCTCTCGCGCCCGTGTCCTCCCGTTCCAGGGAATGGAGGGGGTACTTCACCCTCCCTTCCCTGTTTTCTCCTCGGCGCTCTGGCGCCCGACGTCGGAGCAGGGCCACACTGCTCCGTCATCCCACTCCCGGGGGCCGCCCGAGGGCGGCCGTGAGTCCCACACTCACGACCGCCCACGGCCCCCATAGCCGCGCCGGAGGCACGGTTCTAGGACCGTGCCGTCGGCGCGGCTGCACCCCGGTTCGTACGCTCCCGAGGGCGGCTCTGGCCTCTCCGCCCTCGAGAGCGTCGCCGTCCCTTATTTCTCCCCCCTTAGGCGACGGGCGGTGGCACGAGACTCAAGGGCTACGTACCCCCGCCCGCCGCTCTCAGGGTGGCCTCCCCGGCCCTTCCGGAGGCCTACCCGCCCCCGGCCTCGGAGAGGCCTCGCTCGCGGTCTCCCCCTCTCGCGAATGCGGCTCGCGGCCTCCTTCCGCGAGATTACCTCCTCGCAGAAGGAGGTCACGGCCCGCCACTTCGTCTCGCTGCCGGGCATGGCCCGTACCACGCCCGGCAGCGAGAGATCCGCCCCAATCACGGCCGTGAGGACACGGCGCCCCACCCCCCAGGCTGGACACACCTCGAGGGTGTGTTGCGCCGTGTCCTCGTCCGCTGGACAGTGCCAGCAGCGCGCCGCCTCTTCCACACCGATTCGGCACAGGTACCGTCCGAAGCATCCGTGCCCGGACAGCACCTGCACCAACCGGTAGGTGAGTGAGCCGAAGCGCCTACCCAGCCACTCAAACAGGACCGGCCGGATAGCCCCGACAGTCCTCTGGCCGAACAACGGCTCGGCCAGCCGCTGCTGCCAAAGCCGCAGCATAGACTCCCGGGCCTGGCGCTTGAGGGCCTCCACCTCGCATCCCGCCAGGACCACCCCATCCTCGCGGGCGCGCATGCGGCCCTCGTAGAAAGCCGCATGCATGCCCGCGATCAAGTCCGCCGGGGGTAGCCCTGCGAGGACGCTCGCCGCCTCATACGAAACGGTCCGGTACCCCCGGGCGATCCGAAGTGCAAGCCGCCTTTGAACCCGGCGCAGCAATACCTTGCTGTGCCGGGAGGCGGCCAGGTCGCCCGCCCAAACGGGGGCCCCGTATAGGGCCACCGAGTGGACCATTCCCGCGTAGAGGCGGCGAACCCGGTCACTCGGGCCCCGCAGGTTGGGGAGGATACGGCCCAAAGCGCCAGCTATCCTCTCCAACCGCGGGGCCAGGGCCCGGAAATGGCCCTCGAAGCGCCAGTGGCTGTCGAGGTGAAGTCCCAGATATTTCATCTGAGACCTCACCTCGACGTCTGTCTCACCCACCCGGATCAGGGGGGGAGGCGGCTCTCCCCGGGGTCTATACATCCCGAGTACCTCGGTTTTGTGGAGAGCCACCTCCAAACCGATCCCCCTGATCCGGGAGACGACGCGCCGGGCACCGTCCTCGGCGGCCCGAACAGCCCCCCTCCAGTCCCCCCCGACGGCCAACAACAAGGTGTCGTCCGCGTAACACGTCAGGCTGACGCCGTCGGGGAGGTCTTCGGCCCGCAGGACGGTGTCGTACCCGAGGCTCCACAGCAGGGGTCCTAACACCGACCCCTGCGGAACCCCGGAGTACACCAACCAGAATGGCCTAGGGAAAAAAATACACATACCGTAGTAATCGGGCGAGTTTCTACTTTCAGATGCAACAGGAATTTTTGGGTTAGGTCAATCCGTTCGCGAGATATGGGAGTTTGAAGCCAAGAAATGGTTGAGAAGGCAAAAAACTTTCGCAATTCTGCTGCTCCAAACGCTTAACCAGAATGGCCTAGGGAAAAAAATACACATACCGTTGTAATCGGGCGAGTTTCTACTTTCAGATGCAACAGGAATTTTTGGGTTAGGTCAATCCGTTCGCGAAATATGGGAGTTTGAAGCCAAGAAATGGTTGAGAAGGCAAAAAAATTTCGCAATTCTGCTGCTCCAAACGCTTAACCAGAATGGCCTAGGGAAAAAATACACCTACCGTTGTAATCGGGCGAGCTTCTACTTTCAGATGCAATAGGAATTTTTGGGTTAGGTCAATCCGTTCGCTAGATATGGGAGTTTGAAGCTAAGAAATGGTTGAGAGCAGAACAAATTTTTCGCAATTCTGCTGCTCCAAACGCTTAACCAGAATGGCCTAGGGAATAAATACGCATACCGTTGTAATCGGGCGAGTTTCTCATTTCAGACGCAGCAGGAATTTTTGGGTTAGGTCAATCCGTTCGCGAGATATGGGAGTTTGAAGCCAAGAAATGGTTGAGAAGGCAAAAAATTTTTCGCAATTCTGCTGCTCCAAACGCTTAACCAGAATGGGCTAGGGAAAAAATACACATACCGCTGTAATCGGGCGATTTTCTACTTTCAGATGCAGTAGGAATTTTTGGGTTAGGTCAATCCGTTCGCGAGATATGGGAGTTTGAAGCCAAGAAATGGTTGAGAAGGCAAAAAATTTTTCGCAATTCTTCTGCTCCAAACGCTTAACCAGAATGGCCTAGGGAAAAAATACACATACCGCTGTAATCGGGCGATTTTCTACTTTCAGATGCAATAGGAATTTTTGGGTTACGTCAATCCGTTCGCGAGATATGGGAGTTTGAAGGTAAGAAATGGTTGAGAACAGAACAAATTTTTCGCAATTCTGCTGCTCCAAACGCTTAACCAGCATGGCTTAGGGAAAAAATACACATACCGTTGTAATCGGTCGAGTTTCTACATTCAGATGCAATACGAATTTTTGGGTTAGGACAATCCGTTCGCGAGATATGGGAGTTTGAAGCTAAGAAATGGTTGAGAACAGAACAAATTTTTCGCAATTCTGCTGCTCCAAACGCTTAACCAGAATGGCCTAGGGAATAAATACGCATACCGTTGTGATCGGCCGAGTTTCTAATTTCAGACGCAGCAGGAATTTTTGGGTTTGGTCAATCCGTTCGCGAGATATGGGAATTTGAAGCTAAGAAATGGTTGAGAAGGCAACAAATTTGTCGCAATTCTGCTGCTCTAAACGCTTAGCCAGAATGGGCTAGGGAAAAAATACACATACCGTTGTAATCGGGAGAGTTTCTTCTTTCAGATGCAACAGGAATTTTTGGGTTAGGTCAATCCGTTCGCGAGATATGGGACTTTGAAGCTAAGAAATGGTTGAGAAGACAACAAATTTTTCGCACTTCTGCTGCTCCAAACGCTTAACCAGATTGGCCTTGGGAAAAAATACACGTACCGCTGTAATCGGGCGAGTTTCTACTTTCAGATGCAATAGAAATTTTTGGGTTAGGTCAACCCGTTCGAGAGATATGGGAGTTTGAAGCCAAGAAATGGTTGAGAAGGGAAAAAAATTTCGCAATTCTGCTGCTCCAAACACTTAACCAGAATGGCCTAGGGAAAAAATACACATACCGCTGTAATCGGGCGATTTTCTACTTTCAGATGCAGTAGGAATTTTTGGGTTAGGTCAATCCGTTCGCGAGATATGGGAGTTTGAAGCCAAGAAATGGTTGAGAAGGCAAAAAAATTTCGCAATTTTGCTGCTCCAAACGCTTAACAAGAATGGCCTAGGGAAAAAATACACATACCGCTGTAATCGGGCGATTTTCTACTTTCAGATGCAGTAGGAATTTTTGGGTTAGGTCAATCCGTTCGCGAGGTATGGGATTTTGAAGCTAAGAAATGGTTGAGAAGACAACAAATTTTTCGCACTTCAGCTGCTCCAAACGCTTAACCAGATTGGCCTTGGGAAAAAATACACGTACCGCTGTAATCGGGCGAGTTTCTACTTTCAGGTGCAATAGGAATTTTTGGGTTAGGTCAATCCGTTCGCGAGATATGGGAGTTTGAAGCCAAGAAATGGTTGATAAGGCAAAAAATTTTTCGCAATTCTGCGGCTCCTAACGCTTAACCAGAATGGCCTAGGGAAAAAATACACATACCGTTGTAATCGGGCGAGTCTCTACTTTCAGACGCAATAGGAATTTTTGCGTCAGGTCAATCCGATCGCGAGATATGGGAGTTTGAAGCCAAGAAATGGTTGAGAAGGCAAAAAATTTTTCGCAATTCTGCTGCTCCAAACGCTTAACCAGAATGGCCTAGGGAAAAAATACACATACCGTTGTAATCGGGCGAGTTTCTACTTTCAGACGCAACAGGAATTTTTGGGTTAGGTCAATCTGTTCGCGAGATAAGGGTGTTTGAAGCAAAGAAATGGTTGAGAAGACAACAAATTTTTCGTACTTCTGCTGCTCCAAACGCTTAACCAGAATGGACTTGGGAAAAAATACACATACCGTTGTAATCGGGCGAGTTTCTTCTTTCAGATGCAATAGGAATTTTTGGGTTAGGTCAATCCGTTCGCGAGATATGGGACTTTGAAGTTAAGAAATGGTTGACAAGGCAATAAATTTTTCGCACTTTTGCTGCTCCAATCGCTTAACCAGAATGGCCTAAGGGAAAAATACACGTACCGTTGTAATCGGGCGAGTTTCTACTTTCAAATGCAATAGGAATTTTTGGGTTAGGTCAATCCGTTCGCGAGATATGGAAGTTTGAAGACAAGAAATGGTTGAGAAGGCAAAAAATTTTTCGCAATTCTGCTGCTCCAAACGCTTAACCAGAATGGCCTAGGGAAAAAATACACGTACCGCTGTAATCGGGCGAGTTTCTACTTTCAGATGCAATAGGAATTTTTGGGGTAGGTCAATCCGTTCGCGAGATATGGGAGTTTGAAGCCAAGAAATGGTTGAGAAGGCAAAAAAATTTCGCAATTCGGCTGCTCCAAACGCTTAACCAGAATGGACTTGGGAAAAATACACGTACCGTTCTAATCGGGCGAGTTTCTACTTTCAAATGCAATAGGAATTTTTGGGTTAGGCCAATCCGTTCGCGAGATATGGAAGTTTGAAGACAAGAAATGGTTGAGAAGGCAAAAAATTTTTCGCAATTCTGCTGCTCCAAACGCTTAACCAGAATGGCCTAGGGAAAAAATACACGTACCGCTGTAATCGGGCGAGTTTCTACTTTCAGATGCAATAGGAATTTTTGGGGTAGGTCAATCCGTTCGCGAGATATGGGAGTTTGAAGCCAAGAAATGGTTGAGAAGGCAAAAAAATTTCGCAATTCTGCTGCTCCAAACGCTTAACCAGAATGACCTAGGGAAAAAATACACATACCGCTGTAATCTGGCGATTTTCTACTTTCAGATGCAGTAGGAATTTTTGGGTTAGGTGAATCCGTTCGCGAGATATGGGATTTTGAAGCTAAGAAATGGTTGAGAAGACAACAAATTTTTCGCACTTCTGCTGCTCCAAACGCTTAACCAGATTGGCCTTGGGAAAAAATACACGTACCGCTGTAATCGGGCGAGTTTCTACTTTCAGATGCAATAGGAATTTTTGGGTTAGGTCAATCCGTTCGCGAGATATGGGAGTTTGAAGCCAAGAAATGGTTGATAAGGCAAAAAATTTTTCGCAATTCTGCGGCTCCTAACGCTTAACCAGAATGGCCTAGGGAAAAAATACACATACCGTTGTAATCGGGCGAGTTTCTACTTTCAGATGCAATACGAATTTTTGGGTTAGGACAATCCGTTCGCGAGATATGGGAGTTTGAAGCTAAGAAATGGTTGAGAACAGAACAAATTTTTCGCAATTCTGCTGCTCCAAACGCTTAACCAGAATGGCCTAGGGAATAAATACGCATACCGTTGTAATCGGGCTAGTTTCTAATTTCAGACGCAGCAGGAATTTTTGGGTTAGGTCAATCCGTTCGCGAGATATGGGACTTTGAAGCTAAGAAATGGTTGAGAAGGCAACAAATTTTTCGCAATTCTGCTGCTCCAAACGCTTAACCAGAATGGCCTAGGGAAAAAATACGCATACCGTTGTAATCGGGCGAGTTTCTACTTTCAGATGCAACAGGAATTTTTGGGTTAGGTCAATCCGTTCGCGAGATATGGGAGTTTGAAGCCAAGAAATGGTTGAGGAGGCAAAAAAATTTCGCAATTCTGTTGCTCCAAACGCTTAACCAGAATGGCCTAGGGAAAAAATACACATACCGTTGTAATCGGGCGAGTTTCTACTTTCAGATGCAACAGGAATTTTTGGGTTAGGTCAATCCGTTCGCGAAATATGG
Organism: Ptiloglossa arizonensis; assembly: GCF_051014685.1. Lineage (NCBI taxonomy): Eukaryota > Metazoa > Arthropoda > Insecta > Hymenoptera > Colletidae > Ptiloglossa > Ptiloglossa arizonensis. The sequence continues at coordinate 8,268,267 of NW_027478385.1, forward strand.
GAGTTTGAAGCCAAGAAATGGTTGAGAAGGCAAAAAAATTTCGAAATTCTGCTGCTCCAAACGCTTAACCAGAATGGCTTAGGAAAAAATACACATACCGCTGTAATCGGGCGATTTTCTACTTTCAGATGCAGTAGGAATTTTTGGGTTAGGTCAATCCGTTCGCGAGATATGGGAGTTTGAAGCCAAGAAATGGTTGAGAAGGCAAAAAAATTTCGCAATTCTGCTGCTCCAAACGCTTAACAAGAATGGCCTAGGGAAAAAATACACATACCGCTGTAATCGGGCGATTTTCTACTTTCAGATGCAGTAGGAATTTTTGGGTTAGGTCAATCCGTTCGCGAGGTATGGGATTTTGAAGCTAAGAAATGGTTGAGAAGACAACAAATTTTTCGCACTTCTGCTGCTCCAAACGCTTAACCAGATTGGCCTTGGGAAAAAATACACGTACCGCTGTAATCGGGCGAGTTTCTTCTTTCAGATGCAATAGGAATTTTTGGGTTAGGTCAATCCGTTCGCGAGATATGGGATTTTGAAGCTAAGAAATGGTTGAGAAGACAACAAATTTTTCGCAATTCTGCTGCTCCAAACGCTTAACCAGATTGGCCTTGGGAAAAAATACACGTACCGCTGTAATCGGGCGAGTTTCTACTTTCAGATGCAATAGGAATTTTTGGGTTAGGTCAATCCGTTCGCGAGATATGGGAGTTTGAAGCCAAGAAATGGTTGATAAGGCAAAAAATTTTTCGCAATTCTGCGGCTCCTAACGCTTAACCAGAATGGCCTAGGGAAAAAATACACATACCGTTGTAATCGGGCGAGTTTCTACCTTCAGATGCAATACGAATTTTTGGGTTAGGACAATCCGTTCGCGAGATATGGGAGTTTGAAGCTAAGAAATGGTTGAGAACAGAACAAATTTTTCGCAATTCTGCTGCTCCAAACGCTTAACCAGAATGGCCTAGGGAATAAATACGCATACCGTTGTAATCGGGCGAGTTTCTAATTTCAGACGCAGCAGGAATTTTTGGGTTAGGTCAATCCGTTCGCGAGATATGGGACTTTGAAGCTAAGAAATGGTTGAGAAGGCAACAAATTTTTCGCAATTCTGCTGCTCTAAACGCTTAGCCAGAATGGGCTAGGGAAAAAATACACATACCGTTGTAATCGGGCGAGTTTCTACTTTCAGACGCAATAGGAATTTTTGTGTTAGGTCAATCCGTTCGCGAGATATGGGAGTTTGAAGCCAAGAAATGGTTGAGGAGGCAAAAAAATTTCGCAATTCTGCTGCTCCAAACGCTTAACCAGAATGGCCTAGGGAAAAAATACACATACCGTTGTAATCGGGCGAGTTTCTACTTTCAGATGCAACAGGAATTTTTGGGTTAGGTCAATCCGTTCGCGAAATATGGGAGTTTGAAGCCAAGAAATGGTTGAGAAGGCAAAAAAATTTCGAAATTCTGCTGCTCCAAACGCTTAACCAGAATGGCCTAGGGAAAAAATACACATACCATTGTAATCGGGCGAGGTTCTACTTTCAAATGCAATAGGAACTTTTGGGTTAGGTCAATCCGTTCGCGAGATGTGGGAGTTTGAAGACAAGAAATGGTTGAGAAGGCAAAAAATTTTTCGCAATTCTGCTGCTCCAAACGCTTAACCAGAATGGCCTAGGGAAAAAATACACGTACCGCTGTAATCGGGCGAGTTTCTACTTTCAGATGCAACAGGAATTTTTGGGTTAGGTCAATCCGTTCGCGAGATGTGGGAGTTTGAAGACAAGAAATGGTTGAGAAGGCAAAAAATTTTTCGCAATTGTGCTGCTGCAAACGCTTAACCAGAATGGCCTAGGGAAAAAATACACATACCGCTGTAATCGGGCGATTTTCTACTTTCAGATGCAGTAGGAATTTCTGGGTTAGGTCAATCCGTTCGCGAGATATGGGACTTTGAAGCTAAGAAATGGTTGACAAGGCAATAAATTTTTCGCACTTTTGCTGCTCCAATCGCTTAACCAGAATGGCCTAAGGGAAAAATACTCGTACCGTTGTAATCGGGCGAGTTTCTACTTTCAAATGCAATAGGAATTTTTGGGTTAGGTCAATCCGTTCGCGAGATATGGAAGTTTGAAGACATGTAATGGTTGAGAAGGCAAAAAATTTTTCGCAATTCTGCTGCTCCAAACGCTTAACCAGAATGGCCTAGGGAAAAAATACACGTACCGCTGTAATCGGGCGAGTTTCTAATTTCAGACGCAGCAGGAATTTTTGGGTTAGGTCAATCCGTTCGCGAGATATGGGAGTTTGATGCCAAGAAATGGTTGAGAAGGCAAAAAATTTTTCGCAATTCTGCTGCTCCAAACGCTTAACCAGAATGGCCTTTTTTTTTTTTTTTTTTTTTTTATACGTGGGGGAAATCTTCGAAAGACCCCCCCGCCGCCTGGGGAGGGGCGGGGGGAGTGTGGGATTCCCCGCGCCCGGAAGGAAACCCAACGGGCGCGGGACCTGCCCACTAAAACCCACCACGGTGGCCATCCTCGCACTATGCAGGGGGAGTACCTGGAACCGAAAACATCATATCATCAGGTGCTCCCCCGTGCAGGGCTCTCGCGCCCGTGTCCTCCCGTTCCAGGGAATGGAGGGGGTACTTCACCCTCCCTTCCCTGTTTTCTCCTCGGCGCTCTGGCGCCCGACGTCGGAGCAGGGCCACACTGCTCCGTCATCCCACTCCCGGGGGCCGCCCGAGGGCGGCCGTGAGTCCCACACTCACGACCGCCCACGGCCCCCATAGCCGCGCCGGAGGCACGGTTCTAGGACCGTGCCGTCGGCGCGGCTGCACCCCGGTTCGTACGCTCCCGAGGGCGGCTCTGGCCTCTCCGCCCTCGAGAGCGTCGCCGTCCCTTATTTCTCCCCCCTTAGGCGACGGGCGGTGGCACGAGACTCAAGGGCTACGTACCCCCGCCCGCCGCTCTCAGGGTGGCCTCCCCGGCCCTTCCGGAGGCCTACCCGCCCCCGGCCTCGGAGAGGCCTCGCTCGCGGTCTCCCCCTCTCGCGAATGCGGCTCGCGGCCTCCTTCCGCGAGATTACCTCCTCGCAGAAGGAGGTCACGGCCCGCCACTTCGTCTCGCTGCCGGGCATGGCCCGTACCACGCCCGGCAGCGAGAGATCCGCCCCAATCACGGCCGTGAGGACACGGCGCCCCACCCCCCAGGCTGGACACACCTCGAGGGTGTGTTGCGCCGTGTCCTCGTCCGCTGGACAGTGCCAGCAGCGCGCCGCCTCTTCCACACCGATTCGGCACAGGTACCGTCCGAAGCATCCGTGCCCGGACAGCACCTGCACCAACCGGTAGGTGAGTGAGCCGAAGCGCCTACCCAGCCACTCAAACAGGACCGGCCGGATAGCCCCGACAGTCCTCTGGCCGAACAACGGCTCGGCCAGCCGCTGCTGCCAAAGCCGCAGCATAGACTCCCGGGCCTGGCGCTTGAGGGCCTCCACCTCGCATCCCGCCAGGACCACCCCATCCTCGCGGGCGCGCATGCGGCCCTCGTAGAAAGCCGCATGCATGCCCGCGATCAAGTCCGCCGGGGGTAGCCCTGCGAGGACGCTCGCCGCCTCATACGAAACGGTCCGGTACCCCCGGGCGATCCGAAGTGCAAGCCGCCTTTGAACCCGGCGCAGCAATACCTTGCTGTGCCGGGAGGCGGCCAGGTCGCCCGCCCAAACGGGGGCCCCGTATAGGGCCACCGAGTGGACCATTCCCGCGTAGAGGCGGCGAACCCGGTCACTCGGGCCCCGCAGGTTGGGGAGGATACGGCCCAAAGCGCCAGCTATCCTCTCCAACCGCGGGGCCAGGGCCCGGAAATGGCCCTCGAAGCGCCAGTGGCTGTCGAGGTGAAGTCCCAGATATTTCATCTGAGACCTCACCTCGACGTCTGTCTCACCCACCCGGATCAGGGGGGGAGGCGGCTCTCCCCGGGGTCTATACATCCCGAGTACCTCGGTTTTGTGGAGAGCCACCTCCAAACCGATCCCCCTGATCCGGGAGACGACGCGCCGGGCACCGTCCTCGGCGGCCCGAACAGCCCCCCTCCAGTCCCCCCCGACGGCCAACAACAAGGTGTCGTCCGCGTAACACGTCAGGCTGACGCCGTCGGGGAGGTCTTCGGCCCGCAGGACGGTGTCGTACCCGAGGCTCCACAGCAGGGGTCCTAACACCGACCCCTGCGGAACCCCGGAGTACACCAACCAGAATGGCCTAGGGAAAAAAATACACATACCGTTGTAATCGGGCGAGTTTCTACTTTCAGATGCAACAGGAATTTTTGGGTTAGGTCAATCCGTTCGCGAGATATGGGAGTTTGAAGCCAAGAAATGGTTGAGAAGGCAAAAAACTTTCGCAATTCTGCTGCTCCAAACGCTTAACCAGAATGGCCTAGGGAAAAAAATACACATACCGTTGTAATCGGGCGAGTTTCTACTTTCAGATGCAACAGGAATTTTTGGGTTAGGTCAATCCGTTCGCGAAATATGGGAGTTTGAAGCCAAGAAATGGTTGAGAAGGCAAAAAAATTTCGCAATTCTGCTGCTCCAAACGCTTAACCAGAATGGCCTAGGGAAAAAATACACCTACCGTTGTAATCGGGCGAGCTTCTACTTTCAGATGCAATAGGAATTTTTGGGTTAGGTCAATCCGTTCGCTAGATATGGGAGTTTGAAGCTAAGAAATGGTTGAGAGCAGAACAAATTTTTCGCAATTCTGCTGCTCCAAACGCTTAACCAGAATGGCCTAGGGAATAAATACGCATACCGTTGTAATCGGGCGAGTTTCTCATTTCAGACGCAGCAGGAATTTTTGGGTTAGGTCAATCCGTTCGCGAGATATGGGAGTTTGAAGCCAAGAAATGGTTGAGAAGGCAAAAAATTTTTCGCAATTCTGCTGCTCCAAACGCTTAACCAGAATGGGCTAGGGAAAAAATACACATACCGCTGTAATCGGGCGATTTTCTACTTTCAGATGCAGTAGGAATTTTTGGGTTAGGTCAATCCGTTCGCGAGATATGGGAGTTTGAAGCCAAGAAATGGTTGAGAAGGCAAAAAATTTTTCGCAATTCTTCTGCTCCAAACGCTTAACCATAATGGGCTAGGGAAAAAATACACATACCGCTGTAATCGGGCGATTTTCTACTTTCAGATGCAATAGGAATTTTTGGGTTAGGACAATCCATTCGCGAGATATGGGAGTTTGAAGCCAAGAAATGGTTGAGAAGGCAAAAAATTTTTCGCAATTCTGCTGCCCCAAACGCTTAACCAGAATGGCCTAGGGAAAAAATACACATACCGCTGTAATCGGGCGAGTTTCTACTTTCAGTCGCAACAGGAATTTTTGGGTTAGGTCAATCCGTTCGCGAGATATGGGAGTTTGAATCCAAGAAATGGTTGAGAAGGCAAAAAATTTTTCGCAATTCTGCTGCTCCAAACGCTTAACCAGAATGGCCTAGGGAAAAAATACACATAGCGTTGTAATCGGGCGAGTTTCTACTTTCAGATGCAACAGGAATTTTTGGGTTAGGTCAATCCGTTCGCGAGATATGGGAGTTTGAAGCCAAGAAATGGTTGAGAAGGCAAAAAATTTTTCGCAATTCTGCTGCTCGAAACGCTTAACCAGAATGGCCTAGGGAAAAGATACACGTACCGCTGTAATCGGGCGAGTTTCTACTGTCAGATGCAATAGGAATTTTTGGGTAAGGTCAATCTGTTCGCGAGATATGGGAGTTTGAAGGCAAGAAATGGTTGAGGAGGCAAAAAATTTTTCGCAATTCTGCTGCTTAAAACGCTTAACCAGAATGGCCTAGGGAAAAAATACACGTACCGTTGTAATCGCGCGAGTTTCTTCTTTCAGTTACAATAGGAATTTTTGGGTTAGGTCTATCCGTTCGCGAGATATGGGAGTTTGAAGCTAAGAAGTGGTTGAGAAGAGAATAAATTTTTCGCAATTCTGCTGCTCCAAACGCTTGACCAGAATGGCCTAGGGAGAAAATGCACATACCGTTGTAATCCGGCGAGTTTCTACTTTCAGACCCAACAGGAAATTTTGGGTTATGTCAATCCGTTCGCGAGATATGGGACTTTGAAGCTAAGAAATGGTTGACCTGACAATAAATTTTTCGCACTTTTGCTGCTCCAATCGCTTAACCAGAATGGCCTAAGGGAAAAATACACGTACCGTTGTAATCGGACGAGTTTCTACTTTCAAATGCAATAGGAATTTTTGGGTTGGGTCAATCCGTTCGCGAGATGTGGGAGTTTGAAGACAAGAAATGGTTGAGAAGGCAAAAAATTTTTCGCAATTCTGCTGCTCCAGACGCTTCACCAGAATGGCCTAGGGAAAAAATACACATTCCGTTGTAATCGGGCGAGTTTCTACTTTCAGACGCAACAGGAATTTTTGGGTTAGGTCAATCCGTTCGCGAGATATGGGAGTTTGAAGCAAAGAAATGGTTGAGAAGACAACAAATTTTTCGCAATTCTGCTGCTCCAAACGCTTAACCAGAATGTCCTAGTGAAGAAATACACATACCGTTGTAATCGGGCGAGTTTCTACTTTCAGACGCAACAGGAATTTTTGGGTTAGGTCAATCTGTTCGCGAGATATGGGAGTTTGAAGCCATGAAATGGTTGAGAAGGCAAAAAATTTTTCGCAATTCTGCTACTCCAAACGCTTAACCAGGATGGCCTAGGGAAAAAATACACATTCCGTTGTAATCGGGCGAGTTTCTACTTTCAGACGCAACAGGAATTTTTGGGTTAGGTCAATCCGTTCGCGAGATATGGGAGTTTGAATCCAAGAAATGGTTGAGAAGGCAAAAAATTTTTCGCAATTCTGCTGCTCCAAACGCTTAACCAGAATGGCCTAGGGAAAAAATACACATACCGTTGTAATCGGGCGAGCTTCTACTTTCAGATGCAACAGGAATTTTAGGGTTAGGTCAATCCGTTCGCGAGATATGGGAGTTTGAATCTAAGAAATGGTTGAGAAGACAACAAATTTTTCGCAATTCTGCTGCTCCAAACGCTTAACCAGAGTGGCCTTGGGAAAAAATACACGTACCGCTGTAATCGGGCGAGTTTCTACTTTCAGATGCAATAGGAATTTTTGGGTTAGGTCAATCCGTTCGCGGGATATGGGTGTTTGAAGCCAAGAAATGGTTGAGAAGGCAAAAAATTTTTCGCAGTTCTGCTGCTCCAGACGCTTCACCAGAATGGCCTAGGGAAAAAATACACATTCCGTTGTAATCGGGCGAGTTTCTACTTTCAGACGCAACAGGAATTTTTAGGTTAGGTCAATCCGTTCGCGAGATATGGGACTTTGAAGCTAAGAAATGGTTGACAAGACAATAAATTCTTCGCACTTTTGCTGCTCCAATCGCTTAACCAGAATGGCCTAAGGGAAAAAAACATGTACCGTTGTAATCGGGCGAGTTTCTACTTTCAAATGCAATAGGAATTTTTGGGTTAGGTCAATCCGTTCGCGAGATGTGGGAGTTTAAAGACAAGAAATGGTTGAGGAGGCAAAAAATTTTTCGCAATTCTGCTGCTCCAAACGCTTAACCAGAATGGCCTAGGGAAAAAATACACGTACCGCTGTAATCGGGCGAGTTTCTACTTTCAGATGCAATAGGAATTTTTGGGTTAGGACAATCCATTCGCGAGATATGGGAGTTTGAAGCCAAGAAATGGTTGAGAAGGCAAAAAATTTTTCGCAATTCTGCTGCCCCAAACGCTTAACCAGAATGGCCTAGGGAAAAAATACACATACCGCTGTAATCGGGCGAGTTTCTACTTTCAGTCGCAAGAGGAATTTTTGGGTTAGGTCAATCCGTTCGCGAGATATGGGAGTTTGAATCCAAGAAATGGTTGAGAAGGCAAAAAATTTTTCGCAATTCTGCTGCTCCAAACGCTTAACCAGAATGGCCTAGGGAAAAAATACACATACCGTTGTAATCGGGCGAGTTTCTACTTTCAGATGCAACAGGAATTTTTGGGTTAGGTCAATCCGTTCGCGGGATATGGGCGTTTGAAGCCAAGAAATGGTTGAGAAAGCAAAAAATTTTTCGCAATTCTGCTGCTCCAAACGCTTAACCAGAATGGCCTAGGGAAGAAATACACATACCGTTGTAATCGGGCGAGTTTCTACTTTCAGATGCAACAGGAATTTTTGGGTTAGGTCAATCCGTTCGCGAGATATGGGAGTTTGAATCTAAGAAATGTTTGAGAAGACAACAAATTTTGCGCACTTCTGCTGCTCCAAACGCTTAACCAGAATGGCCTTGGGAAAAAATACACGTACCGCTGTAATCGGGCGACTTTCTACTTTCAGATGCCATAGGAATTTTTGGGTTAGGTCAATCCGTTCGCGGGATATGGGACTTTGAAGCTAAGAAATGGTTGAGAAGGCAACAAATTTTTCGCAATTCTGCTGCTCCAAACGCTTAACCAGAATGGGCTAGGGAAAAAATACACATACCGTTGTAATCGGGCGAGTTTCTACTTTCAGATGCAACAGGAATTTTTGGGTTAGGTCAATGCGTTCGCGGGATATGGGCGTTTGAAGCCAAGAAATGGTTGAGAAAGCAAAAAATTTTTCGCAATTCTGCTGCTCCAAACGCTTAACCAGAATGGCCTAGGGAAGAAATACACATACCGTTGTAATCGGGCGAGTTTCTACTTTCAGACGCAACAGGAATTTTTGGGTTAGGTCAATCCGTTCGCCAGATATGGGAGTTTGAATCCATGAAATGGTTGAGAAGGCAAAAAATTTTTCGCAATTCTGCTGCTCCAAACGCTTAACCAGGATGGCCTAGGGAAAAAATACACATACCGTTGTAATCGGGCCAGTTTCTACTTTCAGACGCAATAGGAATTTTTGGGTTAGGTCAATCCGTTCGCGAGATATGGTAGTTTGAAGCCAAGAAATGGTTGAGAAGGCAAAAAATTTTCCACAATTCTGCTGCTCGAAACGCTTAACCAGAATGGCCTAGGGAAAAAATACACATACCGTTGTAATCGGGCGACTTTCTACTTTCAGACGCAATAGGAATTTTTGGGTTAGGTCAATCCGTTCGCGAGATATGGGTGTTTGAAGCCAAGAAATGGTTGAGAAGGCAAAAAATTTTTCGCAATTCTGCTGCTCCAGACGCTTCACCAGAATGGCCTCGACAAAAATACACGTACGGTTGTAATCGGGCGAGTTTCTACTTTCAAATGCAATAGGAATTTTTGGGTCAGTTCAATCCGTTCGCCAGATGTGGGAGTTTAAAGACAAGAAATGGTTGAGGAGGCAAAAAATTTTTCGCAATTCTGCTGCTCCAAACGCTTAACCAGAATGGACTTGGGAAAAATACACGTACCGTTCTAATCGGGCGAGTTTCTACTTTCAAATGCAATAGGAATTTTTGGGTTAGGCCAATCCGTTCGCGAGATATGGAAGTTTGAAGACAAGAAATGGTTGAGAAGGCAAAAAATTTTTCGCAATTCTGCTGCTCCAAACGCTTAACCAGAATGGCCTAGGGAAAAAATACACGTACCGCTGTAATCGGGCGAGTTTCTACTTTCAGATGCAATAGGAATTTTTGGGGTAGGTCAGTCCGTTCGCGAGATATGGGAGTTTGAAGCCAAGAAATGGTTGAGAAGGCAAAAAAATTTCGCAATTCTGCTGCTCCAAACGCTTAACCAGAATGACCTAGGGAAAAAATACACATACCGCTGTAATCTGGCGATTTTCTACTTTCAGATGCAGTAGGAATTTTTGGGTTAGGTGAATCCGTTCGCGAGATATGGGATTTTGAAGCTAAGAAATGGTTGAGAAGACAACAAATTTTTCGCACTTCTGCTGCTCCAAACGCTTAACCAGATTGGCCTTGGGAGAAAATACACGTACCGCTGTAATCGGGCGAGTTTCTACTTTCAGATGCAATAGGAATTTTTGGGTTAGGTCAATCCGTTCGCGAGATATGGGAGTTTGAAGCCAAGAAATGGTTGATAAGGCAAAAAATTTTTCGCAATTCTGCGGCTCCTAACGCTTAACCAGAATGGCCTAGGGAAAAAATACACATACCGTTGTAATCGGGCGAGTTTCTACTTTCAGATGCAATACGAATTTTTGGGTTAGGACAATCCGTTCGCGAGATATGGGAGTTTGAAGCTAAGAAATGGTTGAGAACAGAACAAATTTTTCGCAATTCTGCTGCTCCAAACGCTTAACCAGAATGGCCTAGGGAATAAATACGCATACCGTTGTAATCGGGCTAGTTTCTAATTTCAGACGCAGCAGGAATTTTTGGGTTAGGTCAATCCGTTCGCGAGATATGGGACTTTGAAGCTAAGAAATGGTTGAGAAGGCAACAAATTTTTCGCAATTCTGCTGCTCCAAACGCTTAACCAGAATGGCCTAGGGAAAAAATACGCATACCGTTGTAATCGGGCGAGTTTCTACTTTCAGATGCAACAGGAATTTTTGGGTTAGGTCAATCCGTTCGCGAGATATGGGAGTTTGAAGCCAAGAAATGGTTGAGGAGGCAAAAAAATTTCGCAATTCTGTTGCTCCAAACGCTTAACCAGAATGGCCTAGGGAAAAAATACACATACCGTTGTAATCGGGCGAGTTTCTACTTTCAGATGCAACAGGAATTTTTGGGTTAGGTCAATCCGTTCGCGAAATATGGGAGTTTGAAGCCAAGAAATGGTTGAGAAGGCAAAAAAATTTCGAAATTCTGCTGCTCCAAACGCTTAACCAGAATGGCTTAGGAAAAAATACACATACCGCTGTAATCGGGCGATTTTCTACTTTCAGATGCAGTAGGAATTTTTGGGTTAGGTCAATCCGTTCGCGAGATATGGGAGTTTGAAGCCAAGAAATGGTTGAGAAGGCAAAAAAATTTCGCAATTCTGCTGCTCCAAACGCTTAACAAGAATGGCCTAGGGAAAAAATACACATACCGCTGTAATCGGGCGATTTTCTACTTTCAGATGCAGTAGGAATTTTTGGGTTAGGTCAATCCGTTCGCGAGGTATGGGATTTTGAAGCTAAGAAATGGTTGAGAAGACAACAAATTTTTCGCACTTCTGCTGCTCCAAACGCTTAACCAGATTGGCCTTGGGAAAAAATACACGTACCGCTGTAATCGGGCGAGTTTCTTCTTTCAGATGCAATAGGAATTTTTGGGTTAGGTCAATCCGTTCGCGAGATATGGGATTTTGAAGCTAAGAAATGGTTGAGAAGACAACAAATTTTTCGCAATTCTGCTGCTCCAAACGCTTAACCAGATTGGCCTTGGGAAAAAATACACGTACCGCTGTAATCGGGCGAGTTTCTACTTTCAGATGCAATAGGAATTTTTGGGTTAGGTCAATCCGTTCGCGAGATATGGGAGTTTGAAGCCAAGAAATGGTTGATAAGGCAAAAAATTTTTCGCAATTCTGCGGCTCCTAACGCTTAACCAGAATGGCCTAGGGAAAAAATACACATACCGTTGTAATCGGGCGAGTTTCTACCTTCAGATGCAATACGAATTTTTGGGTTAGGACAATCCGTTCGCGAGATATGGGAGTTTGAAGCTAAGAAATGGTTGAGAACAGAACAAATTTTTCGCAATTCTGCTGCTCCAAACGCTTAACCAGAATGGCCTAGGGAAAAAATACACGTACCGCTGTAATCGGGCGAGTTTCTACTTTCAGATGCAATAGGAATTTTTGGGGTAGGTCAGTCCGTTCGCGAGATATGGGAGTTTGAAGCCAAGAAATGGTTGAGAAGGCAAAAAAATTTCGCAATTCTGCTGCTCCAAACGCTTAACCAGAATGACCTAGGGAAAAAATACACATACCGCTGTAATCTGGCGATTTTCTACTTTCAGATGCAGTAGGAATTTTTGGGTTAGGTGAATCCGTTCGCGAGATATGGGATTTTGAAGCTAAGAAATGGTTGAGAAGACAACAAATTTTTCGCACTTCTGCTGCTCCAAACGCTTAACCAGATTGGCCTTGGGAGAAAATACACGTACCGCTGTAATCGGGCGAGTTTCTACTTTCAGATGCAATAGGAATTTTTGGGTTAGGTCAATCCGTTCGCGAGATATGGGAGTTTGAAGCCAAGAAATGGTTGATAAGGCAAAAAATTTTTCGCAATTCTGCGGCTCCTAACGCTTAACCAGAATGGCCTAGGGAAAAAATACACACACCGTTGTAATCGGGCGAGTTTCTACTTTCAGATGCAATACGAATTTTTGGGTTAGGACAATCCGTTCGCGAGATATGGGAGTTTGAAGCTAAGAAATGGTTGAGAACAGAACAAATTTTTCGCAATTCTGCTGCTCCAAACGCTTAACCAGAATGGCCTAGGGAATAAATACGCATACCGTTGTAATCGGGCTAGTTTCTAATTTCAGACGCAGCAGGAATTTTTGGGTTAGGTCAATCCGTTCGCGAGATATGGGACTTTGAAGCTAAGAAATGGTTGAGAAGGCAACAAATTTTTCGCAATTCTGCTGCTCCAAACGCTTAACCAGAATGGCCTAGGGAAAAAATACGCATACCGTTGTAATCGGGCGAGTTTCTACTTTCAGATGCAACAGGAATTTTTGGGTTAGGTCAATCCGTTCGCGAGATATGGGAGTTTGAAGCCAAGAAATGGTTGAGGAGGCAAAAAAATTTCGCAATTCTGTTGCTCCAAACGCTTAACCAGAATGGCCTAGGGAAAAAATACACATACCGTTGTAATCGGGCGAGTTTCTACTTTCAGATGCAACAGGAATTTTTGGGTTAGGTCAATCCGTTCGCGAAATATGGGAGTTTGAAGCCAAGAAATGGTTGAGAAGGCAAAAAAATTTCGAAATTCTGCTGCTCCAAACGCTTAACCAGAATGGCTTAGGAAAAAATACACATACCGCTGTAATCGGGCGATTTTCTACTTTCAGATGCAGTAGGAATTTTTGGGTTAGGTCAATCCGTTCGCGAGATATGGGAGTTTGAAGCCAAGAAATGGTTGAGAAGGCAAAAAAATTTCGCAATTCTGCTGCTCCAAACGCTTAACAAGAATGGCCTAGGGAAAAAATACACATACCGCTGTAATCGGGCGATTTTCTACTTTCAGATGCAGTAGGAATTTTTGGGTTAGGTCAATCCGTTCGCGAGGTATGGGATTTTGAAGCTAAGAAATGGTTGAGAAGACAACAAATTTTTCGCACTTCTGCTGCTCCAAACGCTTAACCAGATTGGCCTTGGGAAAAAATACACGTACCGCTGTAATCGGGCGAGTTTCTTCTTTCAGATGCAATAGGAATTTTTGGGTTAGGTCAATCCGTTCGCGAGATATGGGATTTTGAAGCTAAGAAATGGTTGAGAAGACAACAAATTTTTCGCAATTCTGCTGCTCCAATCGCTTAACCAGATTGGCCTTGGGAAAAAATACACGTACCGCTGTAATCGGGCGAGTTTCTACTTTCAGATGCAATAGGAATTTTTGGGTTAGGTCAATCCGTTCGCGAGATATGGGAGTTTGAAGCCAAGAAATGGTTGATAAGGCAAAAAATTTTTCGCAATTCTGCGGCTCCTAACGCTTAACCAGAATGGCCTAGGGAAAAAATACACATACCGTTGTAATCGGGCGAGTTTCTACCTTCAGATGCAATACGAATTTTTGGGTTAGGACAATCCGTTCGCGAGATATGGGAGTTTGAAGCTAAGAAATGGTTGAGAACAGAACAAATTTTTCGCAATTCTGCTGCTCCAAACGCTTAACCAGAATGGCCTAGGGAATAAATACGCATACCGTTGTAATCGGGCGAGTTTCTAATTTCAGACGCAGCAGGAATTTTTGGGTTAGGTCAATCCGTTCGCGAGATATGGGACTTTGAAGCTAAGAAATGGTTGAGAAGGCAACAAATTTTTCGCAATTCTGCTGCTCTAAACGCTTAGCCAGAATGGGCTAGGGAAAAAATACACATACCGTTGTAATCGGGCGAGTTTCTACTTTCAGACGCAATAGGAATTTTTGTGTTAGGTCAATCCGTTCGCGAGATATGGGAGTTTGATGCCAAGAAATGGTTGAGAAGGCAAAAAATTTTTCGCAATTCTGCTGCTCCAAACGCTTAACCAGATGGCCTAGGGAAAAAATACGCATACCGTTGTAATCGGGCGAGTTTCTACTTTCAGATGCAACAGGAATTTTTGGGTTAGGTCAATCCGTTCGCGAGATATGGGAGTTTGAAGCCAAGAAATGGTTGAGGAGGCAAAAAAATTTCGCAATTCTGCTGCTCCAAACGCTTAACCAGAATGGCCTAGGGAAAAAATACACATACCGTTGTAATCGGGCGAGTTTCTACTTTCAGATGCAACAGGAATTTTTGGGTTAGGTCAATCCGTTCGCGAAATATGGGAGTTTGAAGCCAAGAAATGGTTGAGAAGGCAAAAAAATTTCGAAATTCTGCTGCTCCAAACGCTTAACCAGAATGGCCTAGGGAAAAAATACACATACCATTGTAATCGGGCGAGGTTCTACTTTCAAATGCAATAGGAACTTTTGGGTTAGGTCAATCCGTTCGCGAGATGTGGGAGTTTGAAGACAAGAAATGGTTGAGAAGGCAAAAAATTTTTCGCAATTCTGCTGCTCCAAACGCTTAACCAGAATGGCCTAGGGAAAAAATACACGTACCGCTGTAATCGGGCGAGTTTCTACTTTCAGATGCAACAGGAATTTTTGGGTTAGGTCAATCCGTTCGCGAGATGTGGGAGTTTGAAGACAAGAAATGGTTGAGAAGGCAAAAAATTTTTCGCAATTGTGCTGCTGCAAACGCTTAACCAGAATGGCCTAGGGAAAAAATACACATACCGCTGTAATCGGGCGATTTTCTACTTTCAGATGCAGTAGGAATTTCTGGGTTAGGTCAATCCGTTCGCGAGATATGGGACTTTGAAGCTAAGAAATGGTTGACAAGGCAATAAATTTTTCGCACTTTTGCTGCTCCAATCGCTTAACCAGAATGGCCTAAGGGAAAAATACTCGTACCGTTGTAATCGGGCGAGTTTCTACTTTCAAATGCAATAGGAATTTTTGGGTTAGGTCAATCCGTTCGCGAGATATGGAAGTTTGAAGACATGTAATGGTTGAGAAGGCAAAAAATTTTTCGCAATTCTGCTGCTCCAAACGCTTAACCAGAATGGCCTAGGGAAAAAATACACGTACCGCTGTAATCGGGCGAGTTTCTAATTTCAGACGCAGCAGGAATTTTTGGGTTAGGTCAATCCGTTCGCGAGATATGGGAGTTTGATGCCAAGAAATGGTTGAGAAGGCAAAAAATTTTTCGCAATTCTGCTGCTCCAAACGCTTAACCAGAATGGCCTTTTTTTTTTTTTTTTTTTTTTTATACGTGGGGGAAATCTTCGAAAGACCCCCCCGCCGCCTGGGGAGGGGCGGGGGGAGTGTGGGATTCCCCGCGCCCGGAAGGAAACCCAACGGGCGCGGGACCTGCCCACTAAAACCCACCACGGTGGCCATCCTCGCACTATGCAGGGGGAGTACCTGGAACCGAAAACATCATATCATCAGGTGCTCCCCCGTGCAGGGCTCTCGCGCCCGTGTCCTCCCGTTCCAGGGAATGGAGGGGGTACTTCACCCTCCCTTCCCTGTTTTCTCCTCGGCGCTCTGGCGCCCGACGTCGGAGCAGGGCCACACTGCTCCGTCATCCCACTCCCGGGGGCCGCCCGAGGGCGGCCGTGAGTCCCACACTCACGACCGCCCACGGCCCCCATAGCCGCGCCGGAGGCACGGTTCTAGGACCGTGCCGTCGGCGCGGCTGCACCCCGGTTCGTACGCTCCCGAGGGCGGCTCTGGCCTCTCCGCCCTCGAGAGCGTCGCCGTCCCTTATTTCTCCCCCCTTAGGCGACGGGCGGTGGCACGAGACTCAAGGGCTACGTACCCCCGCCCGCCGCTCTCAGGGTGGCCTCCCCGGCCCTTCCGGAGGCCTACCCGCCCCCGGCCTCGGAGAGGCCTCGCTCGCGGTCTCCCCCTCTCGCGAATGCGGCTCGCGGCCTCCTTCCGCGAGATTACCTCCTCGCAGAAGGAGGTCACGGCCCGCCACTTCGTCTCGCTGCCGGGCATGGCCCGTACCACGCCCGGCAGCGAGAGATCCGCCCCAATCACGGCCGTGAGGACACGGCGCCCCACCCCCCAGGCTGGACACACCTCGAGGGTGTGTTGCGCCGTGTCCTCGTCCGCTGGACAGTGCCAGCAGCGCGCCGCCTCTTCCACACCGATTCGGCACAGGTACCGTCCGAAGCATCCGTGCCCGGACAGCACCTGCACCAACCGGTAGGTGAGTGAGCCGAAGCGCCTACCCAGCCACTCAAACAGGACCGGCCGGATAGCCCCGACAGTCCTCTGGCCGAACAACGGCTCGGCCAGCCGCTGCTGCCAAAGCCGCAGCATAGACTCCCGGGCCTGGCGCTTGAGGGCCTCCACCTCGCATCCCGCCAGGACCACCCCATCCTCGCGGGCGCGCATGCGGCCCTCGTAGAAAGCCGCATGCATGCCCGCGATCAAGTCCGCCGGGGGTAGCCCTGCGAGGACGCTCGCCGCCTCATACGAAACGGTCCGGTACCCCCGGGCGATCCGAAGTGCAAGCCGCCTTTGAACCCGGCGCAGCAATACCTTGCTGTGCCGGGAGGCGGCCAGGTCGCCCGCCCAAACGGGGGCCCCGTATAGGGCCACCGAGTGGACCATTCCCGCGTAGAGGCGGCGAACCCGGTCACTCGGGCCCCGCAGGTTGGGGAGGATACGGCCCAAAGCGCCAGCTATCCTCTCCAACCGCGGGGCCAGGGCCCGGAAATGGCCCTCGAAGCGCCAGTGGCTGTCGAGGTGAAGTCCCAGATATTTCATCTGAGACCTCACCTCGACGTCTGTCTCACCCACCCGGATCAGGGGGGGAGGCGGCTCTCCCCGGGGTCTATACATCCCGAGTACCTCGGTTTTGTGGAGAGCCACCTCCAAACCGATCCCCCTGATCCGGGAGACGACGCGCCGGGCACCGTCCTCGGCGGCCCGAACAGCCCCCCTCCAGTCCCCCCCGACGGCCAACAACAAGGTGTCGTCCGCGTAACACGTCAGGCTGACGCCGTCGGGGAGGTCTTCGGCCCGCAGGACGGTGTCGTACCCGAGGCTCCACAGCAGGGGTCCTAACACCGACCCCTGCGGAACCCCGGAGTACACCAACCAGAATGGCCTAGGGAAAAAAATACACATACCGTTGTAATCGGGCGAGTTTCTACTTTCAGATGCAACAGGAATTTTTGGGTTAGGTCAATCCGTTCGCGAGATATGGGAGTTTGAAGCCAAGAAATGGTTGAGAAGGCAAAAAACTTTCGCAATTCTGCTGCTCCAAACGCTTAACCAGAATGGCCTAGGGAAAAAAATACACATACCGTTGTAATCGGGCGAGTTTCTACTTTCAGATGCAACAGGAATTTTTGGGTTAGGTCAATCCGTTCGCGAAATATGGGAGTTTGAAGCCAAGAAATGGTTGAGAAGGCAAAAAAATTTCGCAATTCTGCTGCTCCAAACGCTTAACCAGAATGGCCTAGGGAAAAAATACACCTACCGTTGTAATCGGGCGAGCTTCTACTTTCAGATGCAATAGGAATTTTTGGGTTAGGTCAATCCGTTCGCTAGATATGGGAGTTTGAAGCTAAGAAATGGTTGAGAGCAGAACAAATTTTTCGCAATTCTGCTGCTCCAAACGCTTAACCAGAATGGCCTAGGGAATAAATACGCATACCGTTGTAATCGGGCGAGTTTCTCATTTCAGACGCAGCAGGAATTTTTGGGTTAGGTCAATCCGTTCGCGAGATATGGGAGTTTGAAGCCAAGAAATGGTTGAGAAGGCAAAAAATTTTTCGCAATTCTGCTGCTCCAAACGCTTAACCAGAATGGGCTAGGGAAAAAATACACATACCGCTGTAATCGGGCGATTTTCTACTTTCAGATGCAGTAGGAATTTTTGGGTTAGGTCAATCCGTTCGCGAGATATGGGAGTTTGAAGCCAAGAAATGGTTGAGAAGGCAAAAAATTTTTCGCAATTCTTCTGCTCCAAACGCTTAACCATAATGGGCTAGGGAAAAAATACACATACCGCTGTAATCGGGCGATTTTCTACTTTCAGATGCAATAGGAATTTTTGGGTTAGGACAATCCATTCGCGAGATATGGGAGTTTGAAGCCAAGAAATGGTTGAGAAGGCAAAAAATTTTTCGCAATTCTGCTGCCCCAAACGCTTAACCAGAATGGCCTAGGGAAAAAATACACATACCGCTGTAATCGGGCGAGTTTCTACTTTCAGTCGCAACAGGAATTTTTGGGTTAGGTCAATCCGTTCGCGAGATATGGGAGTTTGAATCCAAGAAATGGTTGAGAAGGCAAAAAATTTTTCGCAATTCTGCTGCTCCAAACGCTTAACCAGAATGGCCTAGGGAAAAAATACACATACCGTTGTAATCGGGCGAGTTTCTACTTTCAGATGCAACAGGAATTTTTGGGTTAGGTCAATCCGTTCGCGAGATATGGGAGTTTGAAGCCAAGAAATGGTTGAGAAGGCAAAAAATTTTTCGCAATTCTGCTGCTCGAAACGCTTAACCAGAATGGCCTAGGGAAAAGATACACGTACCGCTGTAATCGGGCGAGTTTCTACTGTCAGATGCAATAGGAATTTTTGGGTAAGGTCAATCTGTTCGCGAGATATGGGAGTTTGAAGGCAAGAAATGGTTGAGGAGGCAAAAAATTTTTCGCAATTCTGCTGCTTAAAACGCTTAACCAGAATGGCCTAGGGAAAAAATACACGTACCGTTGTAATCGCGCGAGTTTCTTCTTTCAGTTACAATAGTAATTTTTGGGTTAGGTCAATCCGTTCGCGAGATATGGGAGTTTGAAGCTAAGAAGTGGTTGAGAAGAGAATAAATTTTTCGCAATTCTGCTGCTCCAAACGCTTAACCAGAATGGCCTAGGGAGAAAATGCACATACCGTTGTAATCCGGCGAGTTTCTACTTTCAGACCCAACAGGAAATTTTGGGTTATGTCAATCCGTTCGCGAGATATGGGACTTTGAAGCTAAGAAATGGTTGACCTGACAATAAATTTTTCGCACTTTTGCTGCTCCAATCGCTTAACCAGAATGGCCTAAGGGAAAAATACACGTACCGTTGTAATCGGACGAGTTTCTACTTTCAAATGCATTAGGAATTTTTGGGTTGGGTCAATCCGTTCGCGAGATGTGGGAGTTTGAAGACAAGAAATGGTTGAGAAGGCAAAAAATTTTTCGCAATTCTGCTGCTCCAGACGCTTCACCAGAATGGCCTAGGGAAAAAATACACATTCCGTTGTAATCGGGCGAGTTTCTACTTTCAGACGCAACAGGAATTTTTGGGTTAGGTCAATCCGTTCGCGAGATATGGGAGTTTGAAGCAAAGAAATGGTTGAGAAGACAACAAATTTTTCGCAATTCTGCTGCTCCAAACGCTTAACCAGAATGTCCTAGTGAAGAAATACACATACCGTTGTAATCGGGCGAGTTTCTACTTTCAGACGCAACAGGAATTTTTGGGTTAGGTCAATCTGTTCGCGAGATATGGGAGTTTGAAGCCATGAAATGGTTGAGAAGGCAAAAAATTTTTCGCAATTCTGCTACTCCAAACGCTTAACCAGGATGGCCTAGGGAAAAAATACACATTCCGTTGTAATCGGGCGAGTTTCTACTTTCAGACGCAACAGGAATTTTTGGGTTAGGTCAATCCGTTCGCGAGATATGGGAGTTTGAATCCAAGAAATGGTTGAGAAGGCAAAAAATTTTTCGCAATTCTGCTGCTCCAAACGCTTAACCAGAATGGCCTAGGGAAAAAATACACATACCGTTGTAATCGGGCGAGTTTCTACTTTCAGATGCAACAGGAATTTTAGGGTTAGGTCAATCCGTTCGCGAGATATGGGAGTTTGAATCTAAGAAATGGTTGAGAAGACAACAAATTTTTCGCAATTCTGCTGCTCCAAACGCTTAACCAGAATGGCCTTGGGAAAAAATACACGTACCGCTGTAATCGGGCGAGTTTCTACTTTCAGATGCAATAGGAATTTTTGGGTTAGGTCAATCCGTTCGCGGGATATGGGTGTTTGAAGCCAAGAAATGGTTGAGAAGGCAAAAAATTTTTCGCAGTTCTGCTGCTCCAGACGCTTCACCAGAATGGCCTAGGGAAAAAATACACATTCCGTTGTAATCGGGCGAGTTTCTACTTTCAGACGCAACAGGAATTTTTAGGTTAGGTCAATCCGTTCGCGAGATATGGGACTTTGAAGCTAAGAAATGGTTGACAAGACAATAAATTCTTCGCACTTTTGCTGCTCCAATCGCTTAACCAGAATGGCCTAAGGGAAAAAAACATGTACCGTTGTAATCGGGCGAGTTTCTACTTTCAAATGCAATAGGAATTTTTGGGTTAGGTCAATCCGTTCGCGAGATGTGGGAGTTTAAAGACAAGAAATGGTTGAGGAGGCAAAAAATTTTTCGCAATTCTGCTGCTCCAAACGCTTAACCAGAATGGCCTAGGGAAAAAATACACGTACCGCTGTAATCGGGCGAGTTTCTACTTTCAGATGCAATAGGAATTTTTGGGTTAGGACAATCCATTCGCGAGATATGGGAGTTTGAAGCCAAGAAATGGTTGAGAAGGCAAAAAATTTTTCGCAATTCTGCTGCCCCAAACGCTTAACCAGAATGGCCTAGGGAAAAAATACACATACCGCTGTAATCGGGCGAGTTTCTACTTTCAGTCGCAAGAGGAATTTTTGGGTTAGGTCAATCCGTTCGCGAGATATGGGAGTTTGAATCCAAGAAATGGTTGAGAAGGCAAAAAATTTTTCGCAATTCTGCTGCTCCAAACGCTTAACCAGAATGGCCTAGGGAAAAAATACACATACCGTTGTAATCGGGCGAGTTTCTACTTTCAGATGCAACAGGAATTTTTGGGTTAGGTCAATCCGTTCGCGGGATATGGGCGTTTGAAGCCAAGAAATGGTTGAGAAAGCAAAAAATTTTTCGCAATTCTGCTGCTCCAAACGCTTAACCAGAATGGCCTAGGGAAGAAATACACATACCGTTGTAATCGGGCGAGTTTCTACTTTCAGATGCAACAGGAATTTTTGGGTTAGGTCAATCCGTTCGCGAGATATGGGAGTTTGAATCTAAGAAATGTTTGAGAAGACAACAAATTTTGCGCACTTCTGCTGCTCCAAACGCTTAACCAGAATGGCCTTGGGAAAAAATACACGTACCGCTGTAATCGGGCGACTTTCTACTTTCAGATGCCATAGGAATTTTTGGGTTAGGTCAATCCGTTCGCGGGATATGGGACTTTGAAGCTAAGAAATGGTTGAGAAGGCAACAAATTTTTCGCAATTCTGCTGCTCCAAACGCTTAACCAGAATGGGCTAGGGAAAAAATACACATACCGTTGTAATCGGGCGAGTTTCTACTTTCAGATGCAACAGGAATTTTTGGGTTAGGTCAATGCGTTCGCGGGATATGGGCGTTTGAAGCCAAGAAATGGTTGAGAAAGCAAAAAATTTTTCGCAATTCTGCTGCTCCAAACGCTTAACCAGAATGGCCTAGGGAAGAAATACACATACCGTTGTAATCGGGCGAGTTTCTACTTTCAGACGCAACAGGAATTTTTGGGTTAGGTCAATCCGTTCGCCAGATATGGGAGTTTGAATCCATGAAATGGTTGAGAAGGCAAAAAATTTTTCGCAATTCTGCTGCTCCAAACGCTTAACCAGGATGGCCTAGGGAAAAAATACACATACCGTTGTAATCGGGCCAGTTTCTACTTTCAGACGCAATAGGAATTTTTGGGTTAGGTCAATCCGTTCGCGAGATATGGTAGTTTGAAGCCAAGAAATGGTTGAGAAGGCAAAAAATTTTCCACAATTCTGCTGCTCGAAACGCTTAACCAGAATGGCCTAGGGAAAAAATACACATACCGTTGTAATCGGGCGACTTTCTACTTTCAGACGCAATAGGAATTTTTGGGTTAGGTCAATCCGTTCGCGAGATATGGGTGTTTGAAGCCAAGAAATGGTTGAGAAGGCAAAAAATTTTTCGCAATTCTGCTGCTCCAGACGCTTCACCAGAATGGCCTCGACAAAAATACACGTACGGTTGTAATCGGGCGAGTTTCTACTTTCAAATGCAATAGGAATTTTTGGGTCAGTTCAATCCGTTCGCCAGATGTGGGAGTTTAAAGACAAGAAATGGTTGAGGAGGCAAAAAATTTTTCGCAATTCTGCTGCTCCAAACGCTTAACCAGAATGGCCTAGGGAACAAATACACGTACCGCTGTAATCGGGCGAGTTTCTACTTTCAGATGCAATAGGAATTTTTGGGTTAGGACAATCCATTCGCGAAATATGGGAGTTTGAAGCCAAGAAATGGTTGAGAAGGCAAAAAATTTTTCGCAATTCTGCTGCTCCAAACGCTTAACCAGAATGGCCTAGGGAAAAAATACACATACCGTTGTAATCGGGCGAGTTTCTACTTTCAGATGCAACAGGAATTTTTGGGTTAGGTCAATGCGTTCGCGGGATATAGGCGTTTGAAGCCAAGAAATGGTTGAGAAAGCAAAAAATTTTTCGCAATTCTGCTGCTCCAAACGCTTAACCAGAATGGCCTAGGGAAGAAATACACATACCGTTGTAATCGGGCGAGTTTCTACTTTCAGACGCAACAGGAATTTTTGGGTTAGGTCAATCCGTTCGCCAGATATGGGAGTTTGAATCCATGAAATGGTTGAGAAGGCAAAAAATTTTTCGCAATTCTGCTGCTCCAAACGCTTAACCAGGATGGCCTAGGGAAAAAATACACATACCGTTGTAATCGGGCCAGTTTCTACTTTCAGACGCAATAGGAATTTTTGGGTTAGGTCAATCCGTTCGCGAGATATGGTAGTTTGAAGCCAAGAAATGGTTGAGAAGGCAAAAAATTTTCCACAATTCTGCTGCTCGAAACGCTTAACCAGAATGGCCTAGGGAAAAAATACACATACCGTTGTAATCGGGCGACTTTCTACTTTCAGACGCAATAGGAATTTTTGGGTTAGGTCAATCCGTTCGCGAGATATGGGTGTTTGAAGCCAAGAAATGGTTGAGAAGGCAAAAAATTTTTCGCAATTCTGCTGCTCCAGACGCTTCACCAGAATGGCCTCGACAAAAATACACGTACGGTTGTAATCGGGCGAGTTTCTACTTTCAAATGCAATAGGAATTTTTGGGTCAGTTCAATCCGTTCGCCAGATGTGGGAGTTTAAAGACAAGAAATGGTTGAGGAGGCAAAAAATTTTTCGCAATTCTGCTGCTCCAAACGCTTAACCAGAATGGCCTAGGGAACAAATACACGTACCGCTGTAATCGGGCGAGTTTCTACTTTCAGATGCAATAGGAATTTTTGGGTTAGGACAATCCATTCGCGAAATATGGGAGTTTGAAGCCAAGAAATGGTTGAGAAGGCAAAAAATTTTTCGCAATTCTGCTGCTCCAAACGCTTAACCAGAATGGCCTAGGGAAAAAATACACATACCGTTGTAATCGGGCGAGTTTCTACTTTCAGATGCAACAGGAATTTTTGGGTTAGGTCAATCCGTTCGCGAGATATGGGAGTTTGAAGCCAAGAAATGGTTGAGAAGGCAAAAAATTTTTCGCAATTCTGCTGCTCCAGACGCTTCACCAGTATGGCCTAGGGAAAAAATACACATTCCGTTGTAATCGGGCGAGTTTCTACTTTCAGATGCAACAGGAATTTTTGGGTTAGGTCAATCCGTTCGCGAGATATGGGAGTTTGAAGCCAAGAAATGGTTGAGAAGGCAAAAAATTTTTCGCAATTCTGCTGCTCCAAACGCTTAACCAGAATGGCCTAGGGAAAAAATACACATACCGTTGTAATAGGGCGAGTTTCTACTTTCAGATGCAACAGGAATTTTTGGGTTAGGTCAATCCGTTCGCGAGATATGGGACTTTGAAGCTAAGAAATGGTTGACAAGACAATAAATTTTTCGCACTTTTGCTGCTCCAATCGCTTAACCAGAATGGCCTAAGGGAAAAATACACATTCCGTTGTAATCGGGCGAGTTTCTACTTTCAGACGCAACAGGAATTTTTGGGTTAGGTCAATCCGTTCGCGAGATATGGGACTTTGAAGCTAAGAAATGGTTGACAAGACAATAAATTTTTCGCACTTTTGCTGCTCCAATCGCTTAACCAGAATGGCCTAAGGGAAAAATACACGTACCGTTGTAATCGGGCGAGTTTCTACTTTCAAATGCAATAGGAATTTTTGGGTTAGGTCAATCCGTTCGCGAGATGTGGGAGTTTAGACAAGAAATGGTTGAGGAGGCAAAAAATTTTTCGCAATTCTGCTGCTCCAAACGCTTAACCAGAATGGCCTAGGGAAAAAATACACGTACCGCTGTAATCGGGCGAGTTTCTACTTTCAGATGCAATAGGAATTTTTGGGTTAGGACAATCCATTCGCGAGATATGGGAGTTTGAAGCCAAGAAATGGTTGAGAAGACAAATAATTTTTCGCAATTCTGCTGCCCCAAACGCTTAACCAGAATGGCCTAGGTAAAAAATACACATACTGCTGTAATCGGGCGAGTTTCTACTTTCAGTCGCAACAGGAATTTTTGGGTTAGGTCAATCCGTTCGCGAGATATGGGAGTTTGAATCCAAGAAATGGTTGAGAAGGCAAAAAATTTTTCGCAATTCTGCTGCTCCAAACGCTTAACCAGAATGGCCTAGGGAAAAACTACACATACCGTTGTAATCGGGCGAGTTTCTACTTTCAGATGCAACAGGAATTTTTGGGTTAGGTCAATCCGTTCGCGAGATATGGGAGTTTGAAGCCAAGAAATGGTTGAGAAGGCAAAAAATTTTTCGCAATTCTGCGGCTCCTAACGCTTAACCAGAATGGCCTAGGGAAAAAATACACATACCGTTGTAATCGGGCGAGTTTCTACTTTCAGATGCAACAGGAATTTTTGGGTTAGGTCAATCCGTTCGCGAGATATGGGAGTTTGAAGCCAAGAAATGGTTGAGAAGGCAAAAAATTTTTCGCAATTCTGCCGCTCCAAACGCTTAACCAGAATGGCCTAAGGAAAAAATACACATACCGTTGTAATCGGGCGAGTTTCTACTTTCAGATGCAACAGGAATTTTTGGGTTAGGTCAATCCGTTCGCGAGATATGGGAGTTTGAAGCCAAGAAATGGTTGAGAAGGCAAAAAATTTTTCGCAATTCTGCTGCTCCAAACGCTTAACCAGAATGGGCTAAAGAAAAAATACACATACCGTTGTAATCGGGCGAGTTTCTACTTTCAGACGCAACAGGAATTTTTGGGTTAGGTCAATCCGTTCGCGAGATATGGGACTTTGAAGCTAAGAAATGGTTGACAAGACAATAAATTTTTCGCACTTTTGCTGCTCCAATCGCTTAACCAGAGTGGCCTAAGGGAAAAATACACGTACCGTTGTAATCGGGCGAGTTTCTACTTTCAAATGCAATAGGAATTTTTGGGTTAGGTCAATCCGTTCGCGAGATGTGGGAGTTTGAAGCTAAGAAATGGATGAGAAGACAACAAATTTTTTGCACTTCTGCTGCTCCAAACGCTTAACCAGAATGGCCTAGGGAAAAAATACACATACCGCTGTAATCGGGCGAGTTTCTACTTTCAGATGCAATAGGAATTTTTGGGTTAGGTCAATCCGTTCGCGAGATATGGGAGTTTGATGCCAAGAAATGGTTGAGAAGGCAACAAATTTTTCGCAATTCTGCTGCTCCAAACGCTTAACCAGAATGGCCTAGGGAAAAAATGCACATACCGTTGTAATCGGGCGAGTTTCTACTTTCAGCTACAATAGGAAGTTTTGGGTTAGGTCAATTCGTTCGCGAGATATGGGACTTTGAAGCTAGGAAATGGTTGACAAGACAATAAATTTTTCGCAATTCTGCTGCTTCAAACGCTTAACCAGAACGGCCTAGGGAGAAAATACACATACCCTTGTAATCGGGCGAGATTCTACTTTCAGTTACAATAGGTATTTTTGGGTTAGGTCAATCCGTTCGCGAGATATGGGACTTTGAAGCTAAGAAATGGATGACAAGACAATAAATTTTTCGCACTTCTGCTGCTCCAATCGCTTAACCAGAATGGCCTAAGGGAAAAATACACGTACCATTGTAATCGGGCGAGTTTCTACTTTCAAATGCAATAGGAATTTTTGGGTTGGATCAATCCGTTCGCGAGATATGGGAGTTTGAAGCTAACAAATGGTTGAGAAGAGAACAAATTTTTCGCAATTCTGCTGCTCCAAACGCTTAACAAGAATGGCCTAGGGAATAAATACACATACCCTTGTAATCGGGCGAGTTCCTACTTTCAGACGCAATAGGAATTTTTGGGTTAGGTCAATTCGTTCGCGAGATATGGGACTTTGAAGCTAAGAAATGGTTGACAAGACAATAAATTTTTCGCAATTCTGCTGCTTCAAACGCTTAACCAGAACGGCCTAGGGAGAAAATACACATACCCTTGTAATCGGGCGAGATTCTACTTTCAGTTACAATAGGTATTTTTGGGTTAGGTCAATCCGTTCGCGAGATATGGGACTTTGAAGCTAAGAAATGGATGACAAGACAATAAATTTTTCGCACTTCTGCTGCTCCAATCGCTTAACCAGAATGGCCTAAGGGAAAAATACACGTACCATTGTAATCGGGCGAGTTTCTACTTTCAAATGCAATAGGAATTTTTGGGTTGGATCAATCCGTTCGCGAGATATGGGAGTTTGAAGCTAACAAATGGTTGAGAAGAGAACAAATTTTTCGCAATTCTGCTGCTCCAAACGCTTAACAAGAATGGCCTAGGGAATAAATACACATACCCTTGTAATCGGGCGAGTTCCTACTTTCAGACGCAATAGGAATTTTTGGGTTAGGTCAATTCGTTCGCGAGATATGGGACTTTGAAGCTAAGAAATGGTTGACAAGACAATAAATTTTTCGCAATTCTGCTGCTTCAAACGCTTAACCAGAACGGCCTAGGGAAAAAATACACATACCGTTGTAATCGGGCAAGATTCTACTTTCAGTTACAATAGGTATTTTTGGGTTAGGTCAATCCGTTCGCGAGATATGGGACTTTGAAGCTAAGAAATGGTTGACAAGACAATAAATTTTTCGCACTTCTGCTGCTCCAATCGCTTAACCAGTATGGCCTAAGGGAAAAATACACGTACCGTTGTAATCGGGCGAGTTTCTACTTTCAAATGCAATAGGAATTTTTGGGTTGGGTCAATCCGTTCGCGAGATATGGGACTTTGAAGCTAAGAAATGGTTGACAAGACAATAAATTTTTCGCAATTCTGCGGCTCCTAACGCTTAACCAGGATGGCCTAGGGAAAAAATACACATACCTTTGTAATCGGGCGAGTTTCTACTTTCAGATGCAATAGGAATTTTTGGGTTAGGTCAATCCGTTCGCGAGATATGGGAGTTTGAAGCCATGAAATGGTTGAGAAGGCAAAAAATTTTTCGCAATTCTGCTGCTCCAAACGCTTAACATGAATGGCCTAGGGAATAAATACACATACCCTTGTAATCGGGCGAGTTCCTACTTTCAGACGCAATAGGAATTTTTGGGTTAGGTCAATCCGTTCGCGAGATATGGGAGTTTGAAGCCAAGAAATGGTTGAGAAGGCAAAAAATTTTTCGCAATTCTGCTGCTTCAAACGCTTAACCAGACTGGCCTAGGGAAAAAATACACATACCGTTGTAATCGGGCGAGTTTCTACTTTCAGCTACAATAGGAATTTTTGGGTTAGGTCAATTCGTTCGCGAGATATGGGACTTTGAAGCTAAGAAATGGTTGACAAGACAATAAATTTTTCGCAATTCTGCTGCTTCAAACGCTTAACCAGAACGGCCTAGGGAAAAAATACACATACCGTTGTAATCGGGCAAGATTCTACTTTCAGTTACAATAGGTATTTTTGGGTTAGGTCAATTCGTTCGCGAGATATGGGACTTTGAAGCTAAGAAATGGTTGACAAGACAATAAATTTTTCACAATTCTGCGGCACCTAAGGCTTAACCAGGATGGCCTAGGGAAAAAATACACATACCTTTGTAATCGGGCGAGTTTCTACTTTCAGATGCAATAGGAATTTTTGGGTTAGGTCAATCCGTTCGCGAGATATGGGAGTTTGAAGCCATGAAATGGTTGAGAAGGCAAAAAATTTTTCGCAATTCTGCTGCTCCAAACGCTTAACATGAATGGCCTAGGGAATAAATACACATACCCTTGTAATCGGGCGAGTTCCTACTTTCAGACGCAATAGGAATTTTTGGGTTAGGTCAATCCGTTCGCGAGATATGGGAGTTTGAAGCCAAGAAATGGTTGAGAAGGCAAAAAATTTTTCGCAATTCTGCTGCTCCAATCGCTTAACCAGAATGGCCTAAGGGAAAAATACACGTACCGTTGTAATCGGGCGAGTTTCTACTTTCAAATGCAATAGGAATTTTTGGGTTGGATCAATCCGTTCGCGAGATATGGGAGTTTGAAGCTAACAAATGGTTGAGAAGAGAACAAATTTTTCGCAATTCTGCTGCTCCAAACGCTTAACCAGAATGGCCTAGGGAAAAAATACAAATACCGTTGTAATCGGGCGAGTTTCTACTTTCAGCTACAATAGGAATTTTTGGGTTAGGTCAATTCGTTCGCGAGATATGGGACTTTGAAGCTAAGAAATGGTTGACAAGACAATAAATTTTTCACAATTCTGCGGCACCTAAGGCTTAACCAGGATGGCCTAGGGAAAAAATACACATACCTTTGTAATCGGGCGAGTTTCTACTTTCAGATGCAATAGGAATTTTTGGGTTAGGTCAATCCGTTCGCGAGATATGGGAGTTTGATGCCAAGAAATGGTTGACAAGACAATAAATTTTTCGCACTTCTGCTGCTCCAATCGCTTAACCAGAATGGCCTAAGGGAAAAATACACGTACCGTTGTAATCGGGCGAGTTTCTACTTTCAAATGCAATAGGAATTTTCGGGTTGGATCAATCCGTTCGCGAGATATGGGAGTTTGAAGCTAACAAATGGTTGAGAAGAGAACAAATTTTTCGCAATTCTGCTGCTCCAAACGCTTAACAAGAATGGCCTAGGGAATAAATACACATACCCTTGTAATCGGGCGAGTTCCTACTTTCAGACGCAATAGGAATTTTTGGGTTAGGTCAATTCGTTCGCGAGATATGGGACTTTGAAGCTAAGAAATGGTTGACAAGACAATAAATTTTTCGCAATTCTGCTGCTTCAAACGCTTAACCAGAACGGCCTAGGGAAAAAATGCACACACCGTTGTAATCGGGCGAGATTCTACTTTCAGCTACAATAGGAAGTTTTGGGTTAGGTCAATTCGTTCGCGAGATATGGGACTTTGAAGCTAAGAAATGGTTGACAAGACTTTAAATTTTTCGCAATTCTGCTGCTTCAAACGCTTAACCAGAACGGCCTAGGGAGAAAATACACATACCGTTGTAATCGGGCGAGATTCTACTTTCAGTTATAATAGGTATTTTTGGGTTAGGTCAATCCGTTCGCGAGATATGGGAGTTTGAAGCCATGAAATGGTTGAGAAGGCAAAAAATTTTTCGCAATTCTGCTGCTCCAAACGCTTAACAAGAATGGCCTAGGGAATAAATACACATACCGTTGTAATCGGGCGAGTTTCTACTTTCAGCTACAATAGGAATTTTTGGGTTAGGTCAATTCGTTCGCGAGATATGGGACTTTGAAGCTAAGAAATGGTTGACAAGACAATAAATTTTTCGCAATTCTGCTGCTTCAAACGCTTAACCAGAACGGCCTAGGGAAAAAATACACATACCGTTGTAATCGGGCAAGATTCTACTTTCAGTTACAATAGGTATTTTTGGGTTAGGTCAATCCGTTCGCGAGATATGGGACTTTGAAGCTAAGAAATGGTTGACAAGACAATAAATTTTTCGCACCTCTGCTGCTCCAATCGCTTAACCAGAATGGCCTAAGGGAAAAATACACGTACCGTTGTAATCGGGCGAGTTTCTACTTTCAAATGCAATAGGAATTTTTGGGTTGGATCAATCCGTTCGCGAGATATGGGAGTTTGAAGCTAACAAATGGTTGAGAAGAGAACAAATTTTTCGCATTTCTGCTGCTCCAAACGCTTAACCAGAATGGCCTAGGGAAAAAATACACATACCGTTGTAATCGGGCGAGTTTCTACTTTCAGCTACAATAGGAATTTTTGGGTTATGTCAATTCGTTCGCGAGATATGGGACTTTGAAGCTAAGAAATGGTTGACAAGACAATAAATTTTTCACAATTCTGCGGCTCCTAAGGCTTAACCAGGATGGCCTAGGGAAAAAATACACATACCTTTGTAATCGGGCGAGTTTCTACTTTCAGATGCAATAGGAATTTTTGGGTTAGGTCAATCCGTTCGCGAGATATGGGAGTTTGATGCCAAGAAATGGTTGAGAAGGCAACAAATTTTTCGCAATTCTGCTGCTTCAAACGCTTAACCAGACTGGCCTAGGGAAAAAATACACATACCGTTGTAATCGGGCGAGTTTCTACTTTCAGCTACAATAGGAATTTTTGGGTTAGGTCAATTCGTTCGCGAGATATGGGACTTTGAAGCTAAGAAATGGTTGACAAGACAATAAATTTTTCGCAATTCTGCTGCTTCAAACGCTTAACCAGAACGGCCTAGGGAAAAAATACACATACCGTTGTAATCGGGCAAGATTCTACTTTCAGTTACAATAGGTATTTTTGGGTTAGGTCAATCCGTTCGCGAGATATGGGACTTTGAAGCTAAGAAATGGTTGACAAGACAATAAATTTTTCGCACTTCTGCTGCTCCAATCGCTTAACCAGAATGGCCTAAGGGAAAAATACACGTACCGTTGTAATCGGGCGAGTTTCTACTTTCAAATGCAATAGGAATTTTTGGGTTGGATCAATCCGTTCGCGAGATATGGGAGTTTGAAGCTAACAAATGGTTGAGAAGAGAACAAATTTTTCGCAATTCTGCTGCTCCAAACGCTTAACCAGAATGGCCTAGGGAAAAAATACACATACCGTTGTAATCGGGCGAGTTTCTACTTTCAGCTACAATAGGAATTTTTGGGTTAGGTCAATTCGTTCGCGAGATATGGGACTTTGAAGCTAAGAAATGGTTGACAAGACAATAAATTTTTCACAATTCTGCGGCTCCTAAGGCTTAACCAGGATGGCCTAGGGAAAAAATACACATACCTTTGTAATCGGGCGAGTTTCTACTTTCAGATGCAATAGGAATTTTTGGGTTAGGTCAATCCGTTCGCGAGATATGGGAGTTTGATGCCAAGAAATGGTTGAGAAGGCAACAAATTTTTCGCAATTCTGCTGCTCCAAACGCTTAACCAGAATGGCCTAGGGAAAAAATGCACATACCGTTGTAATTGGGCGAGTTTCTACTTTCAGCTACAATAGGAAGTTTTGGGTTAGGTCAATTCGTTCGCGAGATATGGGACTTTGAAGCTAAGAAATGGTTGACAAGACAATAAATTTTTCGCAATTCTGCTGCTTCAAACGCTTAACCAGAACGGCCTATGGAGAAAATACACATACCGTTGTAATCGGGCGAGATTCTACTTTCAGTTATAATAGGTATTTTTGGGTTAGGTCAATCCGTTCGCGAGATATGGGACTTTGAAGCTAAGAAATGGTTGACAAGACAATAAATTTTTCACAATTCTGCGGCTCCTAAGGCTTAACCAGGATGGCCTAGGGAAAAAATACACATACCTTTGTAATCGGGCGAGTTTCTACTTTCAGATGCAATAGGAATTTTTGGGTTAGGTCAATCCGTTCGCGAGATATGGGAGTTTGATGCCAAGAAATGGTTGAGAAGGCAACAAATTTTTCGCAATTCTGCTGCTCCAAACGCTTAACCAGAATGGCCTAGGGAAAAAATGTACATACCGTTGTAATCGGGCGAGTTTCTACTTTCAGCTACAATAGGAATTTTTGGGTTAGGTCAATTCGTTCGCGAGATATGGGACTTTGAAGCTAAGAAATGGTTGACAAGACAATAAATTTTTCGCAATTCTGCTGCTTCAAACGCTTAACCAGAACGGCCTAGGGAGAAAATACACATACCGTTGTAATCGAGCGAGATTCTACTTTCAGTTACAATAGGTATTTTTGGGTTAGGTCAATCCGTTCGCGAGATATGGGACTTTGAAGCTAAGAAATGTTGACAAGACAATAAATTTTTCGCACTTCTGCTGCTCCAATCGCTTAACCAGAATGGCCTAAGGGAAAAATACACGTACCGCTGTAATCGGGCGAGTTTCTACTTTCAAATGCAATAGGAATTTTTGGGTTGGGTCAATCCGTTCGCGAGATATGGGAGTTTGAAGCTAACAAATGGTTGAGAAGAGAACAAATTTTTCGCAATTCTGCTGCTCCAAACGCTTAACCAGAATGGCCTAGGGAAAAAATACACATACCGTTGTAATAGGGCGAGATTCTACTTTCACTTACAATAGGTATTTTTGGGTTAGGTCAATCCGTTCGCGAGATATGGGACTTTGAAGCTAAGAAATGGTTGACAAGACAATAAATTTTTCGCAATTCTGCGGCTCCTAACGCTTAACCAGAATGGCCTAGGGAAAAAATACACATACCGCTGTAATCGGGCGAGTTTCTACTTTCAGTCGCAACAGGAATTTTTGGGTTAGGTCAATCCGTTCGCGAGATATGGGAGTTTGAATCCAAGAAATGGTTGAGAAGGCAAAAAATTTTTCGCAATTCTGCTGCTCCAAACGCTTAACCAGAATGGCCTAGGGAAAAAATACACATACCGTTGTAATCGGGCGAGTTTCTACTTTCAGATGCAACAGGAATTTTTGGGTTAGGTCAATCCGTTCGCGAGATGTGGGAGTTTGAAGCCAAGAAATGGTTGAGGAGGCAAAAAATTTTTCGCAATTCTGCTGCTTCAAACGCTTAACCAGAACGTCCTAGGGAAAAAATACACATACCGTTGTAATCGGGCAAGATTCTACTTTCAGTTACAATAGGTATTTTTGGGTTAGGTCAATCCGTTCGCGAGATATGGGACTTTGAAGCTAAGAAATGGTTGACAAGACAATAAATTTTTCGCACTTCTGCTGCTCCAATCGCTTAACCAGTATGGCCTAAGGGAAAAATACACGTACCGTTGTAATCGGGCGAGTTTCTACTTTCAAATGCAATAGGAATTTTTGGGTTGGGTCAATCCGTTCGCGAGATATGGGACTTTGAAGCTAAGAAATGGTTGACAAGACAATAAATTTTTCGCAATTCTGCGGCTCCTAACGCTTAACCAGGATGGCCTAGGGAAAAAATACACATACCTTTGTAATCGGGCGAGTTTCTACTTTCAGATGCAATAGGAATTTTTGGGTTAGGTCAATCCGTTCGCGAGATATGGGAGTTTGAAGCCATGAAATGGTTGAGAAGGCAAAAAATTTTTCGCAATTCTGCTGCTCCAAACGCTTAACAAGAATGGCCTAGGGAATAAATACACATACCCTTGTAATCGGGCGAGTTCCTACTTTCAGACGCACTAGGAATTTTTGGGTTAGGTCAATCCGTTCGCGAGATATGGGAGTTTGAAGCCAAGAAATGGTTGAGAAGGCAAAAAATTTTTCGCAATTCTGCTGCTTCAAACGCTTAACCAGACTGGCCTAGGGAAAAAATACACATACCGTTGTAATCGGGCGAGTTTCTACTTTCAGCTACAATAGGAAGTTTTGGGTTAGGTCAATTCGTTCGCGAGATATGGGACTTTGAAGCTAAGAAATGGTTGACAAGACAATAAATTTTTCGCAATTCTGCTGCTTCAAACGCTTAACCAGAACGGCCTAGGGAAAAAATACACATACCGTTGTAATCGGGCGAGATTCTACTTTCAGTTACAATAGGTATTTTTGGGTTAGGTCAATCCGTTCGCGAGATATGGGACTTTGAAGCTAAGAAATGGTTGACAAGACAATAAATTTTTTGCACTTCTGCTGCTCCAATCGCTTAACCAGAATGGCCTAAGGGAAAAATACACGTACCGATGTAATCGGGCGAGTTTCTACTTTCAAATGCAATAGGAATTTTTGGGTTGGATCAATCCGTTCGCGAGATATGGGAGTTTGAAGCTAACAAATGGTTGAGAAGAGAACAAATTTTTCGCAATTCTGCTGCTCCAAACGCTTAACCAGAAAGGCCTAGGGAAAAAATACACATACCGTTGTAATCGGGCGAGTTTCTACTTTCAGCTACAATAGGAATTTTTGGGTTAGGTCAATTCGTTCGCGAGATATAGGACTTTGAAGCTAAGAAATGGTTGACAAGACAATAAATTTTTCGCAATTCTGCGGCTCCTAAGGCTTAACCAGGATGGCCTAGGGAAAAAATACACATACCTTTGTAATCGGGCGAGTTTCTACTTTCAGATGCAATAGGAATTTTTGGGTTAGGTCAATCCGTTCGCGAGATATGGGAGTTTGATGCCAAGAAATGGTTGAGAAGGCATCAAATTTTTCGCAATTCTGCTGCTCCAAACGCTTAACCAGAATGGCCTAGGGAAAAAATGCACATACCGTTGTAATCGGGCGAGTTTCTACTTTCAGCTACAATAGGAAGTTTTGGGTTAGGTCAATTCGTTCGCGAGATATGGGACTTTGAAGCTAAGAAATGGTTGACAAGACAATAAATTTCTCGCAATTCTGCTGCTTCAAACGCTTAACCAGAACGGCCTAGGGAGAAAATACACATACCCTTGTAATCGGGCGAGATTCTACTTTCAGTTACAATAGGTATTTTTGGGTTAGGTCAATCCGTTCGCGAGATATGGGACTTTGAAGCTAAGAAATGGTTGACAAGACAATAAATTTTTCGCACTTCTGCTGCTCCAATCGCTTAACCAGAATGGCCTAAGGGAAAAATACACGTACCGTTGTAATCGGGCGAGTTTCTACTTTCAAATGCAATAGGAATTTTTGGGTTGGATCAATCCGTTCGCGAGATATGGGAGTTTGAAGCTAACTGATGGTTGAGAAGAGAACAAATTTTTCGCAATTCTGCTGCTCCAAACGCTTAACAAGAATGGCCTAGGGAATAAATACACATACCCTTGTAATCGGGCGAGTTCCTACTTTCAGACGCAATAGGAATTTTTGGGTTAGGTCAATTCGTTCGCGAGATATGGGACTTTGAAGCTAAGAAATGGTTGACAAGACAATAAATTTTTCGCAATTCTGCTGCTTCAAACGCTTAACCAGAACGGCCTAGGGAAAAAATACACATACCGTTGTAATCGGGCAAGATTCTACTT
The DNA here is from genome assembly GCF_051014685.1 of Ptiloglossa arizonensis. Classification (NCBI taxonomy): domain Eukaryota; kingdom Metazoa; phylum Arthropoda; class Insecta; order Hymenoptera; family Colletidae; genus Ptiloglossa; species Ptiloglossa arizonensis. The sequence goes on from NW_027478385.1 coordinate 8,303,809, forward strand.
TCAGTTACAATAGGTATTTTTGGGTTAGGTCAATCCGTTCGCGAGATATGGGACTTTGAAGCTAAGAAATGGTTGACAAGACAATAAATTTTTCGCACTTCTGCTGCTCCAATCGCTTAACCAGAATGGCCTAAGGGAAAAATACACGTACCGTTGTAATCGGGCGAGTTTCTACTTTCAAATGCAATAGGAATTTTTGGGTTGGATCAATCCGTTCGCGAGATATGGGAGTTTGAAGCTAACAAATGGTTGAGAAGAGAACAAATTTTTCGAAATTCTGCTGCTCCAAACGCTTAACCAGAATGGCCTAGGGAAAAAATACACATACGGTTGTAATCGGGCGAGTTTCTACTTTCAGCTACAATAGGAATTTTTGAGTTAGGTCAATTCGTTCGCGAGATATGGGACTTTGAAGCTAAGAAATGGTTGACAAGACAATAAATTTTTCACAATTCTGCGGCTCCTAAGGCTTAACCAGGATGCCCTAGGGAAAAAATACACATACCTTTGTAATCGGGCGAGTTTCTACTTTCAGATGCAATAGGAATTTTTGGGTTAGGTCAATCCGTTCGCGAGATATGGGAGTTTGATGCCAAGAAATGGTTGAGAAGGCAACAAATTTTTCGCAATTCTGCTGCTCCAAACGCTTAACCAGAATGGCCTAGGGAAAAAATGCACATACCGTTGTAATCGGGCGAGTTTCTACTTTCAGCTACAATAGGAAGTTTTGGGTTAGGTCAATTCGTTCGCGAGATATGGGACTTTGAAGCTAAGAAATGGTTGACAAGACAATAAATTTTTCGCAATTCTGCTGCTTCAAACGCTTAACCAGAACGGCCTAGGGAGAAAATACACATACCGTTGTAATCGGGCGAGATTCTACTTTCAGTTATAATAGGTATTTTTGGGTTAGGTCAATCCGTTCGCGAGATATGGGACTTTGAAGCTAAGAAATGGTTGACAAGACAATAAATTTTTCGCACTTCTGCTGCTCCAATCGCTTAACCAGGATGGCCTAGGGAAAAAATACACATACCTTTGTAATCGGGCGAGTTTCTATTTTCAGATGCAATAGGAATTTTTGGGTTAGGTCAATCCGTTCGCGAGATATGGGAGTTTGATGCCAAGAAATGGTTGAGAAGGCAACAAATTTTTCGCAATTCTGCTGCTCCAAACGCTTAACCAGAATGGCCTAGGGAAAAAATGTACATACCGTTGTAATCGGGCGAGTTTCTACTTTCAGCTACAATAGGAATTTTTGGGTTAGGTCAATTCGTTCGCGAGATATGGGACTTTGAAGCTAAGAAATGGTTGACAAGACAATAAATTTTTCGCAATTCTGCTGCTTCAAACGCTTAACCAGAACGGCCTAGGGAGAAAATACACATACCGTTGTAATCGGGCGAGATTCTACTTTCAGTTACAATAGGTATTTTTGGGTTAGGTCTATCCGTTCGCGAGATATGGGACTTTGAAGCTAAGAAATGGTTGACAAGACAATAAATTTTTCGCACTTCTGCTGCTCCAATCGCTTAACCAGAATGGCCTAAGGGAAAAATACACGTACCGTTGTAATCGGGCGAGTTTCTACTTTCAAATGCAATAGGAATTTTTGGGTTGGGTCAATCCGTTCGCGAGATATGGGAGTTTGAAGCTAACAAATGGTTGAGAAGAGAACAAATTTTTCGCAATTCTGCTGCTCCAAACGCTTAACCAGAATGGCCTAGGGAAAAAATACACATACCGTTGTAATAGGGCGAGATTCTACTTTCACTTACAATAGGTATTTTTGGGTTAGGTCAATCCGTTCGCGAGATATGGGACTTTGAAGCTAAGAAATGGTTGACAAGACAATAAATTTTTCGCAATTCTGCGGCTCCTAACGCTTAACCAGGATGGCCTAGGGAAAAAATACACATACCTTTGTAATCGGGCGAGTTTCTACTTTCAGATGCAATAGGAATTTTTGGGTTCGGTCAATCCGTTCGCGAGATATGGGAGTTTGATGCCAAGAAATGGTTGAGAAGGCAACAAATTTTTCGCAATTCTGCTGCTCCAAACGCTTAACAAGAATGGCCTAGGGAATAAATACACATACCCTTGTAATCGGGCGAGTTCCTACTTTCAGACGCAATAGGAATTTTTGGGTTAGGTCAATCCGTTCGCGAGATATGGGAGTTTGAAGCCAAGAAATGGTTGAGAAGGCAAAAAATTTTTCGCAATTCTGCTGCTCCAAACGCTTAACAAGAATGGCCTAGGGAATAAATACACATACCCTTGTAATCGGGCGAGTTCCTACTTTCAGACGCAATAGGAATTTTTGGGTTAGGTCAATCCGTTCGCGAGATATGGGAGTTTGAAGCCAAGAAATGGTTGAGAAGGCAAAAAATTTTTCGCAATTCTGCTGCTTCAAACGCTTAACCAGACTGGCCTAGGGAAAAAATACACATACCGTTGTAATCGGGCGAGTTTCTACTTTCAGCTACAATAGGAATTTTTGGGTTAGGTCAATTCGTTCGCGAGATATGGGACTTTGAAGCTAAGAAATGGTTGACAAGACAATAAATTTTTCGCAATTCTGCTGCTTCAAACGCTTAACCAGAACGGCCTAGGGAAAAAATACACATACCGTTGTAATCGGGCGAGATTCTACTTTCAGTTACAATAGGTATTTTTGGGTTAGGTCAATCCGTTCGCGAGATATGGGACTTTGAAGCTAAGAAATGGTTGACAAGACAATAAATTTTTCGCATTTCTGCTGCTCCAATCGCTTAACCAGAATGGCCTAAGGGAAAAATACACGTACGGTTGTAATCGGGCGAGTTTCTACTTTCAAATGCAATAGGAATTTTTGGGTCGGGTCAATCCGTTCGCGAGATATGGGAGTTTGAAGCTAACAAATGGTTGAGAAGAGAACAAATTTTTCGCAATTCTGCTGCTCCAAACGCTTAACCAGAATGGCCTAGGGAAAAAATACACATACCGTTGTAATCGGGCGAGATTCTACTTTCACTTACAATAGGTATTTTTGGGTTAGGTCAATACGTTCGCGAGATATGGGACTTTGAAGCTAAGAAATGGTTGACAAGACAATAAATTTTTCGCAATTCTGCGGCTCCTAACGCTTAACCAGGATGGCCTAGGGAAAAAATACACATACCGTTGTAATCGGGCGAGTTTCCACTTTCAGATGCAACAGGAATTTTTGGGTTAGGTCAATCCGTTCGCGAGATATGGGAGTTTGAAGCCAAGAAATGGTTGAGAAGGCAAAAAATTTTTCGCAATTCTGCTGCTCCAAACGCTTAACAAGAATGGCCTAGGGAATAAATACACATACCCTTGTAATCGGGCGAGTTCCTACTTTCAGACGCAATAGGAATTTTTGGGTTAGGTCAATCCGTTCGCGAGATATGGGAGTTTGAAGCCAAGAAATGGTTGAGAAGGCAAAAAATTTTTCGCAATTCTGCTGCTTCATACGCTTAACCAGACTGGCCTAGGGAAAAAATACACATACCGTTGTAATCGGGCGAGTTTCTACTTTCAGCTACAATAGGAATTTTTGGGTTAGGTCAATTCGTTCGCGAGATATGGGTCTTTGAAGCTAAGAAATGGTTGACAAGACAATAAATTTTTCGCAATGCTGCTGCTTCAAACGCTTAACCAGAACGGCCTAGGGAAAAAATACACATACCGTTGTAATCGGGCAAGATTCTATTTTCAGTTACAATAGGTATTTTTGGGATAGGTCAATCCGTTCGCGAGATATGGGACTTTGAAGCTAAGAAATGGTTGACAAGACAATAAATTTTTCGCACTTCTGCTGCTCCAATCGCTTAACCAGAATGGCCTAAGGGAAAAATACACGTACCGTTGTAATCGGGCGAGTTTCTACTTTCAAATGCAATAGGAATTTTTGGGTTGGGTCAATCCGTTCGCGAGATATGGGAGTTTGAAGCTAACAAATGGTTGAGAAGAGAACAAATTTTTCGCAATTCTGCTGCTCCAAACGCTTAACCAGAATGGCCTAGGGAAAAAATACACATACCCTTGTAATCGGGCGAGTTTCTACTTTCAGACGCAACAGGAATTTTTGGGTTAGGTCAATCCGTTCGCGAGATATGGGAGTTTGAAGCCAAGAAATGGTTGAGAAGGCAAAAAATTTTTCGCAATTCTGCTGCTCCAAACGCTTAACCAGGATGGCCTAGGGAAAAAATACACATACCGTTGTAATCGGGCGAGTTTCTACTTTCAGATGCAATAGGAATTTTAGGGTTAGGTCAACCGTTCGAGAGATATGGGAGTTTGATGCCAAGAAATGGTTGAGAAGGCAAAAAATTTTTCGCAATTCTGCTGCTCCAAACGCTTAACCAGAATGGCCTAGGGACAAAATACACATACCGTTGTAATCGGGCGAGTTTCTAGTTTCAGATGCAACAGGAATTTTTGGGTTAGGTCAATCCGTTCGCGAGATATGGGAGTTTGAAGCCAAGAAATGGTTGAGGAGGCAAAAAATTTTTCGCAATTCTGCTGCTCCAAACGCTTAACCAGAATGGCCTAGGGAAAAAATACACATACCGTTGTAATCGGGCGAGTTTCTACTTTCAGTTACAATAGGAATTTTTGGGTTAGGTCAAGCCGTTCGCGAGATATGTGACTTTGAAGCTAAGAAATGGTTGACAAGACAATAAATTTTTCGCAATTCTGCTGCTTCAAACGCTTAACCAGAATGGCCTAGGGAAAAAATACACATACCGTTGTAATCGGGCGAGATTCTACTTTCAGTTAGAATAGGAATTTTTTGGTTAAGTCAATCCGTTCGCGAGATATGGGACTTTGAAGCTAAGAAATGGTTGACAAGACAATAAATTTTTCGCACTTCTGCTGCTCCAATCGCTTAACCAGAATGGCCTAAGGGAAAAATACACATACCGTTGTAATCGGGCGAGTTTCTACTTTCAGATGCAACAGGAATTTTTGGGTTAGGTCAATCCGTTCGCGAGATATGGGAGTTTGAAGCCAAGAAATGGTTGAGAAGGCAAAAAATTTTTCGCAATTCTGCTGCTCCAAACGCTTAACCAGAATGGCCTAGGGAAAAAATACACATACCGTTGTAATCGGGCGAGTTTCTACTTTCTGATGCAACAGGAATTTTTGGGTTAGGTCAATCCGTTCGTGAGATATGGGAGTTTGAAGCTAAGAAATAGTTCAGAAGACAACAAATTTTTCGCACTTCGGCTGCTCCAAACGCTTAACCAGAATGGCCTAGGGAAAAAATACACATACCGTTGTAATCGGGCGAGTTTCTACTTTCAGACGCAATAGGAATTTTTGGGTTAGGTCAATCCGTTCGCGAGATATGGGAGTTTGAAGCAAAGAAATGGTTGAGAAGAGAACACATTTTTCGCAATTCTGCTGCTCCAAACGCTTAACCAGAATGGCCTAGGGAACAAATACACGTACCGCTGTAATCGGGCGAGTTTCTACTTTCAGACGCAATAGGAATTTCTGGGTTAGGTCAATCCGTTCGCCAGATATGGGAGTTTGAATCCATGAAATGGTTGAGAAGGCAAAAAATTTTTCGCAATTCTGCTGCTCCAAACGCTTAACCAGGATGGCCTAGGGAAAAAATACACATACCGTTGTAATCGGGCCAGTTTCTACTTTCAGACGCAATAGGAATTTTTGGGTTAGGTCAATCCGTTCGCGAGATATGGTAGTTTGAAGCCAAGAAATGGTTGAGAAGGCAAAAAATTTTCCACAATTCTGCTGCTCGAAACGCTTAACCAGAATGGCCTAGGGAAAAAATACACATACCGTTGTAATCGGGCGAGTTTCTACTTTCAGATGCAACAGGAATTTTTGGGTTAGGTCAATCCGTTCGCGAGATATGGGTGTTTGAAGCCAAGAAATGGTTGAGAAGGCAAAAAATTTTTCGCAATTCTGCTGCTCCAGACGCTTCACCAGAATGGCCTCGACAAAAATACACGTACGGTTGTAATCGGGCGAGTTTCTACTTTCAAATGCAATAGGAATTTTTGGGTCAGGTCAATCCGTTCGCCAGATGTGGGAGTTTAAAGACAAGAAATGGTTGAGGAGGCAAAAAATTTTTCGCAATTCTGCTGCTCCAAACGCTTAACCAGAATGGCCTAGGGAACAAATACACGTACCGCTGTAATCGGGCGAGTTTCTACTTTCAGATGCAATAGGAATTTTTGGGTTAGGACAATCCATTCGCGAAATATGGGAGTTTGAAGCCAAGAAATGGTTGAGAAGGCAAAAAATTTTTCGCAATTCTGCTGCTCCAAACGCTTAACCAGAATGGCCTAGGGAAAAAATACACATACCGTTGTAATCGGGCGAGTTTCTACTTTCAGATGCAACAGGAATTTTTGTGTTAGGTCAATCCGTTCGCGAGATATGGGAGTTTGAAGCCAAGAAATGGTTGAGAAGGCAAAAAATTTTTCGCAATTCTGCTGCTCCAGACGCTTCACCAGTATGGCCTAGGGAAAAAATACACATTCCGTTGTAATCGGGCGAGTTTCTACTTTCAGACGCAACAGGAAATTTAGGGTTAGGTCAATCCGATCGCGAGATATGGGACTTTGAAGCTAAGAAATGGTTGACAAGACAATAAATTTTTCGCACTTTTGCTGCTCCAATCGCTTAACCAGAATGGCCTAAGGGAAAAATACACGTACCGTTGTAATCGGGCGAGTTTCTACTTTCAAATGCAATAGGAATTTTTGGGTTAGGTCAATCCGTTCGCGAGATGTGGGAGTTTGAAGCTAAGAAATGGTTGAGAAGACAACAAATTTTTCGCAATTCTGCTGCTCCAAACGCTTAACCAGAATGGCCTTGGGAAAAAATACACGTACCGCTGTAATCGGGCGAGTTTCTACTTTCAGATGCAATAGGAATTTTTGGGTTAGGTCAATCCGTTCGCGAGATATGGGAGTTTGAAGCTAAGAAATGGTTGATAAGGCAAAAAATTTTTCGCAATTCTGCGGCTCCTAACGCTTAACCAGAATGGCCTAGGGAAAAAATACACATACCGTTGTAATCGGGCGAGTTTCTACTTTCAGATGCAACAGGAATTTTTGGGTTATGTCAATCCGTTCGCGAGATATGGGACTTTGAAGCTAAGAAATGGTTGACAAGACAATAAATTTTTCGCAATTCTGCTGCTCCAAACGCTTAACCAGAATGGCCTAGGGAAAAAATACACATACCGTTGTAATCGGGCGAGTTTCTACTTTCAGATGCAACAGTAATTTTTGGGTTAGGTCAATCCGTTCGCGAGATATGGGACTTTGAAGCTAAGAAATGGTTGATAAGACAATAAATTTTTCGCACTTTTGCTGCTCCAATCGCTTAACCAGAATGGCCTAAGGGAAAAATACACATTCCGTTGTAATCGGGCGAGTTTCTACTTTCAGACGCAACAGGAATTTTTGGGTTAGGTCAATCCGTTCGCGAGATATGGGACTTTGAAGCTAAGAAATGGTTGACAAGACAATAAATTTTTCGCAATTCTGCTGCTCCAAACGCTTAACCAGAATGGCCTAGGGAAAAAATACACATACCGTTGTAATCGGGCGAGATTCTACTTTCACTTACAATAGGTATTTTTGGGTTAGGTCAATACGTTCGCGAGATATGGGACTTTGAAGCTAAGAAATGGTTGACAAGACAATAAATTTTTCGCAATTCTGCGGCTCCTAACGCTTAACCAGGATGGCCTAGGGAAAAAAAAACACATACCGTTGTAATCGGGCGAGTTTCCACTTTCAGATGCAACAGGAATTTTTGGGTTAGGTCAATCCGTTCGCGAGATATGGGAGTTTGAAGCCAAGAAATGGTTGAGAAGGCAAAAAATTTTTCGCAATTCTGCTGCTCCAAACGCTTAACAAGAATGGCCTAGGGAATAAATACACATACCCTTGTAATCGGGCGAGTTCCTACTTTCAGACGCAATAGGAATTTTTGGGTTAGGTCAATCCGTTCGCGAGATATGGGAGTTTGAAGCCAAGAAATGGTTGAGAAGGCAAAAAATTTTTCGCAATTCTGCTGCTTCATACGCTTAACCAGACTGGCCTAGGGAAAAAATACACATACCGTTGTAATCGGGCGAGTTTCTACTTTCAGCTACAATAGGAATTTTTGGGTTAGGTCAATTCGTTCGCGAGATATGGGTCTTTGAAGCTAAGAAATGGTTGACAAGACAATAAATTTTTCGCAATGCTGCTGCTTCAAACGCTTAACCAGAACGGCCTAGGGAAAAAATACACATACCGTTGTAATCGGGCAAGATTCTATTTTCAGTTACAATAGGTATTTTTGGGTTAGGTCAATCCGTTCGCGAGATATGGGACTTTGAAGCTAAGAAATGGTTGACAAGACAATAAATTTTTCGCAATTCTGCTGCTCCAATCGCTTAACCAGAATGGCCTAAGGGAAAAATACACGTACCGTTGTAATCGGGCGAGTTTCTACTTTCAAATGCAATAGGAATTTTTGGGTTGGGTCAATCCGTTCGCGAGATATGGGAGTTTGAAGCTAACAAATGGTTGAGAAGAGAACAAATTTTTCGCAATTCTGCTGCTCCAAACGCTTAACCAGAATGGCCTAGGGAAAAAATACACATACCCTTGTAATCGGGCGAGTTTCTACTTTCAGACGCAACAGGAATTTTTGGGTTAGGTCAATCCGTTCGCGAGATATGGGAGTTTGAAGCCAAGAAATGGTTGAGAAGGCAAAAAATTTTTCGCAATTCTGCTGCTCCAAACGCTTAACCAGGATGGCCTAGGGAAAAAATACACATACCGTTGTAATCGGGCGAGTTTCTACTTTCAGATGCAATAGGAATTTTAGGGTTAGGTCAACCGTTCGAGAGATATGGGAGTTTGATGCCAAGAAATGGTTGAGAAGGCAAAAAATTTTTCGCAATTCTGCTGCTCCAAACGCTTAACCAGAATGGCCTAGGGACAAAATACACATACCGTTGTAATCGGGCGAGTTTCTAGTTTCAGATGCAACAGGAATTTTTGGGTTAGGTCAATCCGTTCGCGAGATATGGGAGTTTGAAGCCAAGAAATGGTTGAGGAGGCAAAAAATTTTTCGCAATTCTGCTGCTCCAAACGCTTAACCAGAATGGCCTAGGGAAAAAATACACATACCGTTGTAATCGGGCGAGTTTCTACTTTCAGTTACAATAGGAATTTTTGGGTTAGGTCAAGCCGTTCGCGAGATATGTGACTTTGAAGCTAAGAAATGGTTGACAAGACAATAAATTTTTCGCAATTCTGCTGCTTCAAACGCTTAACCAGAATGGCCTAGGGAAAAAATACACATACCGTTGTAATCGGGCGAGATTCTACTTTCAGTTAGAATAGGAATTTTTTGGTTAAGTCAATCCGTTCGCGAGATATGGGACTTTGAAGCTAAGAAATGGTTGACAAGACAATAAATTTTTCGCACTTCTGCTGCTCCAATCGCTTAACCAGAATGGCCTAAGGGAAAAATACACATACCGTTGTAATCGGGCGAGTTTCTACTTTCAGATGCAACAGGAATTTTTGGGTTAGGTCAATCCGTTCGCGAGATATGGGAGTTTGAAGCCAAGAAATGGTTGAGAAGGCAAAAAATTTTTCGCAATTCTGCTGCTCCAAACGCTTAACCAGAATGGCCTAGGGAAAAAATACACATACCGTTGTAATCGGGCGAGTTTCTACTTTCTGATGCAACAGGAATTTTTGGGTTAGGTCAATCCGTTCGTGAGATATGGGAGTTTGAAGCTAAGAAATAGTTCAGAAGACAACAAATTTTTCGCACTTCGGCTGCTCCAAACGCTTAACCAGAATGGCCTAGGGAAAAAATACACATACCGTTGTAATCGGGCGAGTTTCTACTTTCAGACGCAATAGGAATTTTTGGGTTAGGTCAATCCGTTCGCGAGATATGGGAGTTTGAAGCAAAGAAATGGTTGAGAAGAGAACACATTTTTCGCAATTCTGCTGCTCCAAACGCTTAACCAGAATGGCCTAGGGAACAAATACACGTACCGCTGTAATCGGGCGAGTTTCTACTTTCAGACGCAATAGGAATTTTTGGGTTAGGTCAATCCGTTCGCCAGATATGGGAGTTTGAATCCATGAAATGGTTGAGAAGGCAAAAAATTTTTCGCAATTCTGCTGCTCCAAACGCTTAACCAAGATGGCCTAGGGAAAAAATACACATACCGTTGTAATCGGGCCAGTTTCTACTTTCAGACGCAATAGGAATTTTTGGGTTAGGTCAATCCGTTCGCGAGATATGGTAGTTTGAAGCCAAGAAATGGTTGAGAAGGCAAAAAATTTTCCACAATTCTGCTGCTCGAAACGCTTAACCAGAATGGCCTAGGGAAAAAATACACATACCGTTGTAATCGGGCGAGTTTCTACTTTCAGATGCAACAGGAATTTTTGGGTTAGGTCAATCCGTTCGCGAGATATGGGTGTTTGAAGCCAAGAAATGGTTGAGAAGGCAAAAAATTTTTCGCAATTCTGCTGCTCCAGACGCTTCACCAGAATGGCCTCGACAAAAATACACGTACGGTTGTAATCGGGCGAGTTTCTACTTTCAAATGCAATAGGAATTTTTGGGTCAGGTCAATCCGTTCGCCAGATGTGGGAGTTTAAAGACATGAAATGGTTGAGGAGGCAAAAAATTTTTCGCAATTCTGCTGCTCCAAACGCTTAACCAGAATGGCCTAGGGAACAAATACACGTACCGCTGTAATCGGGCGAGTTTCTACTTTCAGATGCAATAGGAATTTTTGGGTTAGGACAATCCATTCGCGAAATATGGGAGTTTGAAGCCAAGAAATGGTTGAGAAGGCAAAAAATTTTTCGCAATTCTGCTGCTCCAAACGCTTAACCAGAATGGCCTAGGGAAAAAATACACATACCGTTGTAATCGGGCGAGTTTCTACTTTCAGATGCAACAGGAATTTTTGTGTTAGGTCAATCCGTTCGCGAGATATGGGAGTTTGAAGCCAAGAAATGGTTGAGAAGGCAAAAAATTTTTCGCAATTCTGCTGCTCCAGACGCTTCACCAGTATGGCCTAGGGAAAAAATACACATTCCGTTGTAATCGGGCGAGTTTCTACTTTCAGACGCAACAGGAAATTTAGGGTTAGGTCAATCCGATCGCGAGATATGGGACTTTGAAGCTAAGAAATGGTTGACAAGACAATAAATTTTTCGCACTTTTGCTGCTCCAATCGCTTAACCAGAATGGCCTAAGGGAAAAATACACGTACCGTTGTAATCGGGCGAGTTTCTACTTTCAAATGCAATAGGAATTTTTGGGTTAGGTCAATCCGTTCGCGAGATGTGGGAGTTTGAAGCTAAGAAATGGTTGAGAAGACAACAAATTTTTCGCAATTCTGCTGCTCCAAACGCTTAACCAGAATGGCCTTGGGAAAAAATACACGTACCGCTGTAATCGGGCGAGTTTCTACTTTCAGATGCAATAGGAATTTTTGGGTTAGGTCAATCCGTTCGCGAGATATGGGAGTTTGAAGCTAAGAAATGGTTGATAAGGCAAAAAATTTTTCGCAATTCTGCGGCTCCTAACGCTTAACCAGAATGGCCTAGGGAAAAAATACACATACCGTTGTAATCGGGCGAGTTTCTACTTTCAGATGCAACAGGAATTTTTGGGTTATGTCAATCCGTTCGCGAGATATGGGACTTTGAAGCTAAGAAATGGTTGACAAGACAATAAATTTTTCGCAATTCTGCTGCTCCAAACGCTTAACCAGAATGGCCTAGGGAAAAAATACACATACCGTTGTAATCGGGCGAGTTTCTACTTTCAGATGCAACAGTAATTTTTGGGTTAGGTCAATCCGTTCGCGAGATATGGGACTTTGAAGCTAAGAAATGGTTGATAAGACAATAAATTTTTCGCACTTTTGCTGCTCCAATCGCTTAACCAGAATGGCCTAAGGGAAAAATACACATTCCGTTGTAATCGGGCGAGTTTCTACTTTCAGACGCAACAGGAATTTTTGGGTTAGGTCAATCCGTTCGCGAGATATGGGACTTTGAAGCTAAGAAATGGTTGACAAGACAATAAATTTTTCGCACTTTTGCTGCTCCAATCGCTTAACCAGAATGGCCTAAGGGAAAAATACACGTACCGTTGTAATCGGGCGAGTTTCTACTTTCAAATGCAATAGGAATTTTTGGGTTAGGTCAATCCGTTCGCGAGATGTGGGAGTTTAGACAAGAAATGGTTGAGGAGGCAAAAAATTTTTCGCAATTCTGCTGCTCCAAACGCTTAACCAGAATGGCCTAGGGAAAAAATACACGTACCGCTGTAATCGGGCGAGTTTCTACTTTCAGATGCAATAGGAATTTTTGGGTTAGGACAATCCATTCGCGAGATATGGGAGTTTGAAGCCAAGAAATGGTTGAGAAGACAAAAAATTTTTCGCAATTCTGCTGCCCCAAACGCTTAACCAGAATGGCCTAGGTAAAAAATACACATACCGCTGTAATCGGGCGAGTTTCTACTTTCAGTCGCAACAGGAATTTTTGGGTTAGGTCAATCCGTTCGCGAGATATGGGAGTTTGAATCCAAGAAATGGTTGAGAAGGCAAAAAATTTTTCGCAATTCTGCTGCTCCAAACGCTTAACCAGAATGGCCTAGGGAAAAAATACACATACCGTTGTAATCGGGCGAGTTTCTACTTTCAGATGCAACAGGAATTTTTGGGTTAGGTCAATCCGTTCGCGAGATATGGGAGTTTGAAGCCAAGAAATGGTTGAGAGGGCAAAAAATTTTTCGCAATTCTGCGGCTCCTAACGCTTAACCAGAATGGCCTAGGGAAAAAATACACCTACCGCTGTAATCGGGCGAGTTTCTACTTTCAGATGCAACAGGAATTTTTGGGTTAGGTCAATCCGTTCGCGAGATATGGGAGTTTGAAGCCAAGAAATGGTTGAGAAGGCAAAAAATTTTTCGCAATTCTGCCGCTCCAAACGCTTAACCAGAATGGCCTAAGGAAAAAATACACCTACCGTTGTAATCGGGCGAGTTTCTACTTTCAGATGCAACAGGAATTTTTGGGTTAGGTCAATCCGTTCGCGAGATATGGGAGTTTGAAGCCAAGAAATGGTTGAGAAGGCAAAAAATTTTTCGCAATTCTGCTGCTCCAAACGCTTAACCAGAATGGGCTAAAGAAAAAATACACATACCGTTGTAATCGGGCGAGTTTCTACTTTCAGACGCAACAGGAATTTTTGGGTTAGGTCAATCCGTTCGCGAGATATGGGACTTTGAAGCTAAGAAATGGTTGACAAGACAATAAATTTTTCGCACTTTTGCTGCTCCAATCGCTTAACCAGAGTGGCCTAAGGGAAAAATACACGTACCGTTGTAATCGGGCGAGTTTCTACTTTCAAATGCAATAGGAATTTTTGGGTTAGGTCAATCCGTTCGCGAGATGTGGGAGTTTGAAGCTAAGAAATGGATGAGAAGACAACAAATTTTTTGCACTTCTGCTGCTCCAAACGCTTAACCAGAATGGCCTAGGAAAAAAATACACATACCGCTGTAATCGGGCGAGTTTCTACTTTCAGTCGCAACAGGAATTTTTGGGTTAGGTCAATCCGTTCGCGAGATATGGGAGTTTGAATCCAAGAAATGGTTGAGAAGGCAAAAAATTTTTCGCAATTCTGCTGCTCCAAACGCTTAACCAGAATGGCCTAGGGAAAAAATACACATACCGCTGTAATCGGGCGAGTTTCTACTTTCAGATGCAACAGGAATTTTTGGGTTGGGTCAATCCGTTCGCGAGATATGGGAGTTTGAAGCCAAGAAATGGTTGAGGAGGCAAAAAATTTTTCGCAATTCTGCTGCTTCAAACGCTTAACCAGAACGGCCTAGGGAAAAAATACACATACCTTTGTAATCGGGCAAGATTCTACTTTCAGTTACAATAGGTATTTTTGGGTTAGGTCAATCCGTTCGCGAGATATGGGACTTTGAAGCTAAGAAATGGTTGACAAGACAATAAATTTTTCGCACTTTTGCTGCTCCAATCGCTTAACCAGAGTGGCCTAAGGGAAAAATACACGTACCGTTGTAATCGGGCGAGTTTCTACTTTCAAATGCAATAGGAATTTTTGGGTTAGGTCAATCCGTTCGCGAGATGTGGGAGTTTGAAGCTAAGAAATAGATGAGAAGAAAACAAATTTTTTGCACTTCTGCTGCTCCAAGCGCTTAACCAGAATGGCCTAGGGAAAAAATACACATACCGCTGTAATCGGGCGAGTTTCTACTTTCAGTCGCAACAGGAATTTTTGGGTTAGGTCAATCCGTTCGCGAGATATGGGAGTTTGAATCCAAGAAATGGTTGAGAAGGCAAAAAATTTTTCGCAATTCTGCTGCTCCAAACGCTTAACCAGAATGGCCTAGGGAAAAAATACACATACCGTTGTAATCGGGCGAGTTTCTACTTTCAGATGCAACAGGAATTTTTGGGTTAGGTCAATCCGTTCGCGAGATGTGGGAGTTTGAAGCCAAGAAATGGTTGAGGAGGCAAAAAATTTTTCGCAATTCTGCTGCTTCAAACGCTTAACCAGAACGGCCTAGGGAAAAAATACACATACCTTTGTAATCGGGCAAGATTCTACTTTCAGTTACAATAGGTATTTTTGGGTTAGGTCAATCCGTTCGCGAGATATGGGACTTTGAAGCTAAGAAATGGTTGACAAGACAATAAATTTTTCGCACTTTTGCTGCTCCAATCGCTTAACCAGAGTGGCCTAAGGGAAAAATACACGTACCGTTGTAATCGGGCGAGTTTCTACTTTCAAATGCAATAGGAATTTTTGGGTTAGGTCAATCCGTTCGCGAGATGTGGGAGTTTGAAGCTAAGAAATAGATGAGAAGAAAACAAATTTTTTGCACTTCTGCTGCTCCAAGCGCTTAACCAGAATGGCCTAGGGAAAAAATACACATACCGCTGTAATCGGGCGAGTTTCTACTTTCAGTCGCAACAGGAATTTTTGGGTTAGGTCAATCCGTTCGCGAGATATGGGAGTTTGAATCCAAGAAATGGTTGAGAAGGCAAAAAATTTTTCGCAATTCTGCTGCTCCAAACGCTTAACCAGAATGGCCTAGGGAAAAAATACACATACCGTTGTAATCGGGCGAGTTTCTACTTTCAGATGCAACAGGAATTTTTGGGTTAGGTCAATCCGTTCGCGAGATGTGGGAGTTTGAAGCCAAGAAATGGTTGAGGAGGCAAAAAATTTTTCGCAATTCTGCTGCTTCAAACGCTTAACCAGAACGGCCAGGGGAAAAAATACACATACCGTTGTAATCGGGCAAGATTCTACTTTCAGTTACAATAGGTATTTTTGGGTTAGGTCAATCCGTTCGCGAGATATGGGACTTTGAAGCTAAGAAATGGTTGACAAGACAATAAATTTTTCGCACTTCTGCTGCTCCAATCGCTTAACCAGTATGGCCTAAGGGAAAAATACACGTACCGTTGTAATCGGGCGAGTTTCTACTTTCAAATGCAATAGGAATTTTTGGGTTGGGTCAATCCGTTCGCGAGATATGGGACTTTGAAGCTAAGAAATGGTTGACAAGACAATAAATTTTTCGCAATTCTGCGGCTCCTAACGCTTAACCAGGATGGCCTAGGGAAAAAATACACATACCTTTGTAATCGGGCGAGTTTCTACTTTCAGATGCAATAGGAATTTTTGGGTTAGGTCAATCCGTTCGCGAGATATGGGAGTTTGAAGCCATGAAATGGTTGAGAAGGCAAAAAATTTTTCGCAATTCTGCTGCTCCAAACGCTTAACAAGAATGGCCTAGGGAAAAAATACACATACCGTTGTAATCGGGCGAGTTTCTACTTTCAGCTACAATAGGAATTTTTGGGTTAGGTCAATTCGTTCGCGAGATATGGGACTTTGAAGCTAAGAAATGGTTGACAAGACAATAAATTTTTCGCAATTCTGCTGCTTCAAACGCTTAACCAGAACGGCCTAGGGAAAAAATACACATACCGTTGTAATCGGGCGAGTTTCTACTTTCAAATGCAATAGGAATTTTTGGGTTGTATCAATCCGTTCGCGAGATATGGGAGTTTGAAGCTAACAAATGGTTGAGAAGAGAACAAATTTTTCGCAATTCTGCTGCTCCAAACGCTTAACCAGGAAGGCCTAGGGAAAAAATACACATACCGTTGTAATCGGGCGAGTTTCTACTTTCAGCTACAATAGGAATTTTTGGGTTAGGTCAATTCGTTCGCGAGATATGGGACTTTGAAGCTAAGAAATGGTTGACAAGACAATAAATTTTTCGCAATTCTGCGGCTCCTAAGGCTTAACCAGGATGGCCTAGGGAAAAAATACACATACCTTTGTAATCGGGCGAGTTTCTACTTTCAGATGCAATAGGAATTTTTGGGTTAGGTCAATCCGTTCGCGAGATATGGGAGTTTGATGCCAAGAAATGATTGAGGAGGCAACAAATTTTTCGCAATTCTGCTGCTCCAAACGCTTAACCAGAATGGCCTAGGGAAAAAATGCACATACCGTTGTAATCGGGCGAGTTTCTACTTTCAGCTACAATAGGAAGTTTTGGGTTAGGTCAATTCGTTCGCGAGATATGGGACTTTGAAGCTAAGAAATGGTTGACAAGACAATAAATTTTTTGCAATTCTGCTGCTTCAAACGCTTAACCAGAACGGCCTAGGGAGAAAATACACATACCCCTGTAATCGGGCGAGATTCTACTTTCAGTTACAATAGGTATTTTTGGGTTAGGTCAATCCGTTCGCGAGATATGGGACTTTGAAGCTAAGAAATGGTTGACAAGACAATAAATTTTTCGCACTTCTGCTGCTCCAATCGCTTAACCAGAATGGCCTAAGGGAAAAATACACGTACCGTTGTAATCGGGCGAGTTTCTACTTTCAAATGCAATAGGAATTTTTGGGTTGGATCAATCCGTTCGCGAGATATGGGAGTTTGAAGCTAACAAATGGTTGAGAAGAGAACAAATTTTTCGCAATTCTGCTGCTCCAAACGCTTAACAAGAATGGCCTAGGGAATAAATACACATACCCTTGTAATCGTGCGAGTTCCTACTTTCAGACGCAATAGGAATTTTTGGGTTAGGTCAATTCGTTCGCGAGATATGGGACTTTGAAGCTAAGAAATGGTTGACAAGACAATAAATTTTTCGCAATTCTGCTGCTTCAAACGCTTAACCAGAACGGCCTAGGGAAAAAATACACATACCGTTGTAATCGGGCAAGATTCTACTTTCAGTTACAATAGGTATTTTTGGGTTAGGTCAATCCGTTCGCGAGATATGGGACTTTGAAGCTAAGAAATGGTTGACAAGACAATAAATTTTTCGCACTTCTGCTGCTCCAATCGCTTAACCAGTATGGCCTAAGGGAAAAATACACGTACCGTTGTAATCGGGCGAGTTTCTACTTTCAAATGCAATAGGAATTTTTGGGTTGGGTCAATCCGTTCGCGAGATATGGGACTTTGAATCTAAGAAATGGTTGACAAGACAATAAATTTTTCGCAATTCTGCGGCTCCTAACGCTTAACCAGGATGGCCTAGGGAAAAAATACACATACCTTTGTAATCGGGCGAGTTTCTACTTTCAGATGCAATAGGAATTTTTGGGTTAGGTCAATCCGTTCGCGAGATATGGGAGTTTGAAGCCATGAAATGGTTGAGAAGGCAAAAAATTTTTCGCAATTCTGCTGCTCCAAACGCTTAACAAGAATGGCCTAGGGAATAAATACACATACCCTTGTAATCGGGCGAGTTCCTACTTTCAGACGCAATAGGAATTTTTGGGTTAGGTCAATCCGTTCGCGAGATATGGGAGTTTGAAGCCAAGAAATGGTTGAGAAGGCAAAAAATTTTTCGCAATTCTGCTGCTTCAAACGCTTAACCAGACTGGCCTAGGGAAAAAATACACATACCGTTGTAATCGGGCGAGTTTCTACTTTCAGCTACAATAGGAATTTTTGGGTTAGGTCAATTCGTTCGCGAGATATGGGACTTTGAAGCTAAGAAATGGTTGACAAGACAATAAATTTTTCGCAATTCTGCTGCTTCAAACGCTTAACCAGAACGGCCTGGGGAAAAAATACACATACCGTTGTAATCGGGCAAGATTCTACTTTCAGTTACAATAGGTATTTTTGGGTTAGGTCAATCCGTTCGCGAGATATGGGACTTTGAAGCTAAGAAATGGTTGACAAGACAATAAATTTTTCGCACTTCTGCTGCTCCAATCGCTTAACCAGAATGGCCTAAGGGAAAAATACACGTACCGTTGTAATCGGGCGAGTTTCTACTTTCAAATGCAATAGGAATTTTTGGGTTGGATCAATCCGTTCGCGAGATATGGGAGTTTGAAGCTAACAAATGGTTGAGAAGAGAACAAATTTTTCGCAATTCTGCTGCTCCAAACGCTTAACTAGAATGGCCTAGGGAAAAAATACACATACCGTTGTAATCGGGCGAGTTTCTACTTTCAGCTACAATAGGAATTTTTGGGTTAGGTCAATTCGTTCGCGAGATATGGGACTTTGAAGCTAAGAAATGGTTGACAAGACAATAAATTTTTCACAATTCTGCGGCTCCTAAGGCTTAACCAGGATGGCCTAGGGAAAAAATACACATACCTTTGTAATCGGGCGAGTTTCTACTTTCAGATGCAATAGGAATTTTTGGGTTAGGTCAATCCGTTCGCGAGATATGGGAGTTTGATGCCAAGAAATGGTTGAGAAGGCAACAAATTTTTCGCAATTCTGCTGCTCCAAACGCTTAACCAGAATGGCCTAGGGAAAAAATGCACATACCTTTGTAATCGGGCGAGTTTCTACTTTCAGCTACAATAGGAAGTTTTGGGTTAGGTCAATTCGTTCGCGAGATATGGGACTTTGAAGCTAAGAAATGGTTGACAAGACAATAAATTTTTCGCAATTCTGCTGCTTCAAACGCTTAACCAGAACGGCCTAGGGAGAAAATACACATACCCTTGTAATCGGGCGAGATTCTACTTTCAGTTACAATAGGTATTTTTGGGTTAGGTCAATCCGTTCGCGAGATATGGGACTTTGAAGCTAAGAAATGGTTGACAAGACAATAAATTTTTCGCACTTCTGCTGCTCCAATCGCTTAACCAGAATGGCCTAAGGGAAAAATACACGTACCGTTGTAATCGGGCGAGTTTCTACTTTCAAATGCAATAGGAATTTTTGGGTTGGATCAATCCGTTCGCGAGATATGGGAGTTTGAAGCTAACAAATGGTTGAGAAGAGAACAAATTTTTCGCAATTCTGCTGCTCCAAACGCTTAACAAGAATGGCCTAGGGAATAAATACACATACCCTTGTAATCGGGCGAGTTCCTACTTTCAGACGCAATAGGAATTTTTGGGTTAGGTCAATTCGTTCGCGAGATATGGGACTTTGAAGCTAAGAAATGGTTGACAAGACAATAAATTTTTCGCAATTCTGCTGCTTCAAACGCTTAACCAGAACGGCCTAGGGAAAAAATGCACATACCGTTGTAATCGGGCGAGTTTCTACTTTCAGCTACAATAGGAAGTTTTGGGTTAGGTCAATTCGTTCGCGAGATATGGGACTTTGAAGCTAAGAAATGGTTGACAAGACAATAAATTTTTCGCAATTCTGCTGCTTCAAACGCTTAACCAGAACGGCCTAGGGAGAAAATACACATACCGTTGTAATCGGGCGAGATTCTACTTTCAGTTATAATAGGTATTTTTGGGTTAGGTCAATCCGTTCGCGAGATATGGGAGTTTGAAGCCATGAAATGGTTGAGAAGGCAAAAAATTTTTCGCAATTCTGCTGCTCCAAACGCTTAACAAGAATGGCCTAGGGAATAAATACACATACCCTTGTAATCGGGCGAGTTCCTACTTTCAGACGCAATAGGAATTTTTGGGTTAGGTCAATCCGTTCGCGAGATATGGGAGTTTGAAGCCAAGAAATGGTTGAGAAGGCAAAAAATTTTTCGCAATTCTGCTGCTTCAAACGCTTAACCAGACTGGCCTAGCGAAAAAATACACATACCGTTGTAATCGGGCGAGTTTCTACTTTCAGATGCAATAGGAATTTTTGGGTTAGGTCAATCCGTTCGCGAGGTATGGGATTTTGAAGCTAAGAAATGGTTGAGAAGACAACAAATTTTTCGCACTTCTGCTGCTCCAAACGCTTAACCAGAATGGCCTAGGGAAAAAATACACGTACCGCTGTAATCGGGCGAGTTTCTTCTTTCAGATGCAATAGGAATTTTTGGGTTAGGTCAATCCGTTCGCGAGATATGGGAGTTTGAAGCCAAGAAATGGTTGAGAAGGCAAAAAATTTTTCGCAATTCTGCTGCTCCAAACGCTTAACCAGAATGGGCTAGGGAAAAAATACACATACCGCTGTAATCGGGCGATTTTCTACTTTCAGATGCAGTAGGAATTTTTGGGTTAGGTCAATCCGTTCGCGAGATATGGGAGTTTGAAGCCAAGAAATGGTTGAGAAGGCAAAAAATTTTTCGCAATTCTTCTGCTCCAAACGCTTAACCATAATGGGCTAGGGAAAAAATACACATACCGCTGTAATCGGGCGATTTTCTACTTTCAGATGCAATAGGAATTTTTGGGTTAGGACAATCCATTCGCGAGATATGGGAGTTTGAAGCCAAGAAATGGTTGAGAAGGCAAAAAATTTTTCGCAATTCTGCTGCTCCAAACGCTTAACCAGAATGGCCTAGGGAGAAAATGCACATACCGTTGTAATCCGGCGAGTTTCTACTTTCAGACCCAACAGGAAATTTTGGGTTATGTCAATCCGTTCGCGAGATATGGGACTTTGAAGCTAAGAAATGGTTGACCTGACAATAAATTTTTCGCACTTTTGCTGCTCCAATCGCTTAACCAGAATGGCCTAAGGGAAAAATACACGTACCGTTGTAATCGGACGAGTTTCTACTTTCAAATGCAATAGGAATTTTTGGGTTGGGTCAATCCGTTCGCGAGATGTGGGAGTTTGAAGACAAGAAATGGTTGAGAAGGCAAAAAATTTTTCGCAATTCTGCTGCTCCAGACGCTTCACCAGAATGGCCTAGGGAAAAAATACACATTCCGTTGTAATCGGGCGAGTTTCTACTTTCAGACGCAACAGGAATTTTTGGGTTAGGTCAATCCGTTCGCGAGATATGGGAGTTTGAAGCAAAGAAATGGTTGAGAAGACAACAAATTTTTCGCAATTCTGCTGCTCCAGACGCTTCACCAGAATGGCCTCGACAAAAATACACGTACGGTTGTAATCGGGCGAGTTTCTACTTTCAAATGCAATAGGAATTTTTGGGTCAGTTCAATCCGTTCGCCAGATGTGGGAGTTTAAAGACAAGAAATGGTTGAGGAGGCAAAAAATTTTTCGCAATTCTGCTGCTCCAAACGCTTAACCAGAATGGCCTAGGGAACAAATACACGTACCGCTGTAATCGGGCGAGTTTCTACTTTCAGATGCAATAGGAATTTTTGGGTTAGGACAATCCATTCGCGAAATATGGGAGTTTGAAGCCAAGAAATGGTTGAGAAGGCAAAAAATTTTTCGCAATTCTGCTGCTCCAAACGCTTAACCAGAATGGCCTAGGGAAAAAATACACATACCGCCGTAATCGGGCGAGTTTCTAATTTCAGACGCAGCAGGAATTTTTGGGTCAGTTCAATCCGTTCGCGAGATATGGGAGTTTGAAGCCAAGAAATGGTTGAGAAGGCAAAAAATTTTTCGCAATTCTGCTGCTCCAGACGCTTCACCAGTATGGCCTAGGGAAAAAATACACATTCCGTTGTAATCGGGCGAGTTTCTACTTTCAGATGCAACAGGAATTTTTGGGTTTGGTCAATCCGTTCGCGAGATATGGGAGTTTGAAGCCAAGAAATGGTTGAGAAGGCAAAAAATTTTTCGCAATTCTGCTGCTCCAAACGCTTAACCAGAATGGCCTAGGGAAAAAATACACATACCGTTGTAATAGGGCGAGTTTCTACTTTCAGATGCAACAGGAATTTTTGGGTTAGGTCAATCCGTTCGCGAGATATGGGACTTTGAAGCTAAGAAATGGTTGACAAGACAATAAATTTTTCGCACTTTTGCTGCTCCAATCGCTTAACCAGAATGGCCTAAGGGAAAAATACACATTCCGTTGTAATCGGGCGAGTTTCTACTTTCAGACGCAACAGGAATTTTTGGGTTAGGTCAATCCGTTCGCGAGATATGGGACTTTGAAGCTAAGAAATGGTTGACAAGACAATAAATTTTTCGCACTTTTGCTGCTCCAATCGCTTAACCAGAATGGCCTAAGGGAAAAATACACGTACCGTTGTAATCGGGCGAGTTTCTACTTTCAAATGCAATAGGAATTTTTGGGTTAGGTCAATCCGTTCGCGAGATGTGGGAGTTTAGACAAGAAATGGTTGAGGAGGCAAAAAATTTTTCGCAATTCTGCTGCTCCAAACGCTTAACCAGAATGGCCTAGGGAAAAAATACACGTACCGCTGTAATCGGGCGAGTTTCTACTTTCAGATGCAATAGGAATTTTTGGGTTAGGACAATCCATTCGCGAGATATGGGAGTTTGAAGCCAAGAAATGGTTGAGAAGACAAATAATTTTTCGCAATTCTGCTGCCCCAAACGCTTAACCAGAATGGCCTAGGTAAAAAATACACATACCGCTGTAATCGGGCGAGTTTCTACTTTCAGTCGCAACAGGAATTTTTGGGTTAGGTCAATCCGTTCGCGAGATATGGGAGTTTGAATCCAAGAAATGGTTGAGAAGGCAAAAAATTTTTCGCAATTCTGCTGCTCCAAACGCTTAACCAGAATGGCCTAGGGAAAAAATACACATACCGTTGTAATCGGGCGAGTTTCTACTTTCAGATGCAACAGGAATTTTTGGGATAGGTCAATCCGTTCGCGAGATATGGGAGTTTGAAGCCAAGAAATGGTTGAGAAGGCAAAAAATTTTTCGCAATTCTGCGGCTCCTAACGCTTAACCAGAATGGCCTAGGGAAAAAATACACATACCGTTGTAATCGGGCGAGTTTCTACTTTCAGATGCAACAGGAATTTTTGGGTTAGGTCAATCCGTTCGCGAGATATGGGAGTTTGAAGCCAAGAAATGGTTGAGAAGGCAAAAAATTTTTCGCAATTCTGCCGCTCCAAACGCTTAACCAGAATGGCCTAAGGAAAAAATACACATACCGTTGTAATCGGGCGAGTTTCTACTTTCAGATGCAACAGGAATTTTTGGGTTAGGTCAATCCGTTCGCGAGATATGGGAGTTTGAAGCCAAGAAATGGTTGAGAAGGCAAAAAATTTTTCGCAATTCTGCTGCTCCAAACGCTTAACCAGAATGGGCTAAAGAAAAAATACACATACCGTTGTAATCGGGCGAGTTTCTACTTTCAGACGCAACAGGAATTTTTGGGTTAGGTCAATCCGTTCGCGAGATATGGGACTTTGAAGCTAAGAAATGGTTGACAAGACAATAAATTTTTCGCACTTTTGCTGCTCCAATCGCTTAACCAGAGTGGCCTAAGGGAAAAATACACGTACCGTTGTAATCGGGCGAGTTTCTACTTTCAAATGCAATAGGAATTTTTGGGTTAGGTCAATCCGTTCGCGAGATGTGGGAGTTTGAAGCTAAGAAATGGATGAGAAGACAACAAATTTTTTGCACTTCTGCTGCTCCAAACGCTTAACCAGAATGGCCTAGGGAAAAAATACACATACCGCTGTAATCGGGCGAGTTTCTACTTTCAGATGCAATAGGAATTTTTGGGTTAGGTCAATCCGTTCGCGAGATATGGGAGTTTGATGCCAAGAAATGGTTGAGAAGGCAACAAATTTTTCGCAATTCTGCTGCTCCAAACGCTTAACCAGAATGGCCTAGGGAAAAAATGCACATACCGTTGTAATCGGGCGAGTTTCTACTTTCAGCTACAATAGGAAGTTTTGGGTTAGGTCAATTCGTTCGCGAGATATGGGACTTTGAAGCTAGGAAATGGTTGACAAGACAATAAATTTTTCGCAATTCTGCTGCTTCAAACGCTTAACCAGAACGGCCTAGGGAGAAAATACACATACCCTTGTAATCGGGCGAGATTCTACTTTCAGTTACAATAGGTATTTTTGGGTTAGGTCAATCCGTTCGCGAGATATGGGACTTTGAAGCTAAGAAATGGTTGACAAGACAATAAATTTTTCGCACTTCTGCTGCTCCAATCGCTTAACCAGAATGGCCTAAGGGAAAAATACACGTACCGTTGTAATCGGGCGTGTTTCTACTTTCAAATGCAATAGGAATTTTTGGGTTGGATCAATCCGTTCGCGAGATATGGGAGTTTGAAGCTAACAAATGGTTGAGAAGAGAACAAATTTTTCGCAATTCTGCTGCTCCAAACGCTTAACAAGAATGGCCTAGGGAATAAATACACATACCATTGTAATCGGGCGAGTTCCTACTTTCAGACGCAATAGGAATTTTTGGGTTAGGTCAATTCGTTCGCGAGATATGGGACTTTGAAGCTAAGAAATGGTTGACAAGACAATAAATTTTTCGCAATTCTGCTGCTTCAAACGCTTAACCAGAACGGCCTAGGGAAAAAATACACATACCGTTGTAATCGGGCAAGATTCTACTTTCAGTTACAATAGGTATTTTTGGGTTAGGTCAATCCGTTCGCGAGATATGGGACTTTGAAGCTAAGAAATGGTTGACAAGACAATAAATTTTTCGCACTTCTGCTGCTCCAATCGCTTAACCAGTATGGCCTAAGGGAAAAATACACGTACCGTTGTAATCGGGCGAGTTTCTACTTTCAAATGCAATAGGAATTTTTGGGTTGGGTCAATCCGTTCGCGAGATATGGGACTTTGAAGCTAAGAAATGGTTGACAAGACAATAAATTTTTCGCAATTCTGCGGCTCCTAACGCTTAACCAGGATGGCCTAGGGAAAAAATACACATACCTTTGTAATCGGGCGAGTTTCTACTTTCAGATGCAATAGGAATTTTTGGGTTAGGTCAATCCGTTCGCGAGATATGGGAGTTTGAAGCCATGAAATGGTTGAGAAGGCAAAAAATTTTTCGCAATTCTGCTGCTCCAAACGCTTAACAAGAATGGCCTAGGGAATAAATACACATACCGTTGTAATCGGGCGAGTTTCTACTTTCAGATGCAACAGGAATTTTTGGGTTAGGTCAATCCGTTCGCGAGATATGGGAGTTTGAAGCCAAGAAATGGTTGAGAAGGCAAAAAATTTTTCGCAATTCTGCGGCTCCTAACGCTTAACCAGAATGGCCTAGGGAAAAAATACACATACCGTTGTAATCGGGCGAGTTTCTACTTTCAGATGCAACAGGAATTTTTGGGTTAGGTCAATCCGTTCGCGAGATATGGGAGTTTGAAGCCAAGAAATGGTTGAGAAGGCAAAAAATTTTTCGCAATTCTGCCGCTCCAAACGCTTAACCAGAATGGCCTAAGGAAAAAATACACATACCGTTGTAATCGGGCGAGTTTCTACTTTCAGATGCAACAGGAATTTTTGGGTTAGGTCAATCCGTTCGCGAGATATGGGAGTTTGAAGCCAAGAAATGGTTGAGAAGGCAAAAAATTTTTCGCAATTCTGCTGCTCCAAACGCTTAACCAGAATGGGCTAAAGAAAAAATACACATACCGTTGTAATCGGGCGAGTTTCTACTTTCAGACGCAACAGGAATTTTTGGGTTAGGTCAATCCGTTCGCGAGATATGGGACTTTGAAGCTAAGAAATGGTTGACAAGACAATAAATTTTTCGCACTTTTGCTGCTCCAATCGCTTAACCAGGGTGGCCTAAGGGAAAAATACACGTACCGTTGTAATCGGGCGAGTTTTTACTTTCAAATGCAATAGGAATTTTTGGGTTAGGTCAATCCGTTCGCGAGATGTGGGAGTTTGAAGCTAAGAAATGGATGAGAAGACAACAAATTTTTTGCACTTCTGCTGCTCCAAACGCTTAACCAGAATGGCCTAGGGAAAAAATACACATACCGCTGTAATCGGGCGAGTTTCTACTTTCAGATGCAATAGGAATTTTTGGGTTAGGTCAATCCGTTCGCGAGATATGGGAGTTTGATGCCAAGAAATGGTTGAGAAGGCAACAAATTTTTCGCAATTCTGCTGCTCCAAACGCTTAACCAGAATGGCCTAGGGAAAAAATGCACATACCGTTGTAATCGGGCGAGTTTCTACTTTCAGCTACAATAGGAAGTTTTGGGTTAGGTCAATTCGTTCGCGAGATATGGGACTTTGAAGCTAGGAAATGGTTGACAAGACAATAAATTTTTCGCAATTCTGCTGCTTCAAACGCTTAACCAGAACGGCCTAGGGAGAAAATACACATACCCTTGTAATCGGGCGAGATTCTACTTTCAGTTACAATAGGTATTTTTGGGTTAGGTCAATCCGTTCGCGAGATATGGGACTTTGAAGCTAAGAAATGGTTGACAAGACAATAAATTTTTCGCACTTCTGCTGCTCCAATCGCTTAACCAGAATGGCCTAAGGGAAAAATACACGTACCGTTGTAATCGGGCGAGTTTCTACTTTCAAATGCAATAGGAATTTTTGGGTTGGATCAATCCGTTCGCGAGATATGGGAGTTTGAAGCTAACAAATGGTTGAGAAGAGAACAAATTTTTCGCAATTCTGCTGCTCCAAACGCTTAACAAGAATGGCCTAGGGAATAAATACACATACCCTTGTAATCGGGCGAGTTCCTACTTTCAGACGCAATAGGAATTTTTGGGTTAGGTCAATTCGTTCGCGAGATATGGGACTTTGAAGCTAAGAAATGGTTGACAAGACAATAAATTTTTCGCAATTCTGCTGCTTCAAACGCTTAACCAGAACGGCCTAGGGAAAAAATACACATACCTTTGTAATCGGGCGAGTTTCTACTTTCAGATGCAATAGGAATTTTTGGGTTAGGTCAATCCGTTCGCGAGATATGGGAGTTTGAAGCCATGAAATGGTTGAGAAGGCAAAAAATTTTTCGCAATTCTGCTGCTCCAAACGCTTAACAAGAATGGCCTAGGGAATAAATACACATACCCTTGTAATCGGGCGAGTTCCTACTTTCAGACGCAATAGGAATTTTTGGGTTAGGTCAATCCGTTCGCGAGATATGGGAGTTTGAAGCCAAGAAATGGTTGAGAAGGCAAAAAATTTTTCGCAATTCTGCTGCTTCAAACGCTTAACCAGACTGGCCTAGGGAAAAAATACACATACCGTTGTAATCGGGCGAGTTTCTACTTTCAGCTACAATAGGAAGTTTTGGGTTAGGTCAATTCGTTCGCGAGATATGGGACTTTGAAGCTAAGAAATGGTTGACAAGACAATAAATTTTTCGCACTTCTGCTGCTTCAAACGCTTAACCAGAACGGCCTAGGGAGAAAATACACATACCCCTGTAATCGGGCGAGATTCTACTTTCAGTTACAATAGGTATTTTTGGGTTAGGTCAATCCGTTCGCGAGATATGGGACTTTGAAGCTAAGAAATGGTTGACAAGACAATAAATTTTTCGCACTTCTGCTGCTCCAATCGCTTAACAAGAATGGCCTAAGGGAAAAATACACGTACCGTTGTAATCGGGCGAGTTTCTACTTTCAAATGCAATAGGAATTTTTGGGTTGGATCAATCCGTTCGCGAGATATGGGAGTTTGAAGCTAACAAATGGTTGAGAAGAGAACAAATTTTTCGCAATTCTGCTGCTCCAAACGCTTAACAAGAATGGCCTAGGGAATAAATACACATACCCTTGTAATCGGGCGAGTTCCTACTTTCAGACGCAATAGGAATTTTTGGGTTAGGTCAATTCGTTCGCGAGATATGGGACTTTGAAGCTAAGAAATGGTTGACAAGACAATAAATTTTTCGCAATTCTGCTGCTTCAAACGCTTAACCAGAACGGCCTAGGGAAAAAATACACATACCGTTGTAATCGGGCAAGATTCTACTTTCAGTTACAATAGGTATTTTTGGGTTAGGTCAATCCGTTCGCGAGATATGGGACTTTGAAGCTAAGAAATGGTTGACAAGACAATAAATTTTTCGCACTTCTGCTGCTCCAATCGCTTAACCAGTATGGCCTAAGGGAAAAATACACGTACCGTTGTAATCGGGCGAGTTTCTACTTTCAAATGCAATAGGAATTTTTGGGTTGGGTCAATCCGTTCGCGAGATATGGGACTTTGAAGCTAAGAAATGGTTGACAAGACAATAAATTTTTCGCAATTCTGCGGCTCCTAACGCTTAACCAGGATGGCCTAGGGAAAAAATACACATACCTTTGTAATCGGGCGAGTTTCTACTTTCAGATGCAATAGGAATTTTTGGGTTAGGTCAATCCGTTCGCGAGATATGGGAGTTTGAAGCCATGAAATGGTTGAGAAGGCAAAAAATTTTTCGCAATTCTGCTGCTCCAAACGCTTAACATGAATGGCCTAGGGAATAAATACACATACCCTTGTAATCGGGCGAGTTCCTACTTTCAGACGCAATAGGAATTTTTGGGTTAGGTCAATCCGTTCGCGAGATATGGGAGTTTGAAGCCAAGAAATGGTTGAGAAGGCAAAAAATTTTTCGCAATTCTGCTGCTTCAAACGCTTAACCAGACTGGCCTAGGGAAAAAATACACATACCGTTGTAATCGGGCGAGTTTCTACTTTCAAATGCAATAGGAATTTTCGGGTTGGATCAATCCGTTCGCGAGATATGGGAGTTTGAAGCTAACAAATGGTTGAGAAGAGAACAAATTTTTCGCAATTCTGCTGCTCCAAACGCTTAACAAGAATGGCCTAGGGAATAAATACACATACCCTTGTAATCGGGCGAGTTCCTACTTTCAGACGCAATAGGAATTTTTGGGTTAGGTCAATTCGTTCGCGAGATATGGGACTTTGAAGCTAAGAAATGGTTGACAAGACAATAAATTTTTCGCAATTCTGCTGCTTCAAACGCTTAACCAGAACGGCCTAGGGAAAAAATGCACACACCGTTGTAATCGGGCGAGATTCTACTTTCAGCTACAATAGGAAGTTTTGGGTTAGGTCAATTCGTTCGCGAGATATGGGACTTTGAAGCTAAGAAATGGTTGACAAGACTTTAAATTTTTCGCAATTCTGCTGCTTCAAACGCTTAACCAGAACGGCCTAGGGAGAAAATACACATACCGTTGTAATCGGGCGAGATTCTACTTTCAGTTATAATAGGTATTTTTGGGTTAGGTCAATCCGTTCGCGAGATATGGGAGTTTGAAGCCATGAAATGGTTGAGAAGGCAAAAAATTTTTCGCAATTCTGCTGCTCCAAACGCTTAACAAGAATGGCCTAGGGAATAAATACACATACCGTTGTAATCGGGCGAGTTTCTACTTTCAGCTACAATAGGAATTTTTGGGTTAGGTCAATTCGTTCGCGAGATATGGGACTTTGAAGCTAAGAAATGGTTGACAAGACAATAAATTTTTCGCAATTCTGCTGCTTCAAACGCTTAACCAGAACGGCCTAGGGAAAAAATACACATACCGTTGTAATCGGGCAAGATTCTACTTTCAGTTACAATAGGTATTTTTGGGTTAGGTCAATCCGTTCGCGAGATATGGGACTTTGAAGCTAAGAAATGGTTGACAAGACAATAAATTTTTCGCACTTCTGCTGCTCCAATCGCTTAACCAGAATGGCCTAAGGGAAAAATACACGTACCGTTGTAATCGGGCGAGTTTCTACTTTCAAATGCAATAGGAATTTTTGGGTTGGATCAATCCGTTCGCGAGATATGGGAGTTTGAAGCTAACAAATGGTTGAGAAGAGAACAAATTTTTCGCATTTCTGCTGCTCCAAACGCTTAACCAGAATGGCCTAGGGAAAAAATACACATACCGTTGTAATCGGGCGAGTTTCTACTTTCAGCTACAATAGGAATTTTTGGGTTAGGTCAATTCGTTCGCGAGATATGGGACTTTGAAGCTAAGAAATGGTTGACAAGACAATAAATTTTTCACAATTCTGCGGCTCCTAAGGCTTAACCAGGATGGCCTAGGGAAAAAATACACATACCTTTGTAATCGGGCGAGTTTCTACTTTCAGATGCAATAGGAATTTTTGGGTTAGGTCAATCCGTTCGCGAGATATGGGAGTTTGATGCCAAGAAATGGTTGAGAAGGCAACAAATTTTTCGCAATTCTGCTGCTTCAAACGCTTAACCAGACTGGCCTAGGGAAAAAATACACATGCCGTTGTAATCGGGCGAGTTTCTACTTTCAGCTACAATAGGAATTTTTGGGTTAGGTCAATTCGTTCGCGAGATATGGGACTTTGAAGCTAAGAAATGGTTGACAAGACAATAAATTTTTCGCAATTCTGCTGCTTCAAACGCTTAACCAGAACGGCCTAGGGAAAAAATACACATACCGTTGTAATCGGGCAAGATTCTACTTTCAGTTACAATAGGTATTTTTGGGTTAGGTCAATCCGTTCGCGAGATATGGGACTTTGAAGCTAAGAAATGGTTGACAAGACAATAAATTTTTCGCACTTCTGCTGCTCCAATCGCTTAACCAGAATGGCCTAAGGGAAAAATACACGTACCGTTGTAATCGGGCGGGTTTCTACTTTCAAATGCAATAGGAATTTTTGGGTTGGATCAATCCGTTCGCGAGATATGGGAGTTTGAAGCTAACAAATGGTTGAGAAGAGAACAAATTTTTCGCAATTCTGCTGCTCCAAACGCTTAACCAGAATGGCCTAGGGAAAAAATACACATACCGTTGTAATCGGGCGAGTTTCTACTTTCAGCTACAATAGGAATTTTTGGGTTAGGTCAATTCGTTCGCGAGATATGGGACTTTGAAGCTAAGAAATGGTTGACAAGACAATAAATTTTTCACAATTCTGCGGCTCCTAAGGCTTAACCAGGATGGCCTAGGGAAAAAATACACATACCTTTGTAATCGGGCGAGTTTCTACTTTCAGATGCAATAGGAATTTTTGGGTTAGGTCAATCCGTTCGCGAGATATGGGACTTTGAAGCTAAGAAATGGTTGACAAGACAATAAATTTTTCGCACTTCTGCTGCTCCAATCGCTTAACCAGAATGGCCTAAGGGAAAAATACACGTACCGATGTAATCGGGCGAGTTTCTACTTTCAAATGCAATAGGAATTTTTGGGTTGGATCAATCCGTTCGCGAGATATGGGAGTTTGAAGCTAACAAATGGTTGAGAAGAGAACAAATTTTTCGCAATTCTGCTGCTCCAAACGCTTAACCAGAAAGGCCTAGGGAAAAAATACACATACCGTTGTAATCGGGCGAGTTTCTACTTTCAGCTACAATAGGAATTTTTGGGTTAGGTCAATTCGTTCGCGAGATATAGGACTTTGAATCTAAGAAATGGTTGACAAGACAATAAATTTTTCGCAATTCTGCTGCTTCAAACGCTTAACCAGAACGGCCTATGGAGAAAATACACATACCGTTGTAATCGGGCGAGATTCTACTTTCAGTTATAATAGGTATTTTTGGGTTAGGTCAATCCGTTCGCGAGATATGGGACTTTGAAGCTAAGAAATGGTTGACAAGACAATAAATTTTTCACAATTCTGCGGCTCCTAAGGCTTAACCAGGATGGCCTAGGGAAAAAATACACATACCTTTGTAATCGGGCGAGTTTCTACTTTCAGATGCAATAGGAATTTTTGGGTTAGGTCAATCCGTTCGCGAGATATGGGAGTTTGATGCCAAGAAATGGTTGAGAAGGCAACAAATTTTTCGCAATTCTGCTGCTCCAAACGCTTAACCAGAATGGCCTAGGGAAAAAATGTACATACCGTTGTAATCGGGCGAGTTTCTACTTTCAGCTACAATAGGAATTTTTGGGTTAGGTCAATTCGTTCGCGAGATATGGGACTTTGAAGCTAAGAAATGGTTGACGAGACAATAAATTTTTCGCAATTCTGCTGCTTCAAACGCTTAACCAGAACGGCCTAGGGAGAAAATACACATACCGTTGTAATCGAGCGAGATTCTACTTTCAGTTACAATAGGTATTTTTGGGTTAGGTCAATCCGTTCGCGAGATATGGGACTTTGAAGCTAAGAAATGTTGACAAGACAATAAATTTTTCGCACTTCTGCTGCTCCAATCGCTTAACCAGAATGGCCTAAGGGAAAAATACACGTACCGCTGTAATCGGGCGAGTTTCTACTTTCAAATGCAATAGGAATTTTTGGGTTGGGTCAATCCGTTCGCGAGATATGGGAGTTTGAAGCTAACAAATGGTTGAGAAGAGAACAAA
This sequence comes from Ptiloglossa arizonensis, assembly GCF_051014685.1. Taxonomy (NCBI): domain Eukaryota; kingdom Metazoa; phylum Arthropoda; class Insecta; order Hymenoptera; family Colletidae; genus Ptiloglossa; species Ptiloglossa arizonensis. The sequence goes on from NW_027478385.1 coordinate 8,336,279, forward strand.
TTTTTCGCAATTCTGCTGCTCCAAACGCTTAACCAGAATGGCCTAGGGAAAAAATACACATACCGTTGTAATAGGGCGAGATTCTACTTTCACTTACAATAGGTATTTTTGGGTTAGGTCAATCCGTTCGCGAGATATGGGACTTTGAAGCTAAGAAATGGTTGACAAGACAATAAATTTTTCGCAATTCTGCGGCTCCTAACGCTTAACCAGAATGGCCTAGGGAAAAAATACACATACCGCTGTAATCGGGCGAGTTTCTACTTTCAGTCGCAACAGGAATTTTTGGGTTAGGTCAATCCGTTCGCGAGATATGGGAGTTTGAATCCAAGAAATGGTTGAGAAGGCAAAAAATTTTTCGCAATTCTGCTGCTCCAAACGCTTAACCAGAATGGCCTAGGGAAAAAATACACATACCGTTGTAATCGGGCGAGTTTCTACTTTCAGATGCAACAGGAATTTTTGGGTTAGGTCAATCCGTTCGCGAGATGTGGGAGTTTGAAGCCAAGAAATGGTTGAGGAGGCAAAAAATTTTTCGCAATTCTGCTGCTTCAAACGCTTAACCAGAACGTCCTAGGGAAAAAATACACATACCGTTGTAATCGGGCAAGATTCTACTTTCAGTTACAATAGGTATTTTTGGGTTAGGTCAATCCGTTCGCGAGATATGGGACTTTGAAGCTAAGAAATGGTTGACAAGACAATAAATTTTTCGCACTTCTGCTGCTCCAATCGCTTAACCAGTATGGCCTAAGGGAAAAATACACGTACCGTTGTAATCGGGCGAGTTTCTACTTTCAAATGCAATAGGAATTTTTGGGTTGGGTCAATCCGTTCGCGAGATATGGGACTTTGAAGCTAAGAAATGGTTGACAAGACAATAAATTTTTCGCAATTCTGCGGCTCCTAACGCTTAACCAGGATGGCCTAGGGAAAAAATACACATACCTTTGTAATCGGGCGAGTTTCTACTTTCAGATGCAATAGGAATTTTTGGGTTAGGTCAATCCGTTCGCGAGATATGGGAGTTTGAAGCCATGAAATGGTTGAGAAGGCAAAAAATTTTTCGCAATTCTGCTGCTCCAAACGCTTAACAAGAATGGCCTAGGGAATAAATACACATACCCTTGTAATCGGGCGAGTTCCTACTTTCAGACGCACTAGGAATTTTTGGGTTAGGTCAATCCGTTCGCGAGATATGGGAGTTTGAAGCCAAGAAATGGTTGAGAAGGCAAAAAATTTTTCGCAATTCTGCTGCTTCAAACGCTTAACCAGACTGGCCTAGGGAAAAAATACACATACCGTTGTAATCGGGCGAGTTTCTACTTTCAGCTACAATAGGAAGTTTTGGGTTAGGTCAATTCGTTCGCGAGATATGGGACTTTGAAGCTAAGAAATGGTTGACAAGACAATAAATTTTTCGCAATTCTGCTGCTTCAAACGCTTAACCAGAACGGCCTAGGGAAAAAATACACATACCGTTGTAATCGGGCAAGATTCTACTTTCAGTTACAATAGGTATTTTTGGGTTAGGTCAATCCGTTCGCGAGATATGGGACTTTGAAGCTAAGAAATGGTTGACAAGACAATAAATTTTTCGCACTTCTGCTGCTCCAATCGCTTAACCAGAATGGCCTAAGGGAAAAATACACGTACCGATGTAATCGGGCGAGTTTCTACTTTCAAATGCAATAGGAATTTTTGGGTTGGATCAATCCGTTCGCGAGATATGGGAGTTTGAAGCTAACAAATGGTTGAGAAGAGAACAAATTTTTCGCAATTCTGCTGCTCCAAACGCTTAACCAGAAAGGCCTAGGGAAAAAATACACATACCGTTGTAATCGGGCGAGTTTCTACTTTCAGCTACAATAGGAATTTTTGGGTTAGGTCAATTCGTTCGCGAGATATAGGACTTTGAAGCTAAGAAATGGTTGACAAGACAATAAATTTTTCGCAATTCTGCGGCTCCTAAGGCTTAACCAGGATGGCCTAGGGAAAAAATACACATACCTTTGTAATCGGGCGAGTTTCTACTTTCAGATGCAATAGGAATTTTTGGGTTAGGTCAATCCGTTCGCGAGATATGGGAGTTTGATGCCAAGAAATGGTTGAGAAGGCATCAAATTTTTCGCAATTCTGCTGCTCCAAACGCTTAACCAGAATGGCCTAGGGAAAAAATGCACATACCGTTGTAATCGGGCGAGTTTCTACTTTCAGCTACAATAGGAAGTTTTGGGTTAGGTCAATTCGTTCGCGAGATATGGGACTTTGAAGCTAAGAAATGGTTGACAAGACAATAAATTTCTCGCAATTCTGCTGCTTCAAACGCTTAACCAGAACGGCCTAGGGAGAAAATACACATACCCTTGTAATCGGGCGAGATTCTACTTTCAGTTACAATAGGTATTTTTGGGTTAGGTCAATCCGTTCGCGAGATATGGGACTTTGAAGCTAAGAAATGGTTGACAAGACAATAAATTTTTCGCACTTCTGCTGCTCCAATCGCTTAACCAGAATGGCCTAAGGGAAAAATACACGTACCGTTGTAATCGGGCGAGTTTCTACTTTCAAATGCAATAGGAATTTTTGGGTTGGATCAATCCGTTCGCGAGATATGGGAGTTTGAAGCTAACAAATGGTTGAGAAGAGAACAAATTTTTCGCAATTCTGCTGCTCCAAACGCTTAACAAGAATGGCCTAGGGAATAAATACACATACCCTTGTAATCGGGCGAGTTCCTACTTTCAGACGCAATAGGAATTTTTGGGTTAGGTCAATTCGTTCGCGAGATATGGGACTTTGAAGCTAAGAAATGGTTGACAAGACAATAAATTTTTCGCAATTCTGCTGCTTCAAACGCTTAACCAGAACGGCCTAGGGAAAAAATACACATACCGTTGTAATCGGGCAAGATTCTACTTTCAGTTACAATAGGTATTTTTGGGTTAGGTCAATCCGTTCGCGAGATATGGGACTTTGAAGCTAAGAAATGGTTGACAAGACAATAAATTTTTCGCACTTCTGCTGCTCCAATCGCTTAACCAGAATGGCCTAAGGGAAAAATACACGTACCGTTGTAATCGGGCGAGTTTCTACTTTCAAATGCAATAGGAATTTTTGGGTTGGATCAATCCGTTCGCGAGATATGGGAGTTTGAAGCTAACAAATGGTTGAGAAGAGAACAAATTTTTCGAAATTCTGCTGCTCCAAACGCTTAACCAGAATGGCCTAGGGAAAAAATACACATACCGTTGTAATCGGGCGAGTTTCTACTTTCAGCTACAATAGGAATTTTTGAGTTAGGTCAATTCGTTCGCGAGATATGGGACTTTGAAGCTAAGAAATGGTTGACAAGACAATAAATTTTTCACAATTCTGCGGCTCCTAAGGCTTAACCAGGATGCCCTAGGGAAAAAATACACATACCTTTGTAATCGGGCGAGTTTCTACTTTCAGATGCAATAGGAATTTTTGGGTTAGGTCAATCCGTTCGCGAGATATGGGAGTTTGATGCCAAGAAATGGTTGAGAAGGCAACAAATTTTTCGCAATTCTGCTGCTCCAAACGCTTAACCAGAATGGCCTAGGGAAAAAATGCACATACCGTTGTAATCGGGCGAGTTTCTACTTTCAGCTACAATAGGAAGTTTTGGGTTAGGTCAATTCGTTCGCGAGATATGGGACTTTGAAGCTAAGAAATGGTTGACAAGACAATAAATTTTTCGCAATTCTGCTGCTTCAAACGCTTAACCAGAACGGCCTAGGGAGAAAATACACATACCGTTGTAATCGGGCGAGATTCTACTTTCAGTTATAATAGGTATTTTTGGGTTAGGTCAATCCGTTCGCGAGATATGGGACTTTGAAGCTAAGAAATGGTTGACAAGACAATAAATTTTTCGCACTTCTGCTGCTCCAATCGCTTAACCAGGATGGCCTAGGGAAAAAATACACATACCTTTGTAATCGGGCGAGTTTCTATTTTCAGATGCAATAGGAATTTTTGGGTTAGGTCAATCCGTTCGCGAGATATGGGAGTTTGATGCCAAGAAATGGTTGAGAAGGCAACAAATTTTTCGCAATTCTGCTGCTCCAAACGCTTAACCAGAATGGCCTAGGGAAAAAATGTACATACCGTTGTAATCGGGCGAGTTTCTACTTTCAGCTACAATAGGAATTTTTGGGTTAGGTCAATTCGTTCGCGAGATATGGGACTTTGAAGCTAAGAAATGGTTGACAAGACAATAAATTTTTCGCAATTCTGCTGCTTCAAACGCTTAACCAGAACGGCCTAGGGAGAAAATACACATACCGTTGTAATCGGGCGAGATTCTACTTTCAGTTACAATAGGTATTTTTGGGTTAGGTCTATCCGTTCGCGAGATATGGGACTTTGAAGCTAAGAAATGGTTGACAAGACAATAAATTTTTCGCACTTCTGCTGCTCCAATCGCTTAACCAGAATGGCCTAAGGGAAAAATACACGTACCGTTGTAATCGGGCGAGTTTCTACTTTCAAATGCAATAGGAATTTTTGGGTTGGGTCAATCCGTTCGCGAGATATGGGAGTTTGAAGCTAACAAATGGTTGAGAAGAGAACAAATTTTTCGCAATTCTGCTGCTCCAAACGCTTAACCAGAATGGCCTAGGGAAAAAATACACATACCGTTGTAATAGGGCGAGATTCTACTTTCACTTACAATAGGTATTTTTGGGTTAGGTCAATCCGTTCGCGAGATATGGGACTTTGAAGCTAAGAAATGGTTGACAAGACAATAAATTTTTCGCAATTCTGCGGCTCCTAACGCTTAACCAGGATGGCCTAGGGAAAAAATACACATACCTTTGTAATCGGGCGAGTTTCTACTTTCAGATGCAATAGGAATTTTTGGGTTCGGTCAATCCGTTCGCGAGATATGGGAGTTTGATGCCAAGAAATGGTTGAGAAGGCAACAAATTTTTCGCAATTCTGCTGCTCCAAACGCTTAACAAGAATGGCCTAGGGAATAAATACACATACCCTTGTAATCGGGCGAGTTCCTACTTTCAGACGCAATAGGAATTTTTGGGTTAGGTCAATCCGTTCGCGAGATATGGGAGTTTGAAGCCAAGAAATGGTTGAGAAGGCAAAAAATTTTTCGCAATTCTGCTGCTCCAAACGCTTAACAAGAATGGCCTAGGGAATAAATACACATACCCTTGTAATCGGGCGAGTTCCTACTTTCAGACGCAATAGGAATTTTTGGGTTAGGTCAATCCGTTCGCGAGATATGGGAGTTTGAAGCCAAGAAATGGTTGAGAAGGCAAAAAATTTTTCGCAATTCTGCTGCTTCAAACGCTTAACCAGACTGGCCTAGGGAAAAAATACACATACCGTTGTAATCGGGCGAGTTTCTACTTTCAGCTACAATAGGAATTTTTGGGTTAGGTCAATTCGTTCGCGAGATATGGGACTTTGAAGCTAAGAAATGGTTGACAAGACAATAAATTTTTCGCAATTCTGCTGCTTCAAACGCTTAACCAGAACGGCCTAGGGAAAAAATACACATACCGTTGTAATCGGGCGAGATTCTACTTTCAGTTACAATAGGTATTTTTGGGTTAGGTCAATCCGTTCGCGAGATATGGGACTTTGAAGCTAAGAAATGGTTGACAAGACAATAAATTTTTCGCATTTCTGCTGCTCCAATCGCTTAACCAGAATGGCCTAAGGGAAAAATACACGTACGGTTGTAATCGGGCGAGTTTCTACTTTCAAATGCAATAGGAATTTTTGGGTTGGGTCAATCCGTTCGCGAGATATGGGAGTTTGAAGCTAACAAATGGTTGAGAAGAGAACAAATTTTTCGCAATTCTGCTGCTCCAAACGCTTAACCAGAATGGCCTAGGGAAAAAATACACATACCGTTGTAATCGGGCGAGATTCTACTTTCACTTACAATAGGTATTTTTGGGTTAGGTCAATACGTTCGCGAGATATGGGACTTTGAAGCTAAGAAATGGTTGACAAGACAATAAATTTTTCGCAATTCTGCGGCTCCTAACGCTTAACCAGGATGGCCTAGGGGAAAAATACACATACCTTTGTAATCGGGCGAGTTTCTGCTTTCAGATGCAATAGGAATTTTTGGGTTCGGTCAATCCGTTCGCGAGATATGGGAGTTTGATGCCAAGAAATGGTTGAGAAGGCAACAAATTTTTCGCAATTCTGCTGCTCCAAACGCTTAACCAGAATGGCCTAGGGAGAAAATACACATACCGTTGTAATCGGGCGAGTTTCCACTTTCAGATGCAACAGGAATTTTTGGGTTAGGTCAATCCGTTCGCGAGATATGGGAGTTTGAAGCCAAGAAATGGTTGAGAAGGCAAAAAATTTTTCGCAATTCTGCTGCTCCAAACGCTTAACAAGAATGGCCTAGGGAATAAATACACATACCCTTGTAATCGGGCGAGTTCCTACTTTCAGACGCAATAGGAATTTTTGGGTTAGGTCAATCCGTTCGCGAGATATGGGAGTTTGAAGCCAAGAAATGGTTGAGAAGGCAAAAAATTTTTCGCAATTCTGCTGCTTCATACGCTTAACCAGACTGGCCTAGGGAAAAAATACACATACCGTTGTAATCGGGCGAGTTTCTACTTTCAGCTACAATAGGAATTTTTGGGTTAGGTCAATTCGTTCGCGAGATATGGGTCTTTGAAGCTAAGAAATGGTTGACAAGACAATAAATTTTTCGCAATGCTGCTGCTTCAAACGCTTAACCAGAACGGCCTAGGGAAAAAATACACATACCGTTGTAATCGGGCAAGATTCTACTTTCAGTTACAATAGGTATTTTTGGGTTAGGTCAATCCGTTCGCGAGATATGGGACTTTGAAGCTAAGAAATGGTTGACAAGACAATAAATTTTTCGCACTTCTGCTGCTCCAATCGCTTAACCAGAATGGCCTAAGGGAAAAATACACGTACCGTTGTAATCGGGCGAGTTTCTACTTTCAAATGAAATAGGAATTTTTGGGTTGGGTCAATCCGTTCGCGAGATATGGGAGTTTGAAGCTAACAAATGGTTGAGAAGAGAACAAATTTTTCGCAATTCTGCTGCTCCAAACGCTTAACCAGAATGGCCTAGGGAAAAAATACACATACCCTTGTAATCGGGCGAGTTTCTACTTTCAGACGCAACAGGAATTTTTGGGTTAGGTCAATCCGTTCGCGAGATATGGGAGTTTGAAGCCAAGAAATGGTTGAGAAGGCAAAAAATTTTTCGCAATTCTGCTGCTCCAAACGCTTAACCAGGATGGCCTAGGGAAAAAATACACATACCGTTGTAATCGGGCGAGTTTCTACTTTCAGATGCAATAGGAATTTTAGGGTTAGGTCAACCGTTCGAGAGATATGGGAGTTTGATGCCAAGAAATGGTTGAGAAGGCAAAAAATTTTTCGCAATTCTGCTGCTCCAAACGCTTAACCAGAATGGCCTAGGGACAAAATACACATACCGTTGTAATCGGGCGAGTTTCTAGTTTCAGATGCAACAGGAATTTTTGGGTTAGGTCAATCCGTTCGCGAGATATGGGAGTTTGAAGCCAAGAAATGGTTGAGAAGGCAAAAAATTTTTCGCAATTCTGCTGCTCCAAACGCTTAACCAGAATGGCCTAGGGAAAAAATACACATACCGTTGTAATCGGGCGAGTTTCTACTTTCAGACGCAATAGGAATTTTTGGGTTAGGTCAATCCGTTCGCGAGATATGGGAGTTTGAAGCAAAGAAATGGTTGAGAAGAGAACACATTTTTCGCAATTCTGCTGCTCCAAACGCTTAACCAGAATGGCCTAGGGAAAAAATACACATACCGTTGTAATCGGGCGAGTTTCTACTTTCTGATGCAACAGGAATTTTTGGGTTAGGTCAATCCGTTCGTGAGATATGGGAGTTTGAAGCTAAGAAATAGTTCAGAAGACAACAAATTTTTCGCACTTCGGCTGCTCCAAACGCTTAACCAGAATGGCCTAGGGAAAAAATACACATACCGTTGTAATCGGGCGAGTTTCTACTTTCAGACGCAATAGGAATTTTTGGGTTAGGTCAATCCGTTCGCGAGATATGGGAGTTTGAAGCCAAGAAATGGTTGAGAAGGCAAAAAATTTTTCGCAATTCTGCTGCTCCAAACGCTTAACCAGAATGGCCTAGGGAAAAAATACACATACCGTTGTAATCGGGCGAGTTTCTACTTTCAGACGCAACAGGAATTTTTGGGTTAGGTCAATCTGTTCGCGAGATATGGGAGTTTGAAGCCATGAAATGGTTGAGAAGGCAAAAAATTTTTCGCAATTCTGCTACTCCAAACGCTTAACCAGGATGGCCTAGGGAAAAAATACACATTCCGTTGTAATCGGGCGAGTTTCTACTTTCAGACGCAACAGGAATTTTTGGGTTAGGTCAATCCGTTCGCGAGATATGGGAGTTTGAATCCAAGAAATGGTTGAGAAGGCAAAAAATTTTTCGCAATTCTGCTGCTCCAAACGCTTAACCAGAATGGCCTAGGGAAAAAATACACATACCGTTGTAATCGGGCGAGTTTCTACTTTCAGATGCAACAGGAATTTTTGGGTTAGGTCAATCCGTTCGCGAGATATGGGAGTTTGAATCTAAGAAATGGTTGAGAAGACAACAAATTTTTCGCAATTCTGCTGCTCCAAACGCTTAACCAGAATGGCCTTGGGAAAAAATACACGTACCGCTGTAATCGGGCGAGTTTCTACTTTCAGATGCAATAGGAATTTTTGGGTTAGGTCAATCCGTTCGCGGGATATGGGTGTTTGAAGCCAAGAAATGGTTGAGAAGGCAAAAAATTTTTCGCAGTTCTGCTGCTCCAGACGCTTCACCAGAATGGCCTAGGGAAAAAATACACATTCCGTTGTAATCGGGCGAGTTTCTACTTTCAGACGCAACAGGAATTTTTAGGTTAGGTCAATCCGTTCGCGGGATATGGGACTTTGAAGCTAAGAAATGGTTGAGAAGGCAACAAATTTTTCGCAATTCTGCTGCTCCAAACGCTTAACCAGAATGGGCTAGGGAAAAAATACACATACCGTTGTAATCGGGCGAGTTTCTACTTTCAGATGCAACAGGAATTTTTGGGTTAGGTCAATGCGTTCGCGGGATATGGGCGTTTGAAGCCAAGAAATGGTTGAGAAAGCAAAAAATTTTTCGCAATTCTGCTGCTCCAAACGCTTAACCAGAATGGCCTAGGGAAGAAATACACATACCGTTGTAATCGGGCGAGTTTCTACTTTCAGACGCAACAGGAATTTTTTGGTTAGGTCAATCCGTTCGCCAGATATGGGAGTTTGAATCCATGAAATGGTTGAGAAGGCAAAAAATTTTTCGCAATTCTGCTGCTCCAAACGCTTAACCAGGATGGCCTAGGGAAAAAATACACATACCGTTGTAATCGGGCCAGTTTCTACTTTCAGACGCAATAGGAATTTTTGGGTTAGGTCAATCCGTTCGCGAGATATGGTAGTTTGAAGCCAAGAAATGGTTGAGAAGGCAAAAAATTTTCCACAATTCTGCTGCTCGAAACGCTTAACCAGAATGGCCTAGGGAAAAAATACACATACCGTTGTAATCGGGCGAGTTTCTACTTTCAGATGCAACAGGAATTTTTGGGTTAGGTCAATCCGTTCGCGAGATATGGGTGTTTGAAGCCAAGAAATGGTTGAGAAGGCAAAAAATTTTTCGCAATTCTGCTGCTCCAGACGCTTCACCAGAATGGCCTCGACAAAAATACACGTACGGTTGTAATCGGGCGAGTTTCTACTTTCAAATGCAATAGGAATTTTTGGGTCAGGTCAATCCGTTCGTCAGATGTGGGAGTTTAAAGACAAGAAATGGTTGAGGAGGCAAAAAATTTTTCGCAATTCTGTTGCTCCAAACGCTTAACCAGAATGGCCTAGGGAACAAATACACGTACCGCTGTAATCGGGCGAGTTTCTACTTTCAGATGCAATAGGAATTTTTGGGTTAGGACAATCCATTCGCGAAATATGGGAGTTTGAAGCCAAGAAATGGTTGAGAAGGCAAAAAATTTTTCGCAATTCTGCTGCTCCAAACGCTTAACCAGAATGGCCTAGGGAAAAAATACACATACCGTTGTAATCGGGCGAGTTTCTACTTTCAGATGCAACAGGAATTTTTGGGTTAGGTCAATCCGTTCGCGAGATATGGGAGTTTGAAGCCAAGAAATGGTTGAGAAGGCAAAAAATTTTTCGCAATTCTGCTGCTCCAGACGCTTCACCAGTATGGCCTAGGGAAAAAATACACATTCCGTTGTAATCGGGCGAGTTTCTACTTTCAGACGCAACAGGAATTTTAGGGTTAGGTCAATCCGATCGCGAGATATGGGACTTTGAAGCTAAGAAATGGTTGACAAGACAATAAATTTTTCGCACTTTTGCTGCTCCAATCGCTTAACCAGAATGGCCTAAGGGAAAAATACACGTACCGTTGTAATCGGGCGAGTTTCTACTTTCAAATGCAATAGGAATTTTTGGGTTAGGTCAATCCGTTCGCGAGATGTGGGAGTTTGAAGCTAAGAAATGGTTGAGAAGACAACAAATTTTTCGCAATTCTGCTGCTCCAAACGCTTAACCAGAATGGCCTTGGGAAAAAATACACGTACCGCTGTAATCGGGCGAGTTTCTACTTTCAGATGCAATAGGAATTTTTGGGTTAGGTCAATCCGTTCGCGAGATATGGGAGTTTGAAGCTAAGAAATGGTTGATAAGGCAAAAAATTTTTCGCAATTCTGCGGCTCCTAACGCTTAACCAGAATGGCCTAGGGAAAAAATACACATACCGTTGTAATCGGGCGAGTTTCTACTTTCAGATGCAACAGGAATTTTTGGGTTATGTCAATCCGTTCGCGAGATATGGGACTTTGAAGCTAAGAAATGGTTGACAAGACAATAAATTTTTCGCAATTCTGCTGCTCCAAACGCTTAACCAGAATGGCCTAGGGAAAAAATACACATACCGTTGTAATCGGGCGAGTTTCTACTTTCAGATGCAACAGGAATTTTTGGGTTAGGTCAATCCGTTCGCGAGATATGGGAGTTTGAAGCCAAGAAATGGTTGAGAAGGCAAAAAATTTTTCGCAATTCTGCTGCTCCAGACGCTTCACCAGTATGGCCTAGGGAAAAAATACACATTCCGTTGTAATCGGGCGAGTTTCTACTTTCAGACGCAACAGGAATTTTAGGGTTAGGTCAATCCGATCGCGAGATATGGGACTTTGAAGCTAAGAAATGGTTGACAAGACAATAAATTTTTCGCACTTTTGCTGCTCCAATCGCTTAACCAGAATGGCCTAAGGGAAAAATACACGTACCGTTGTAATCGGGCGAGTTTCTACTTTCAAATGCAATAGGAATTTTTGGGTTAGGTCAATCCGTTCGCGAGATGTGGGAGTTTGAAGCTAAGAAATGGTTGAGAAGACAACAAATTTTTCGCAATTCTGCTGCTCCAAACGCTTAACCAGAATGGCCTTGGGAAAAAATACACGTACCGCTGTAATCGGGCGAGTTTCTACTTTCAGATGCAATAGGAATTTTTGGGTTAGGTCAATCCGTTCGCGAGATATGGGAGTTTGAAGCTAAGAAATGGTTGATAAGGCAAAAAATTTTTCGCAATTCTGCGGCTCCTAACGCTTAACCAGAATGGCCTAGGGAAAAAATACACATACCGTTGTAATCGGGCGAGTTTCTACTTTCAGATGCAACAGGAATTTTTGGGTTATGTCAATCCGTTCGCGAGATATGGGACTTTGAAGCTAAGAAATGGTTGACAAGACAATAAATTTTTCGCAATTCTGCTGCTCCAAACGCTTAACCAGAATGGCCTAGGGAAAAAATACACATACCGTTGTAATCGGGCGAGTTTCTACTTTCAGATGCAACAGTAATTTTTGGGTTAGGTCAATCCGTTCGCGAGATATGGGACTTTGAAGCTAAGAAATGGTTGACAAGACAATAAATTTTTCGCACTTTTGCTGCTCCAATCGCTTAACCAGAATGGCCTAAGGGAAAAATACACGTACCGTTGTAATCGGGCGAGTTTCTACTTTCAAATGCAATAGGAATTTTTGGGTTAGGTCAATCCGTTCGCGAGATGTGGGAGTTTAGACAAGAAATGGTTGAGGAGGCAAAAAATTTTTCGCAATTCTGCTGCTCCAAACGCTTAACCAGAATGGCCTAGGGAAAAAATACACGTACCGCTGTAATCGGGCGAGTTTCTACTTTCAGATGCAATAGGAATTTTTGGGTTAGGACAATCCATTCGCGAGATATGGGAGTTTGAAGCCAAGAAATGGTTGAGAAGACAAAAAATTTTTCGCAATTCTGCTGCCCCAAACGCTTAACCAGAATGGCCTAGGTAAAAAATACACATACCGCTGTAATCGGGCGAGTTTCTACTTTCAGTCGCAACAGGAATTTTTGGGTTAGGTCAATCCGTTCGCGAGATATGGGAGTTTGAATCCAAGAAATGGTTGAGAAGGCAAAAAATTTTTCGCAATTCTGCTGCTCCAAACGCTTAACCAGAATGGCCTAGGGAAAAAATACACATACCGTTGTAATCGGGCGAGTTTCTACTTTCAGATGCAACAGGAATTTTTGGGTTAGGTCAATCCGTTCGCGAGATATGGGAGTTTGAAGCCAAGAAATGGTTGAGAGGGCAAAAAATTTTTCGCAATTCTGCGGCTCCTAACGCTTAACCAGAATGGCCTAGGGAAAAAATACACCTACCGTTGTAATCGGGCGAGTTTCTACTTTCAGATGCAACAGGAATTTTTGGGTTAGGTCAATCCGTTCGCGAGATATGGGAGTTTGAAGCCAAGAAATGGTTGAGAAGGCAAAAAATTTTTCGCAATTCTGCCGCTCCAAACGCTTAACCAGAATGGCCTAAGGAAAAAATACACCTACCGTTGTAATCGGGCGAGTTTCTACTTTCAGATGCAACAGGAATTTTTGGGTTAGGTCAATCCGTTCGCGAGATATGGGAGTTTGAAGCCAAGAAATGGTTGAGAAGGCAAAAAATTTTTCGCAATTCTGCTGCTCCAAACGCTTAACCAGAATGGGCTAAAGAAAAAATACACATACCGTTGTAATCGGGCGAGTTTCTACTTTCAGACGCAACAGGAATTTTTGGGTTAGGTCAATCCGTTCGCGAGATATGGGACTTTGAAGCTAAGAAATGGTTGACAAGACAATAAATTTTTCGCACTTTTGCTGCTCCAATCGCTTAACCAGAGTGGCCTAAGGGAAAAATACACGTACCGTTGTAATCGGGCGAGTTTCTACTTTCAAATGCAATAGGAATTTTTGGGTTAGGTCAATCCGTTCGCGAGATGTGGGAGTTTGAAGCTAAGCAATGGATGAGAAGACAACAAATTTTTTGCACTTCTGCTGCTCCAAACGCTTAACCAGAATGGCCTAGGAAAAAAATACACATACCGCTGTAATCGGGCGAGTTTCTACTTTCAGTCGCAACAGGAATTTTTGGGTTAGGTCAATCCGTTCGCGAGATATGGGAGTTTGAATCCAAGAAATGGTTGAGAAGGCAAAAAATTTTTCGCAATTCTGCTGCTCCAAACGCTTAACCAGAATGGCCTAGGGAAAAAATACACATACCGCTGTAATCGGGCGAGTTTCTACTTTCAGATGCAACAGGAATTTTTGGGTTGGGTCAATCCGTTCGCGAGATATGGGAGTTTGAAGCCAAGAAATGGTTGAGGAGGCAAAAAATTTTTCGCAATTCTGCTGCTTCAAACGCTTAACCAGAACGGCCTAGGGAAAAAATACACATACCTTTGTAATCGGGCAAGATTCTACTTTCAGTTACAATAGGTATTTTTGGGTTAGGTCAATCCGTTCGCGAGATATGGGACTTTGAAGCTAAGAAATGGTTGACAAGACAATAAATTTTTCGCACTTTTGCTGCTCCAATCGCTTAACCAGAGTGGCCTAAGGGAAAAATACACGTACCGTTGTAATCGGGCGAGTTTCTACTTTCAAATGCAATAGGAATTTTTGGGTTAGGTCAATCCGTTCGCGAGATGTGGGAGTTTGAAGCTAAGAAATAGATGAGAAGAAAACAAATTTTTTGCACTTCTGCTGCTCCATGCGCTTAACCAGAATGGCCTAGGGAAAAAATACACATACCGCTGTAATCGGGCGAGTTTCTACTTTCAGTCGCAACAGGAATTTTTGGGTTAGGTCAATCCGTTCGCGAGATATGGGAGTTTGAATCCAAGAAATGGTTGAGAAGGCAAAAAATTTTTCGCAATTCTGCTGCTCCAAACGCTTAACCAGAATGGCCTAGGGAAAAAATACACATACCGTTGTAATCGGGCGAGTTTCTACTTTCAGATGCAACAGGAATTTTTGGGTTAGGTCAATCCGTTCGCGAGATGTGGGAGTTTGAAGCCAAGAAATGGTTGAGGAGGCAAAAAATTTTTCGCAATTCTGCTGCTTCAAACGCTTAACCAGAACGGCCTAGGGAAAAAATACACATACCTTTGTAATCGGGCAAGATTCTACTTTCAGTTACAATAGGTATTTTTGGGTTAGGTCAATCCGTTCGCGAGATATGGGACTTTGAAGCTAAGAAATGGTTGACAAGACAATAAATTTTTCGCACTTTTGCTGCTCCAATCGCTTAACCAGAGTGGCCTAAGGGAAAAATACACGTACCGTTGTAATCGGGCGAGTTTCTACTTTCAAATGCAATAGGAATTTTTGGGTTAGGTCAATCCGTTCGCGAGATGTGGGAGTTTGAAGCTAAGAAATAGATGAGAAGAAAACAAATTTTTTGCACTTCTGCTGGTCCAAGCGCTTAACCAGAATGGCCTAGGGAAAAAATACACATACCGCTGTAATCGGGCGAGTTTCTACTTTCAGTCGCAACAGGAATTTTTGGGTTAGGTCAATCCGTTCGCGAGATATGGGAGTTTGAATCCGAGAAATGGTTGAGAAGGCAAAAAATTTTTCGCAATTCTGCTGCTCCAAACGCTTAACCAGAATGGCCTAGGGAAAAAATACACATACCGTTGTAATCGGGCGAGTTTCTACTTTCAGATGCAACAGGAATTTTTGGGTTAGGTCAATCCGTTCGCGAGATGTGGGAGTTTGAAGCCAAGAAATGGTTGAGGAGGCAAAAAATTTTTCGCAATTCTGCTGCTTCAAACGCTTAACCAGAACGGCCTAGGGAAAAAATACACATACCGTTGTAATCGGGCAAGATTCTACTTTCAGTTACAATAGGTATTTTTGGGTTAGGTCAATCCGTTCGCGAGATATGGGACTTTGAAGCTAAGAAATGGTTGACAAGACAATAAATTTTTCGCAATTCTGCTGCTTCAAACGCTTAACCAGAACGGCCTAGGGAAAAAATACACATACCGTTGTAATCGGGCGAGTTTCTACTTTCAAATGCAATAGGAATTTTTGGGTTGTATCAATCCGTTCGCGAGATATGGGAGTTTGAAGCTAACAAATGGTTGAGAAGAGAACAAATTTTTCGCAATTCTGCTGCTCCAAACGCTTAACCAGAAAGGCCTAGGGAAAAAATACACATACCGTTGTAATCGGGCGAGTTTCTACTTTCAGCTACAATAGGAATTTTTGGGTTAGGTCAATTCGTTCGCGAGATATGGGACTTTGAAGCTAAGAAATGGTTGACAAGACAATAAATTTTTCGCAATTCTGCGGCTCCTAAGGCTTAACCAGGATGGCCTAGGGAAAAAATACACATACCTTTGTAATCGGGCGAGTTTCTACTTTCAGATGCAATAGGAATTTTTGGGTTAGGTCAATCCGTTCGCGAGATATGGGAGTTTGATGCCAAGAAATGGTTGAGGAGGCAACAAATTTTTCGCAATTCTGCTGCTCCAAACGCTTAACCAGAATGGCCTAGGGAAAAAATGCACATACCGTTGTAATCGGGCGAGTTTCTACTTTCAGCTACAATAGGAAGTTTTGGGTTAGGTCAATTCGTTCGCGAGATATGGGACTTTGAAGCTAAGAAATGGTTGACAAGACAATAAATTTTTTGCAATTCTGCTGCTTCAAACGCTTAACCAGAACGGCCTAGGGAGAAAATACACATACCCCTGTAATCGGGCGAGATTCTACTTTCAGTTACAATAGGTATTTTTGGGTTAGGTCAATCCGTTCGCGAGATATGGGACTTTGAAGCTAAGAAATGGTTGACAAGACAATAAATTTTTCGCACTTCTGCTGCTCCAATCGCTTAACCAGAATGGCCTAAGGGAAAAATACACGTACCGTTGTAATCGGGCGAGTTTCTACTTTCAAATGCAATAGGAATTTTTGGGTTGGATCAATCCGTTCGCGAGATATGGGAGTTTGAAGCTAACAAATGGTTGAGAAGAGAACAAATTTTTCGCAATTCTGCTGCTCCAAACGCTTAACAAGAATGGCCTAGGGAATAAATACACATACCCTTGTAATCGTGCGAGTTCCTACTTTCAGACGCAATAGGAATTTTTGGGTTAGGTCAATTCGTTCGCGAGATATGGGACTTTGAAGCTAAGAAATGGTTGACAAGACAATAAATTTTTCGCAATTCTGCTGCTTCAAACGCTTAACCAGAACGGCCTAGGGAAAAAATACACATACCGTTGTAATCGGGCAAGATTCTACTTTCAGTTACAATAGGTATTTTTGGGTTAGGTCAATCCGTTCGCGAGATATGGGACTTTGAAGCTAAGAAATGGTTGACAAGACAATAAATTTTTCGCACTTCTGCTGCTCCAATCGCTTAACCAGTATGGCCTAAGGGAAAAATACACGTACCGTTGTAATCGGGCGAGTTTCTACTTTCAAATGCAATAGGAATTTTTGGGTTGGGTCAATCCGTTCGCGAGATATGGGACTTTGAATCTAAGAAATGGTTGACAAGACAATAAATTTTTCGCAATTCTGCGGCTCCTAACGCTTAACCAGGATGGCCTAGGGAAAAAATACACATACCTTTGTAATCGGGCGAGTTTCTACTTTCAGATGCAATAGGAATTTTTGGGTTAGGTCAATCCGTTCGCGAGATATGGGAGTTTGAAGCCATGAAATGGTTGAGAAGGCAAAAAATTTTTCGCAATTCTGCTGCTCCAAACGCTTAACAAGAATGGCCTAGGGAATAAATACACATACCCTTGTAATCGGGCGAGTTCCTACTTTCAGACGCAATAGGAATTTTTGGGTTAGGTCAATCCGTTCGCGAGATATGGGAGTTTGAAGCCAAGAAATGGTTGAGAAGGCAAAAAATTTTTCGCAATTCTGCTGCTTCAAACGCTTAACCAGACTGGCCTAGGGAAAAAATACACATACCGTTGTAATCGGGCGAGTTTCTACTTTCAGCTACAATAGGAATTTTTGGGTTAGGTCAATTCGTTCGCGAGATATGGGACTTTGAAGCTAAGAAATGGTTGACAAGACAATAAATTTTTCGCAATTCTGCTGCTTCAAACGCTTAACCAGAACGGCCTAGGGAAAAAATACACATACCGTTGTAATCGGGCAAGATTCTACTTTCAGTTACAATAGGTATTTTTGGGTTAGGTCAATCCGTTCGCGAGATATGGGACTTTGAAGCTAAGAAATGGTTGACAAGACAATAAATTTTTCGCACTTCTGCTGCTCCAATCGCTTAACCAGAATGGCCTAAGGGAAAAATACACGTACCGTTGTAATCGGGCGAGTTTCTACTTTCAAATGCAATAGGAATTTTTGGGTTGGATCAATCCGTTCGCGAGGTATGGGAGTTTGAAGCTAACAAATGGTTGAGAAGAGAACAAATTTTTCGCAATTCTGCTGCTCCAAACGCTTAACTAGAATGGCCTAGGGAAAAAATACACATACCGTTGTAATCGGGCGAGTTTCTACTTTCAGCTACAATAGGAATTTTTGGGTTAGGTCAATTCGTTCGCGAGATATGGGACTTTGAAGCTAAGAAATGGTTGACAAGACAATAAATTTTTCACAATTCTGCGGCTCCTAAGGCTTAACCAGGATGGCCTAGGGAAAAAATACACATACCTTTGTAATCGGGCGAATTTCTACTTTCAGATGCAATAGGAATTTTTGGGTTAGGTCAATCCGTTCGCGAGATATGGGAGTTTGATGCCAAGAAATGGTTGAGAAGGCAACAAATTTTTCGCAATTCTGCTGCTCCAAACGCTTAACCAGAATGGCCTAGGGAAAAAATGCACATACCTTTGTAATCGGGCGAGTTTCTACTTTCAGCTACAATAGGAAGTTTTGGGTTAGGTCAATTCGTTCGCGAGATATGGGACTTTGAAGCTAAGAAATGGTTGACAAGACAATAAATTTTTCGCAATTCTGCTGCTTCAAACGCTTAACCAGAACGGCCTAGGGAGAAAATACACATACCCTTGTAATCGGGCGAGATTCTACTTTCAGTTACAATAGGTATTTTTGTGTTAGGTCAATCCGTTCGCGAGATATGGGACTTTGAAGCTAAGAAATGGTTGACAAGACAATAAATTTTTCGCACTTCTGCTGCTCCAATCGCTTAACCAGAATGGCCTAAGGGAAAAATACACGTACCGTTGTAATCGGGCGAGTTTCTACTTTCAAATGCAATAGGAATTTTTGGGTTGGATCAATCCGTTCGCGAGATATGGGAGTTTGAAGCTAACAAATGGTTGAGAAGAGAACAAATTTTTCGCAATTCTGCTGCTCCAAACGCTTAACAAGAATGGCCTAGGGAATAAATACACATACCCTTGTAATCGGGCGAGTTCCTACTTTCAGACGCAATAGGAATTTTTGGGTTAGGTCAATTCGTTCGCGAGATATGGGACTTTGAAGCTAAGAAATGGTTGACAAGACAATAAATTTTTCGCAATTCTGCTGCTTCAAACGCTTAACCAGAACGGCCTAGGGAAAAAATGCACATACCGTTGTAATCGGGCGAGTTTCTACTTTCAGCTACAATAGGAAGTTTTGGGTTAGGTCAATTCGTTCGCGAGATATGGGACTTTGAAGCTAAGAAATGGTTGACAAGACAATAAATTTTTCGCAATTCTGCTGCTTCAAACGCTTAACCAGAACGGCCTAGGGAGAAAATACACATACCGTTGTAATCGGGCGAGATTCTACTTTCAGTTATAATAGGTATTTTTGGGTTAGGTCAATCCGTTCGCGAGATATGGGAGTTTGAAGCCATGAAATGGTTGAGAAGGCAAAAAATTTTTCGCAATTCTGCTGCTCCAAACGCTTAACAAGAATGGCCTAGGGAATAAATACACATACCCTTGTAATCGGGCGAGTTCCTACTTTCAGACGCAATAGGAATTTTTGGGTTAGGTCAATCCGTTCGCGAGATATGGGAGTTTGAAGCCAAGAAATGGTTGAGAAGGCAAAAAATTTTTCGCAATTCTGCTGCTTCAAACGCTTAACCAGACTGGCCTAGGGAAAAAATACACATACCGTTGTAATCGGGCGAGTTTCTACTTTCAGCTATAATAGGAATTTTTGGGTTAGGTCAATTCGTTCGCGAGATATGGGACTTTGAAGCTAAGAAATGGTTGACAAGACAATAAATTTTTCGCAATTCTGCTGCTTCAAACGCTTAACCAGAACGGCCTAGGGAAAAAATACACATACCGTTGTAATCGGGCAAGATTCTACTTTCAGTTACAATAGGTATTTTTGGGTTAGGTCAATCCGTTCACGAGATATGGGACTTTGAAGCTAAGAAATGGTTGACAAGACAATAAATTTTTCGCACTTCTGCTGCTCCAATCGCTTAACCAGAATGGCCTAAGGGAAAAATACACGTACCGTTGTAATCGGGCGAGTTTCTACTTTCAAATGCAATAGGAATTTTTGGGTTGGATCAATCCGTTCGCGAGATATGGGAGTTTGAAGCTAACAAATGGTTGAGAAGAGAACAAATTTTTCGCAATTCTGCTGCTCCAAACGCTTAACCAGAATGGCCTAGGGAAAAAATACACATACCGTTGTAATCGGGCGAGTTTCTACTTTCAGCTACAATAGGAATTTTTGGGTTAGGTCAATTCGTTCGCGAGATATGGGACTTTGAAGCTAAGAAATGGTTGACAAGACAATAAATTTTTCACAATTCTGCGGCTCCTAAGGCTTAACCAGGATGGCCTAGGGAAAAAATACACATACCTTTGTAATCGGGCGAGTTTCTACTTTCAGATGCAATAGGAATTTTTGGATTAGGTCAATCCGTTCGCGAGATATGGGAGTTTGATGCCAAGAAATGGTTGAGAAGGCAACAAATTTTTCGCAATTCTGCTGCTCCAAACGCTTAACCAGAATGGCCTAGGGAAAAAATGCACATACCGTTGTAATCGGGCGAGTTTCTACTTTCAGCTACAATAGGAAGTTTTGGGTTAGGTCAATTCGTTCGCGAGATATGGGACTTTGAAGCTAAGAAATGGTTGACAAGACAATAAATTTTTCGCAATTCTGCTGCTTCAAACGCTTAACCAGAACGGCCTAGGGAGAAAATACACATACCCTTGTAATCGGGCGAGATTCTACTTTCAGCTACAATAGGTATTTTTGGGTTAGGTCAATCCGTTCGCGAGATATGGGACTTTGAAGCTAAGAAATGGTTGACAAGACAATAAATTTTTCGCACTTCTGCTGCTCCAATCGCTTAACCAGAATGGCCTAAGGGAAAAATACACGTACCGTTGTAATCGGGCGAGTTTCTACTTTCAAATGCAATAGGAATTTTTGGGTTGGATCAATCCGTTCGCGAGATATGGGAGTTTGAAGCTAACAAATGGTTGAGAAGAGAACAAATTTTTCGCAATTCTGCTGCTCCAAACGCTTAACCAGAAAGGCCTAGGGAAAAAATACACATACCGTTGTAATCGGGCGAGTTTCTACTTTCAGCTACAATAGGAATTTTTGGGTTAGGTCAATTCGTTCGCGAGATATGGGACTTTGAAGCTAAGAAATGGTTGACAAGACAATAAATTTTTCGCAATTCTGCGGCTCCTAAGGCTTAACCAGGATGGCCTAGGGAAAAAATACACATACCTTTGTAATCGGGCGAGTTTCTACTTTCAGATGCAATAGGAATTTTTGGGTTAGGTCAATCCGTTCGCGAGATATGGGAGTTTGATGCCAAGAAATGGTTGAGAAGGCAACAAATTTTTCGCAATTCTGCTGCTCCAAACGCTTAACCAGAATGGCCTAGGGAAAAAATGCACATACCGTTGTAATCGGGCGAGTTTCCACTTTCTGCTACAATAGGAAGTTTTGGGTTAGGTCAATTCGTTCGCGAGATATGGGACTTTGAAGCTAAGAAATGGTTGACAAGACAATAAATTTTTCGCAATTCTGCTGCTTCAAACGCTTAACCAGAACGGCCTAGGGAGAAAATACACATACCCTTGTAATCGGGCGAGATTCTACTTTCAGTTACAATAGGTATTTTTGGGTTAGGTCAATCCGTTCGCGAGATATGGGACTTTGAAGCTAAGAAATGGTTGACAAGACAATAAATTTTTCGCACTTCTGCTGCTCCAATCGCTTAACCAGAATGGCCTAAGGGAAAAATACACGTACCGTTGTAATCGGGCGAGTTTCTACTTTCAAATGCAATAGGAATTTTTGGGTTGGATCAATCCGTTCGCGAGATATGGGAGTTTGAAGCTAACAAATGGTTGAGAAGAGAACAAATTTTTCGCAATTCTGCTGCTCCAAACGCTTAACAAGAATGGCCTAGGGAATAAATACACATACCCTTGTAATCGGGCGAGTTCCTACTTTCAGACGCAATAGCAATTTTTGGGTTAGGTCAATTCGTTCGCGAGATATGGGACTTTGAAGCTAAGAAATGGTTGACAAGACAATAAATTTTTCGCAATTCTGCTGCTTCAAACGCTTAACCAGAACGGCCTAGGGAAAAAATACACATACCGTTGTAATCGGGCAAGATTCTACTTTCAGTTACAATAGGTATTTTTGGGTTAGGTCAATCCGTTCGCGAGATATGGGACTTTGAAGCTAAGAAATGGTTGACAAGACAATAAATTTTTCGCACTTCTGCTGCTCCAATCGCTTAACCAGTATGGCCTAAGGGAAAAATACACGTACCGTTGTAATCGGGCGAGTTCCTACTTTCAGACGCAATAGGAATTTTTGGGTTAGGTCAATCCGTTCGCGAGATATGGGAGTTTGAAGCCAAGAAATGGTTGAGAAGGCAAAAAATTTTTCGCAATTCTGCTGCTTCAAACGCTTAACCAGACTGGCCTAGGGAAAAAATACACATACCGTTGTAATCGGGCAAGATTCTACTTTCAGTTACAATAGGTATTTTTGGGTTTGGTCAATCCGTTCGCGAGATATGGGACTTTGAAGCTAAGAAATGGTTGACAAGACAATAAATTTTTCGCACTTCTGCTGCTCCAATCGCTTAACCAGAATGGCCTAAGGGAAAAATACACGTACCGTTGTAATCGGGCGAGTTTCTACTTTCAAATGCAATAGGAATTTTTGGGTTGGATCAATCCGTTCGCGAGATATGGGAGTTTGAAGCTAACAAATGGTTGAGAAGAGAACAAATTTTTCGCAATTCTGCTGCTCCAAACGCTTAACCAGAATGGCCTAGGGAAAAAATACACATACCGTTGTAATCGGGCGAGTTTCTACTTTCAGCTACAATAGGAATTTTTGGGTTAGGTCAATTCGTTCGCGAGATATGGGACTTTGAAGCTAAGAAATGGTTGACAAGACAATAAATTTTTCACAATTCTGCGGCTCCTAAGGCTTAACCAGGATGGCCTAGGGAAAAAATACACATACCTTTGTAATCGGGCGAGTTTCTACTTTCAGATGCAATAGGAATTTTTGGGTTAGGTCAATCCGTTAGCGAGATATGGGAGTTTGATGCCAAGAAATGGTTGAGAAGGCAACAAATTTTTCGCAATTCTGCTGCTCCAAACGCTTAACCAGAATGGCCTAGGGAAAAAATGCACATACCGTTGTAATCGGGCGAGTTTCTACTTTCAGCTACAATAGGAAGTTTTGGGTTAGGTCAATTCGTTCGCGAGATATGGGACTTTGAAGCTAAGAAATGGTTGACAAGACAATAAATTTTTCGCAATTCTGCTGCTTCAAACGCTTAACCAGAACGGCCTAGGGAGAAAATACACATACCGTTGTAATCGGGCGAGATTCTACTTTCAGTTATAATAGGTATTTTTGGGTTAGGTCTATCCGTTCGCGAGATATGGGACTTTGAAGCTAAGAAATGGTTGACAAGACAATAAATTTTTCGCACTTCTGCTGCTCCAATCGCTTAACCAGGATGGCCTAGGGAAAAAATACACATACCTTTGTAATCGGGCGAGTTTCTACTTTCAGATGCAATAGGAATTTTTGGGTTAGGTCAATCCGTTCGCGAGATATGGGAGTTTGATGCCAAGAAATGGTTGAGAAGGCAACAAATTTTTCGCAATTCTGCTGCTCCAAACGCTTAACCAGAATGGCCTAGGGAAAAAATGTACATACCGTTGTAATCGGGCGAGTTTCTACTTTCAGCTACAATAGGAATTTTTGGGATAGGTCAATTCGTTCGCGAGATATGGGACTTTGAAGCTAAGAAATGGTTGACAAGACAATAAATTTTTCACAATTCTGCGGCTCCTAAGGCTTAACCAGGATGGCCTAGGGAAAAAATACACATACCTTTGTAATCGGGCGAGTTTCTACTTTCAGATGCAATAGGAATTTTTGGGTTAGGTCAATCCGTTCGCGAGATATGGGAGTTTGATGCCAAGAAATGGTTGAGAAGGCAACAAATTTTTCGCAATTCTGCTGCTCCAAACGCTTAACCAGAATGGCCTAGGGAAAAAATGCACATACCGTTGTAATCGGGCGAGTTTCTACTTTCAGCTACAATAGGAAGTTTTGGGTTAGGTCAATTCGTTCGCGAGATATGGGACTTTGAAGCTAAGAAATGGTTGACAAGACAATAAATTTTTCGCAATTCTGCTGCTTCAAACGCTTAACCAGAACGGCCTAGGGAGAAAATACACATACCGTTGTAATCGGGCGAGATTCTACTTTCAGTTATAATAGGTATTTTTGGGTTAGGTCAATCCGTTCGCGAGATATGGGACTTTGAAGCTAAGAAATGGTTGACAAGACAATAAATTTTTCGCACTTCTGCTGCTCCAATCGCTTAACCAGAATGGCCTAAGGGAAAAATACACGTACCGTTGTAATCGGGCGAGTTTCTACTTTCAAATGCAATAGGAATTTTTGGGTTGGGTCAATCCGTTCGCGAGATATGGGAGTTTGAAGCTAACAAATGGTTGAGAAGAGAACAAATTTTTCGCAATTCTGCTGCTCCAAACGCTTAACCAGTATGGCCTAGGGAAAAAATGCACATACCGTTGTAATCGGGCGAGTTTCTACTTTCAGATGCAATAGGAATTTTTGGGTTAGGTCAATCCGTTCGCGAGATATGGGAGTTTGAAGCTAACAAATGGTTGAGAAGAGAACAAAATTTTCGCAATTCTGCTGCTCCAAACGCTTAACCAGAATGGCCTAGGGAAAAAATACACATACCGTTGTAATCGGGCGAGTTTCTACTTTCAGGTGCAATAGGAATTTTTGGGTTCGGTCAATCCGTTCGCGAGATATGGGAGTTTGATGCCAAGAAATGGTTGAGAAGGCAACAAATTTTTCGCAATTCTGCTGCTCCAAACGCTTCACAAGAATGGCCTAGGGAATAAATACACATACCCTTGTAATCGGGCGAGTTCCTACTTTCAGACGCAATAGGAATTTTTGGGTTAGGTCAATCCGTTCGCGAGATATGGGAGTTTGAAGCCAAGAAATGGTTGAGAAGGCAAAAAATTTTTCGCAATTCTGCTGCTCCAAACGCTTAACAAGAATGGCCTAGGGAATAAATACACATACCCTTGTAATCGGGCGAGTTCCTACTTTCAGACGCAATAGGAATTTTTGGGTTAGGTCAATCCGTTCGCGAGATATGGGAGTTTGAAGCCAAGAAATGGTTGAGAACGCAAAAAATTTTTCGCAATTCTGCTGCTTCAAACGCTTAACCAGACTGGCCTAGGGAAAAAATACACATACCGTTGTAATCGGGCGAGTTTCTACTTTCAGCTACAATAGGAATTTTTGGGTTAGGTCAATTCGTTCGCGAGATATGGGACTTTGAAGCTAAGAAATGGTTGACAAGACAATAAATTTTTCGCAATTCTGCTGCTTCAAACGCTTAACCAGAACGGCCTAGGGAAAAAATACACATACCGTTGTAATCGGGCGAGATTCTACTTTCAGTTACAATAGGTATTTTTGGGTTAGGTCAATCCGTTCGCGAGATATGGGACTTTGAGGCTAAGAAATGGTTGACAAGACAATAAATTTTTCGCATTTCTGCTGCTCCAATCGCTTAACCAGAATGGCCTAAGGGAAAAATACACGTACGGTTGTAATCGGGCGAGTTTCTACTTTCAAATGCAATAGGAATTTTTGGGTTGGGTCAATCCGTTCGCGAGATATGGGAGTTTGAAGCTAACAAATGGTTGAGAAGAGAACAAATTTTTCGCAATTCTGCTGCTCCAAACGCTTAACCAGAATGGCCTAGGGAAAAAATACACATACCGTTGTAATCGGGCGAGATTCTACTTTCACTTACAATAGGTATTTTTTGGGTTAGGTCAATCCGTTCGCGAGATATGGGACTTTGAAGCTAAGAAATGGTTGACAAGACAATAAATTTTTCGCAATTCTGCGGCTCCTAACGCTTAACCAGAATGGCCTAGGGAAAAAATACACATACCCTTGTAATCGGGCGAGTTTCTACTTTCAGACGCAACAGGAATTTTTGGGTTAGGTCAATCCGTTCGCGAGATATGGGAGTTTGAAGCCAAGAAATGGTTGAGAAGGCAAAAATTTTTCGCAATTCTGCTGCTCCAAACGCTTAACCAGGATGGCCTAGGGAAAAAATACACATACCGTTGTAATCGGGCGAGTTTCTACTTTCAGATGCAATAGGAATTTTAGGGTTAGGTCAACCGTTCGAGAGATATGGGAGTTTGATGCCAAGAAATGGTTGAGAAGGCAAAAAATTTTTCGCAATTCTGCTGCTCCAAACGCTTAACCAGAATGGCCTAGGGAAAAAATACACATACCGTTGTAATCGGGCGAGTTTCTACTTTCTGATGCAACAGGAATTTTTGGGTTAGGTCAATCCGTTCGTGAGATATGGGAGTTTGAAGCTAAGAAATAGTTCAGAAGACAACAAATTTTTCGCACTTCGGCTGCTCCAAACGCTTAACCAGAATGGCCTAGGGAAAAAATACACATACCGTTGTAATCGGGCGAGTTTCTACTTTCAGACGCAATAGGAATTTTTGGGTTAGGTCAATCCGTTCGCGAGATATGGGAGTTTGAAGCAAAGAAATGGTTGAGAAGAGAACACATTTTTCGCAATTCTGCTGCTCCAAACGCTTAACCAGAATGGCCTAGGGATAAAATACACATACCGTTGTAATCGGGCGAGTTTCTACTTTCAGACGCAATAGGAATTTTTGGGTCAGGTCAATCCGTTCGCGAGATATGGGGGTTTGAAGCCAAGAAATGGTTGAGAAGGCAAAAAATTTTTCGCAATTCTGCTGCTTCAAACGCTTAACCAGAATGGCCTAGGAAAAAAATACACATACCGTTGTAATCGGGCGAGTTTCCACTTTCAGTTACAATAGGAATTTTTGGGTTAGGTCAATCCGTTCGCGAGACATGGGACTTTGAAGCTAAGAAATGGTTGACAAGTCAATAAATTTTTCGCACTTCTTCTGCTCCAATCGCTTAACCAGAATATCCTAAGGGAAAAATACACGTACCGTTGTAATCGGGCGAGTTTCTAATTTCAAATGCAATAGGAATTTTTGGGTTAGGTCAATCCGTTCGCGAGATATGGGAGTTTGAAGCTAAGAAATGGTTGAGAAGAGAACAAATTTTTCGCAATTCTGCTGCTCCAAACGCTTAACCAGAATGGCCTAGGGAAAAAATACGCATACCGATATAATCGGGCGGGTTTCTACTTTCAGACGCAGCAGGAATTTTTGGGTTTGGTCAATCCTTTCGCGAGATATGGGACTTTGAAGCTAAGGAATGGTTGAGAAGGCAACAAATTTTTCGCAATTCTGCTGCTCCAAACGCTTAACCAGAATGGGCTAGGGAAGAAATACACATACCGTTGTAATCGGGCGAGTTTCTACTTTCAGATGCAATAGGAATTTTTGGGTTAGGTCAATCCGTTCGCGAGATATGGGAGTTTGAAGCCAAGAAATGGTTGAGAAGGCAAAAAATTTTTCGCAATTCTGCTGCTCCAAACGCTTAACCAGGATGGCGTAGGGAAAAAATACACATACCGTTGTAATCGGGCGAGTTTCTACTTTCAGATGCAATAGGAATTTTAGGGTTAGGTCTATCCGTTCCCGAGATATGGGAGTTTGATGCCAAGAAATGGTTGAGAAGGCAAAAAATTTTTCGCAATTCTGCTGCTCCTAACGCTTAACCAGAATGGCCGAGGGAAAAAATACACATACCGTTGTAATCGGGCGAGTTTCTACTTTCAGCCGCAATAGGAATTTTTGGGTTAGGTCAAACCGTTCGCGAGATATGGGAGTTTGAAGCCAAGAAATGGTTGAGAAGGCAAAAAATTTTTCGCATTTCTGCTGCTTCAAACGCTTAACCAGACTGGCCTAGGGAAAAAATACACATACCGTTGTAATCGGGCGAGTTTCTACTTTCAGCTACAATAGGAATTTTTGGGTTAGGTCAATTCGTTCGCGAGATATGGGACTTTGAAGCTAAGAAATGGTTGACAAGACAATAAATTTTTCGCAATTCTGCTGCTTCAAACGCTTAACCAGAACGGCCTAGGGAAAAAATTCACATACCGTTGTAATCGGGCGAGATTCTACTTTCAGTTACAATAGGTATTTTTGGGTTAGGTCAATCCGTTCGCGAGATATGGGACTTTGAAGCTAAGAAATGGTTGACAAGACAATAAATTTTTCGCATTTCTGCTGCTCCAATCGCTTAACCAGAATGGCCTAAGGGAAAAATACACGTACGGTTGTAATCGGGCGAGTTTCTACTTTCAAATGCAATAGGAATTTTTGGGTTGGGTCAATCCGTTCGCGAGATATGGGAGTTTGAAGCTAACAAATGGTTGAGAAGAGAACAAATTTTTCGCAATTCTGCTGCTCCAAACGCTTAACCAGAATGGCCTAGGGAAAAAATACACATACCGTTGTAATCGGGCGAGATTCTACTTTCACTTACAATAGGTATTTTTGGGTTAGGTCAATCCGTTCGCGAGATATGGGACTTTGAAGCTAAGAAATGGTTGACAAGACAATAAATTTTTCGCAATTCTGCGGCTCCTAACGCTTAACCAGGATGGCCTAGGGAAAAAATACACATACCTTTGTAATCGGGCGAGTTTCTACTTTCAGATGCAATAGGAATTTTTGGGTTCGGTCAATCCGTTCGCGAGATATGGGAGTTTGATGCCAAGAAATGGTTGAGAAGGCAACAAATTTTTCGCAATTCTGCTGCTCCAAACGCTTAACCAGAATGGCCTAGGGAGAAAATACACATACCGTTGTAATCGGGCGAGTTTCTACATTCAGATGCAACAGGAATTTTTGGGTTAGGTCAATCCGTTCGCGAGATATGGGAGTTTGAAGCCAAGAAATGGTTGAGAAGGCAAAAAATTTTTCGCAATTCTGCTGCTCCAAACGCTTAACAAGAATGGCCTAGGGAATAAATACACATACCCTTGTAATCGGGCGAGTTCCTACTTTCAGACGCAATAGGAATTTTTGGGTTAGGTCAATCCGTTCGCGAGATATGGGAGTTTGAAGCCAAGAAATGGTTGAGAAGGCAAAAAATTTTTCGCAATTCTGCTGCTTCATACGCTTAACCAGACTGGCCTAGGGAAAAAATACACATACCGTTGTAATCGGGCGAGTTTCTACTTTCAGCTACAATAGGAATTTTTGGGTTAGGTCAATTCGTTCGCGAGATATGGGTCTTTGAAGCTAAGAAATGGTTGACAAGACAATAAATTTTTCGCAATGCTGCTGCTTCAAACGCTTAACCAGAACGGCCTAGGGAAAAAATACACATACCGTTGTAATCGGGCAAGATTCTACTTTCAGTTACAATAGGTATTTTTGGGTTAGGTCAATCCGTTCGCGAGATATGGGACTTTGAAGCTAAGAAATGGTTGACAAGACAATAAATTTTACGCACTTCTGCTGCTCCAATCGCTTAACCAGAATGGCCTAAGGGAAAAATACACGTACCGTTGTAATCGGGCGAGTTTCTACTTTCAAATGCAATAGGAATTTTTGGGTTGGGTCAATCCGTTCGCGAGATATGGGAGTTTGAAGCTAACAAATGGTTGAGAAGAGAACAAATTTTTCGCAATTCTGCTGCTCCAAACGCTTAACCAGAATGGCCTAGGGAAAAAATACACATACCCTTGTAATCGGGCGAGTTTCTACTTTCAGACGCAACAGGAATTTTTGGGTTAGGTCAATCCGTTCGCGAGATATGGGGGTTTGAAGCCAAGAAATGGTTGAGAAGGCAAAAAATTTTTCGCAATTCTGCTGCTTCAAACGCTTAACCAGAATGGCCTAGGAAAAAAATACACATACCGTTGTAATCGGGCGAGTTTCCACTTTCAGTTACAATAGGAATTTTTGGGTTAGGTCAATCCGTTCGCGAGACATGGGACTTTGAAGCTAAGAAATGGTTGACAAGTCAATAAATTTTTCGCACTTCTTCTGCTCCAATCGCTTAACCAGAATAGCCTAAGGGAAAAATACACGTACCGTTGTAATCGGGCGAGTTTCTAATTTCAAATGCAATAGGAATTTTTGGGTTAGGTCAATCCGTTCGCGAGATATGGGAGTTTGAAGCTAAGAAATGGTTGAGAAGAGAACAAATTTTTCGCAATTCTGCTGCTCCAAACGCTTAACCAGAATGGCCTAGGGAAAAAATACGCATACCGATATAATCGGGCGAGTTTCTACTTTCAGACGCAGCAGGAATTTTTGGGTTTGGTCAATCCTTTCGCGAGATATGGGACTTTGAAGCTAAGAAATGGTTGAGAAGGCAACAAATTTTTCGCAATTCTGCTGCTCCAAACGCTTAACCAGAATGGGCTAGGGAAGAAATACACATACCGTTGTAATCGGGCGAGTTTCTACTTTCAGATGCAATAGGAATTTTTGGGTTAGGTCAATCCGTTCGCGAGATATGGGAGTTTGAAGCCAAGAAATGGTTGAGAAGGCAAAAAATTTTTCGCAATTCTGCTGCTCCAAACGCTTAACCATGATGGCCTAGGGAAAAAATACACATACCGTTGTAATCGGGCGAGTTTCTACTTTCAGATGCAATAGGAATTTTGGGGTTAGGTCAATCCGTTCCCGAGATATGGGAGTTTGATGCCAAGAAATGGTTGAGAAGGCAAAAAATTTTTCGCAATTCTGCTGCTCCTAACGCTTAACCAGAATGGCCGAGGGAAAAAATACACATACCGTTGTAATCGGGCGAGTTTCTACTTTCAGCCGCAATAGGAATTTTTGGGTTAGGTCAAACCTTTCGCGAGATATGGGAGTTTGAAGCCAAGAAATGGTTGAGAAGGCAAAAAATTTTTCGCATTTCTGCTGCTTCAAACGCTTAACCAGAATGGCCTAGGGAAAAAATACACATACCGTTGTAATCGGGCGAGTTTCTACTTCCAATGCAATAGGAATTTTTGGGTTAGGTCAATCCGTTCGCGTGATATGGGAGTTTGAAGCTAAGAAATGGTTGAGAACAGAACAAATTTTTCGCAATTCTGCTGCTCCAAACGCTTAACCAGAATGGCCTAGGGAATAAATACACGTACCGCTGTAATCGGGCGAGTTTCTACTTTCAGATGCAATAGGAATTTTTGGGTTAGGTCAATCCGTTCGCGAGATATGGGAGTTTGAAGCTAACAAATGGTTGAGAAGAGAACAAAATTTTCGCAATTCTGCTGCTCCAAAAGCTTAACCAGAATGGCCTAGGGAAAAAATTAACGTACCGCTGTAATCGGGCGAGTTTCTACTTTCAGATGCAATAGGAATTTTTGGGTTAGGTCAATCCGTTCGCGTGATATGGGAGTTTGAAGCTAAGAAATGGTTGAGAACAGAACAAATTTTTCGCAATTCTGCTGCTCCAAACGCTTAACCAGAATGGCCTAGGGAATAAATACACGTACCGCTGTAATCAGGCGAGTTTCTACTTTCAGATGCAATAGGAATTTTTGGGTTAGGTCAATCCGTTCCCGTGATATGGGAGTTTGAAGCTAAGAAATGGTTGAGTACAGAACAAATTTTTCGCAATTCTGCTGCTCCAAACGCTTAACCAGAATGGCCTAGGGTATAAATACGCACACCGTTGTAATCGGGCGAGTTTCTAATTTCAGACGCAGCAGGAATTTTTGGGTTTTGTCAATCCGTTCGCGAGATATGGGAATTTGAAGCTAAGAAATGGTTAAGAAGGCAACACATTTTTCGCAATTCTGCTGCTCCAAACGCTTAACCAGAATGGCCTAGGGATAAAATACACATACCGTTGTAATCGGGCGAGTTTCTACTTTCAGACGCAATAGGAATTTTTGGGTCAGGTCAATCCGTTCGCGAGATATGGGGGTTTGAAGCCAAGAAATGGTTGAGAAGGCAAAAAATTTTTCGCAATTCTGCTGCTCCAAACGCTTTACCAGAATGGCCTAGGGAAAAAATACACATGCCGCTGTAATCGGGCGAGTTTCTACTTTCAGTCGCAACAGGAATTTTTGGGTTAGGTCAATCCGTTCGCGAGTTATGGGAGTTTGAATCCAAGAAATGGTTGAGAAGGCAAAAAATTTTTCGCAATTCTGCTGCTCCAAACGCTTAACCAGAATAGCCTAGGGAAAAAATACACATACCGTTGTAATCGGGCGAGTTTCTACTTTCAGATGCAACAGGAACTTTTGGGTTAGGTCAATCCGTTCGCGAGATATGGGAGTTTGAAGCCAAGAAATGGTTGAGAAGGCAAACAATTTTTCGCAATTCTGCTGCTCCAGACGCTTCACCAAAATGGCCTAGGGAAAAAATACACATTCCGTTGTAATTGGGCGAGTTTCTACTTTCAGACGCAACAGGAATTTTTGGGTTGGGTCAGTCCGTTCGCGAGATATGGGACTTTGAAGCTAAGAAATTGTTGACAAGACAATAAATTTTTCGCACTTTTGCTGCTCCAATTGCATAACCAGAATGGCCTAAGGGAAAAATACACATACCGTTGTAATCGGGCGAGTTTCTAGTTTCAGATGCAACAGGAATTTTTGGGTTAGGTCAATCCGTTCGCGAGATATGGGAGTTTGAAGCCAAGAAATGGTTGAGGAGGCAAAAAATTTTTCGCAATTCTGCTGCTCCAAACGCTTAACCAGAATGGCCTAGGGAAAAAATACACATACCGTTGTAATCGGGCGAGTTTCTACTTTCAGTTACAATAGGAATTTTTGGGTTAGGTCAAGCCGTTCGCGAGATATGTGACTTTGAAGCTAAGAAATGGTTGACAAGAAAATAAATTTTTCGCAATTCTGCTGCTTCAAACGCTTAACCAGAATGGCCTAGGGAAAAAATACACATACCGTTGTAATCGGGCGAGATTCTACTTTCAGTTAGAATAGGAATTTTTTGGTTAAGTCAATCCGTTCGCGAGATATGGGACTTTGAAGCTAAGAAATGGTTGACAAGACAATAAATTTTTCGCACTTCTGCTGCTCCAATCGCTTAACCAGAATGGCCTAAGGGAAAAATACACATACCGTTGTAATCGGGCGAGTTTCTACTTTCAGATGCAACAGGAATTTTTGGGTTAGGTCAATCCGTTCGCGAGATATGGGAGTTTGAAGCCAAGAAATGGTTGAGAAGGCAAAAAATTTTTCGCAATTCTGCTGCTCCAAACGCTTAACCAGAATGGCCTAGGGAAAAAATACACATACCGTTGTAATCGGGCGAGTTTCTACTTTCTGATGCAACAGGAATTTTTGGGTTAGGTCAATCCGTTCGCGAGATATGGGAGTTTGAAGCTAAGAAATAGTTCAGAAGACAACAAATTTTTCGCACTTCGGCTGCTCCAAACGCTTAACCAGAATGGCCTAGGGAAAAAATACACATACCGCTGTAATCGGGCGAGTTTCTACTTTCTGACGCAATAGGAATTTTTGGGTTAGGTCAATCCGTTCGCGAGATATGAGAGTTTGAAGCAAAGAAATGGTTGAGAAGAGAACACATTTATCGCAATTCTGCTGCTCCAAACGCTTAACCAGAATGGCCTAGGGATAAAATACACATACCGTTGTAATCGGGCGAGTTTCTACTTTCAGACGCAATAGGAATTTTTGGGTCAGGTCAATCCGTTCGCGAGATATGGGGGTTTGAAGCCAAGAAATGGTTGAGAAGGCAAAAAATTTTTCGCAATTCTGCTGCTTCAAACGCTTAACCAGAATGGCCTAGGAAAAAAATACACATACCGTTGTAATCGGGCGAGTTTCCACTTTCAGTTACAATAGGAATTTTTGGGTTAGGTCAATCCGTTCGCGAGACATGGGACTTTGAAGCTAAGAAATGGTTGACAAGTCAATAAATTTTTCGCACTTCTTCTGCTCCAATCGCTTAACCAGAATAGCCTAAGGGAAAAATACACGTACCGTTGTAATCGGGCGAGTTTCTAATTTCAAATGCAATAGGAATTTTTGGGTTAGGTCAATCCGTTCGCGAGATATGGGAGTTTGAAGCTAAGAAATGGTTGAGAAGAGAACAAATTTTTCGCAATTCTGCTGCTCCAAACGCTTAACCAGAATGGCCTAGGGAAAAAATACGCATACCGATATAATCGGGCGAGTTTCTACTTTCAGACGCAGCAGGAATTTTTGGGTTTGGTCAATCCTTTCGCGAGATATGGGACTTTGAAGCTAAGAAATGGTTGAGAAGGCAACAAATTTTTCGCAATTCTGCTGCTCCAAACGCTTAACCAGAATGGGCTAGGGAAGAAATACACATACCGTTGTAATCGGGCGAGTTTCTACTTTCAGATGCAATAGGAATTTTTGGGTTAGGTCAATCCGTTCGCGAGATATGGGAGTTTGAAGCCAAGAAATGGTTGAGAAGGCAAAAAATTTTTCGCAATTCTGCTGCTCCAAACGCTTAACCATGATGGCCTAGGGAAAAAATACACATACCGTTGTAATCGGGCGAGTTTCTACTTTCAGATGCAATAGGAATTTTGGGGTTAGGTCAATCCGTTCCCGAGATATGGGAGTTTGATGCCAAGAAATGGTTGAGAAGGCAAAAAATTTTTCGCAATTCTGCTGCTCCTAACGCTTAACCAGAATGGCCGAGGGAAAAAATACACATACCGTTGTAATCGGGCGAGTTTCTACTTTCAGCCGCAATAGGAATTTTTGGGTTAGGTCAAACCTTTCGCGAGATATGGGAGTTTGAAGCCAAGAAATGGTTGAGAAGGCAAAAAATTTTTCGCATTTCTGCTGCTTCAAACGCTTAACCAGAATGGCCTAGGGAAAAAATACACATACCGTTGTAATCCGGCGAGTTTCTACTTTCAAATGCAATAGGAATTTTTGGGTTATGTCAATCCGTTCGCGTGATATGGGAGTTTGAAGCTAAGAAATGGTTGAGAACAGAACAAATTTTTCGCAATTCTGCTGCTCCAAACGCTTAACCAGAATGGCCTAGGGAATAAATACACGTACCGCTGTAATCGGGCGAGTTTCTACTTTCAGATGCAATAGGAATTTTTGGGTTAGGTCAATCCGTTCGCGAGATATGGGAGTTTGAATCTAACAAATGGTTGAGAAGAGAACAAAATTTTCGCAATTCTGCTGCTCCAAAAGCTTAACCAGAATGGCCTAGGGAAAAAATTAACATACCGCTGTAATCGGGCGAGTTTCTACTTTCAGATGCAATAGGAATTTTTGGGTTAGGTCAATCCGTTCGCGTGATATGGGAGTTTGAAGCTAAGAAATGGTTGAGAACAGAACAAATTTTTCGCAATTCTGCTGCTCCAAACGCTTAACCAGAATGGCCTAGGGAATAAATACACGTACCGCTGTAATCAGGCGAGTTTCTACTTTCAGATGCAATAGGAATTTTTGGGTTAGGTCAATCCGTTCGCGTGATATGGGAGTTTGAAGCTAAGAAATGGTTGAGTACAGAACAAATTTTTCGCAATTCTGCTGCTCCAAACGCTTAACCAGAATGGCCTAGGGTATAAATACGCACACCGTTGTAATCGGGCGAGTTTCTAATTTCAGACGCAGCAGGAATTTTTGGGTTTGGTCAATCCGTTCTCGAGATATGGGAATTTGAAGCTAAGAAATGGTTAAGAAGGCAACACATTTTTCGCAATTCTGCTGCTCCAAACGCTTAACCAGAATGGCCTAGGGATAAAATACACATACCGTTGTAATCGGGCGAGTTTCTACTTTCAGACGCAATAGGAATTTTTGGGTCAAGTCAATCCGTTCGCGAGATATGGGGGTTTGAAGCCAAGAAATGGTTGAGAAGGCAAAAAATTTTTCGCAATTCTGCTGCTCCAAACGCTTTACCAGAATGGCCTAGGGAAAAAATACACATGCCGCTGTAATCGGGCGAGTTTCTACTTTCAGTCGCAACAGGAATTTTTGGGTTAGGTCAATCCGTTCGCGAGTTATGGGAGTTTGAATCCAAGAAATGGTTGAGAAGGCAAAAAATTTTTCGCAATTCTGCTGCTCCAAACGCTTAACCAGAATAGCCTAGGGAAAAAATACACATACCGTTGTAATCGGGCGAGTTTCTACTTTCAGATGCAACAGGAACTTTTGGGTTAGGTCAATCCGTTCGCGAGATATGGGAGTTTGAAGCCAAGAAATGGTTGAGAAGGCAAACAATTTTTCGCAATTCTGCTGCTCCAGACGCTTCACCAAAATGGCCTAGGGAAAAAATACACATACCGCTGTAATCGGGCGAGTTTCTACTTTCTGACGCAATAGGAATTTTTGGGTTAGGTCAATCCGTTCGCGAGATATGAGAGTTTGAAGCAAAGAAATGGTTGAGAAGAGAACACATTTATCGCAATTCTGCTGCTCCAAACGCTTAACCAGAATGGCCTAGGGATAAAATACACATACCGTTGTAATCGGGCGAGTTTCTACTTTCAGACGCAATAGGAATTTTTGGGTCAGGTCAATCCGTTCGCGAGATATGGGGGTTTGAAGCCAAGAAATGGTTGAGAAGGCAAAAAATTTTTCGCAATTCTGCTGCTTCAAACGCTTAACCAGAATGGCCTAGGAAAAAAATACACATACCGTTGTAATCGGGCGAGTTTCCACTTTCAGTTACAATAGGAATTTTTGGGTTAGGTCAATCCGTTCGCGAGACATGGGACTTTGAAGCTAAGAAATGGTTGACAAGTCAATAAATTTTTCGCACTTCTTCTGCTCCAATCGCTTAACCAGAATAGCCTAAGGGAAAAATACACGTACCGTTGTAATCGGGCGAGTTTCTAATTTCAAATGCAATAGGAATTTTTGGGTTAGGTCAATCCGTTCGCGAGATATGGGAGTTTGAAGCTAAGAAATGGTTGAGAAGAGAACAAATTTTTCGCAATTCTGCTGCTCCAAACGCTTAACCAGAATGGCCTAGGGAAAAAATACGCATACCGATATAATCGGGCGAGTTTCTACTTTCAGACGCAGCAGGAATTTTTGGGTTTGGTCAATCCTTTCGCGAGATATGGGACTTTGAAGCTAAGAAATGGTTGAGAAGGCAACAAATTTTTCGCAATTCTGCTGCTCCAAACGCTTAACCAGAATGGGCTAGGGAAGAAATACACATACCGTTGTAATCGGGCGAGTTTCTACTTTCAGATGCAATAGGAATTTTTGGGTTAGGTCAATCCGTTCGCGAGATATGGGAGTTTGAAGCCAAGAAATGGTTGAGAAGGCAAAAAATTTTTCGCAATTCTGCTGCTCCAAACGCTTAACCATGATGGCCTAGGGAAAAAATACACATACCGTTGTAATCGGGCGAGTTTCTACTTTCAGATGCAATAGGAATTTTGGGGTTAGGTCAATCCGTTCCCGAGATATGGGAGTTTGATGCCAAGAAATGGTTGAGAAGGCAAAAAATTTTTCGCAATTCTGCTGCTCCTAACGCTTAACCAGAATGGCCGAGGGAAAAAATACACATACCGTTGTAATCGGGCGAGTTTCTACTTTCAGCCGCAATAGGAATTTTTGGGTTAGGTCAAACCTTTCGCGAGATATGGGAGTTTGAAGCCAAGAAATGGTTGAGAAGGCAAAAAATTTTTCGCATTTCTGCTGCTTCAAACGCTTAACCAGAATGGCCTAGGGAAAAAATACACATACCGTTGTAATCCGGCGAGTTTCTACTTTCAAATGCAATAGGAATTTTTGGGTTATGTCAATCCGTTCGCGTGATATGGGAGTTTGAAGCTAAGAAATGGTTGAGAACAGAACAAATTTTTCGCAATTCTGCTGCTCCAAACGCTTAACCAGAATGGCCTAGGGAATAAATACACGTACCGCTGTAATCGGGCGAGTTTCTACTTTCAGATGCAATAGGAATTTTTGGGTTAGGTCAATCCGTTCGCGAGATATGGGAGTTTGAATCTAACAAATGGTTGAGAAGAGAACAAAATTTTCGCAATTCTGCTGCTCCAAAAGCTTAACCAGAATGGCCTAGGGAAAAAATTAACATACCGCTGTAATCGGGCGAGTTTCTACTTTCAGATGCAATAGGAATTTTTGGGTTAGGTCAATCCGTTCGCGTGATATGGGAGTTTGAAGCTAAGAAATGGTTGAGAACAGAACAAATTTTTCGCAATTCTGCTGCTCCAAACGCTTAACCAGAATGGCCTAGGGAATAAATACACGTACCGCTGTAATCAGGCGAGTTTCTACTTTCAGATGCAATAGGAATTTTTGGGTTAGGTCAATCCGTTCGCGTGATATGGGAGTTTGAAGCTAAGAAATGGTTGAGTACAGAACAAATTTTTCGCAATTCTGCTGCTCCAAACGCTTAACCAGAATGGCCTAGGGTATAAATACGCACACCGTTGTAATCGGGCGAGTTTCTAATTTCAGACGCAGCAGGAATTTTTGGGTTTGGTCAATCCGTTCTCGAGATATGGGAATTTGAAGCTAAGAAATGGTTAAGAAGGCAACACATTTTTCGCAATTCTGCTGCTCCAAACGCTTAACCAGAATGGCCTAGGGATAAAATACACATACCGTTGTAATCGGGCGAGTTTCTACTTTCAGACGCAATAGGAATTTTTGGGTCAAGTCAATCCGTTCGCGAGATATGGGGGTTTGAAGCCAAGAAATGGTTGAGAAGGCAAAAAATTTTTCGCAATTCTGCTGCTCCAAACGCTTTACCAGAATGGCCTAGGGAAAAAATACACATGCCGCTGTAATCGGGCGAGTTTCTACTTTCAGTCGCAACAGGAATTTTTGGGTTAGGTCAATCCGTTCGCGAGTTATGGGAGTTTGAATCCAAGAAATGGTTGAGAAGGCAAAAAATTTTTCGCAATTCTGCTGCTCCAAACGCTTAACCAGAATAGCCTAGGGAAAAAATACACATACCGTTGTAATCGGGCGAGTTTCTACTTTCAGATGCAACAGGAACTTTTGGGTTAGGTCAATCCGTTCGCGAGATATGGGAGTTTGAAGCCAAGAAATGGTTGAGAAGGCAAACAATTTTTCGCAATTCTGCTGCTCCAGACGCTTCACCAAAATGGCCTAGGGAAAAAATACACATTCCGTTGTAATTGGGCGAGTTTCTACTTTCAGACGCAACAGGAATTTTTGGGTTGGGTCAATCCGTTCGCGAGATATGGGACTTTGAAGCTAAGAAATTGTTGACAAGACAATAAATTTTTCGCACTTTTGCTGCTCCAATCGCATAACCAGAATGGCCTAAGGGAAAAATACACGTAGCGTTGTAATCGGGCGAGTTTCTACTTTCAAATGCAATAGGAATTTTTGGGTTAGGTCAATCCGTTCGCGAGATGTGGGAGTTTGAAGACAAGAAATGGTTGAGAAGGCAAAAAATTTTTCGCAATTCTGCTGCTCCAAACGCTTAACCAGAATGGCCTAGGGAAAAAATACACGTACCGCTGTAATCGGGCGAGTTTCTACTTTCAGATGCAACAGGATTTTTTGGGTTAGGACAATCCGTTCGCGAGATATGGGAGTTTGAAGCCAAGAAATGGTTGAGAAGGCAAAAAATTTTTCGCAATTCTGCTGCTCCAAACGCTTAACCAGAATGGCCTAGGGAAAAAATACACATACCGTTGTAATCGGGCGAGTTTCTAGTTTCAGATGCAATAGCAATTTTTGGGTTAGGTCAATCCGTTCGCGAGATATGGGAGTTTGAAGCCAAGAAATGGTTGAGAAGGCAAAAAATTTTTCGCAATTCTGCTGCTCCAAACGCTTAACCAGAATGGCCTAGGGAAAAAATACGCATACCGTTGTAATCGGGCGAGTTTCTACTTTCAGTTAGAATAGGAATTTTTTGGATAAGTCAATCCGTTCGCGAGATATGGGACTTTGAAGCTAAGAAATGGTTGACAAGACAATAAATTTTTCGCACTTTTGCTGCTCCAATCGCATAACCAGAATGGCCTAAGGGAAAAATACACGTAGCGTTGTAATCGGGCGAGTTTCTACTTTCAAATGCAATAGGAATTTTTGGGTTAGGTCAATCCGTTCGCGAGATGTGGGAGTTTGAAGACAAGAAATGGTTGAGAAGGCAAAAAATTTTTCGCAATTCTGCTGCTCCAAACGCTTAACCAGAATGGCCTAGGGAAAAAATACACGTACCGCTGTAATCGGGCGAGTTTCTACTTTCAGATGCAACAGGATTTTTTGGGTTAGGACAATCCGTTCGCGAGATATGGGAGTTTGAAGCCAAGAAATGGTTGAGAAGGCAAAAAATTTTTCGCAATTCTGCTGCTCCAAACGCTTTACCAGAATGGCCTAGGGAAAAAATACACATACCGCTGTAATCGCGCGAGTTTCTACTTTCAGTCGCAACAGGAATTTTTGGGTTAGGTCAATCCGTTCGCGAGATATGGGAGTTTGAATCCAAGAAATGGTTGAGAAGGCAAAAAATTTTTCGCAATTCTGCTGCTCCAAACGCTTTACCAGAATGGCCTAGGGAAAAAATACACATACCGTTGTAATCGGGCGAGTTTCTACTTTCAGATGCAACAGGAATTTTTGGGTTAGGTCAATCCGTTCGCGAGATAGGGGAGTTTGAAGCTAAGAAATGGTTCAGAAGACAACAAATTTTTCGCACTTCTGCTGCTCCAAACGCGTAACCAGAATGGGCTAGGGAAAAAATACAGATACCGTTGTAATCGGGCGAGTTTCTACTTTTAGACGCAATAGGAATCTTTGGGTTAGGTCAATCCATTCGCGAGATATGGGAGTTTGAAGCTAAGAAATGGTTGAGAAGAGAACAAATTTTTCGCAATTCTGCTGCTCCAAACGCTTAACCAGAATGGCCTAGGGATAAA
Source organism: Ptiloglossa arizonensis (assembly GCF_051014685.1). Classification (NCBI taxonomy): domain Eukaryota; kingdom Metazoa; phylum Arthropoda; class Insecta; order Hymenoptera; family Colletidae; genus Ptiloglossa; species Ptiloglossa arizonensis. The sequence goes on from NW_027478385.1 coordinate 8,377,036, forward strand.
ATACACATACCGTTGTAATCGGGAGAGTTTCTACTTTCAGACGCAATAGGAATTTTTGGGTCAGGTCAATCCGTTCGCGAGATATGGGAATTTGAAGCCAAGAAATGGTTGAGAAGGCAAAAAATTTTTCGCAATTCTGCTGCTCCAAACGCTTAACCAGAATGGCCTAGGGAAAAAATACACATACCGTTGTAATCGGGCGAGTTTCTAGTTTCAGATGCAACAGCAATTTTTGGGTTAGGTCAATCCGTTCGCGAGATATGGGAGTTTGAAGCCAAGAAATGGTTGAGAAGGCAAAAAATTTTTCGCAATTCTGCTGCCCAAACGCTTAACCAGAATGGCCTAGGGAAAAAATACGCATACCGTTGTAATCGGGCGAGTTTCTACTTTCAGTTAGAATAGGAATTTTTTGGATAAGTCAATCCGTTCGCGAGATATGGGACTTTGAAGCTAAGAAATGGTTGACAAGACAATAAATTTTTCGCACTTCTGCTGCTCCAATCGCTTAACCAGAATGGCCTAGGGAAAAAATACACATACCATTGTAATCGGGCTAGTTTCTACTTTCAGACTCAATAGGAATTTTTGGGTTAGGTCAATCCATTCGCGAGATATGGGAGCTTGAAGCTAAGAAATGGTTGAGAAGAGAACAAATTTTTCGCAATTCTGCTGCTCGAAACGCTTAACCAGAATGGCCTAGGGCAAAAATACACATACCGTTGTAATCGGGCGAGTTTCTACTTTCAGACGAAATAGGCATTTTTGGGTTAGGTCAAGCCGTTCGCGAGATATGTGACTTTGAAGCTAAAAAATGGTTGAGAAGGCAAAAAATTTTTCGCAATTCTGCTGCTCCAAACGCTTAACCAGAATGGCCTAGGGAAAAAATACACATACCGTTGTAATCGGGCGAGTTTCTACTTTCAGATGCAACAGGAATTTTTGGGTTAGGTCAATCCGTTCGCGAGATAGGGGAGTTTGAAGCTAAGAAATGGTTCAGAAGACAACAAATTTTTCGCACTTCTGCTGCTCCAAACGCTTAACCAGAATGGCCTAGGGGAAAAATACAGATACCGTTGTAATCGGGCGAGATTCTACTTTCAGACGCAATAGGAATTTTTGGGTTAGGTCAATCCATTCGCGAGATATGGGAGTTTGAAGCTAAGAAATGTTTGAGAAGAGAACAAATTTTTCGCAATTCTGCTGCTCGAAACGCTTAACCAGAATGGCCTAGGGCAAAAATACACATACCGTTGTAATCGGGCGAGTTTCTACTTTCAGACGCAATAGGCATTTTTGGGTTAGGTCAAGCCGTTCGCGAGATATGTGACTTTGAAGCTAAGAAATGGTTGAGAAGGCAAAAAATTTTTCGCAATTCTGCTGCTCCAAACGCTTAACCAGAATGGCCTAGGGAAAAAATACACATACCGTTGTAATCGGGCGAGTTTCTACTTTCAGATGCAACAGGAATTTTTGGGTTAGGTCAATCCGTTCGCGAGATAGGGGAGTTTGAAGCTAAGAAATGGTTCAGAAGACAACAAATTTTTCGCACTTCTGCTGCTCCAAACGCTTAACCAGAATGGCCTTTTTTTTTTTTTTTTTTATTAACGTGGGGGAAATCTTCGAAAGACCCACCCACCGCCTGGGGAGGGGCGGGGGGAGTGTGGGATTCCCCGCGCCCGGAAGGAAACCCATCGGGCGCGGGACCTACCCACTAAAACCCACCACGGTGGCCATCCTCGCACTATGCAGGGGGAGCACCTGGGACCGAAGACATCATAACATCAGGTGCTCCCCCGTGCAGGGCTCTCGCGCCCGTGTCCTCCCGTTCCAGGGAAGGGAGGGGGTACTTCACCCTCCCTTCCCTGTTTTCTCCTCGGCGCTCTGGCGCCCGACGTCGGAGCAGGGCCACACTGCTCCGACGTCCCACTCCCGGGGAACCAGAATGGCCTAGGGAAAAAATACAGATACCGTTGTAATCGGGCGAGTTTCTACTTTCAGACGCAACAGGAATTTTTGGGTTAGGTCAGTCCGTTCGCGAGATATGGGAGTTTGAAGCTAAGAAATGTTTGAGAAGAGAACAAATTTATCGCAATTCTGCTGCTCGAAACGCTTAACCAGAATGGCCTAGGGCAAAAATACACATACCGTTGTAATCGCGCGAGTTTCTACTTTCAGACGCAGTAGGCATCTTTGGGTTAGGTCAAGCCGTTCGCGAGATATGTGACTTTGAAGCTAAGAAATGGTTGAGAAGGCAAAAAATTTTTCGCAATTCTGCTGCTCCAAACGCTTAACCAGAATGGCCTAGGGAAAAAATACACATACCGTTGTAATCGGGCGAGTTTCTAGTTTCAGATGCAACAGGAATTTTTGGGTTAGGTCAATCCGTTCGCGAGATATGGGAGTTTGAAGCCAAGAAATGGTTGAGAAGGCAAAAAATTTTTCGCAATTCTGCTGCTCCAAACGCTTAACCAGGATCGCCTAGGGAAAAAATACACATACCGTTGTAATCGGGCGAGTTTCTACTTTCCGATGCACTAGGAGTTTTTGGGTTAGGTCAATCCGTTCGCGAGATATGGGAGTTTGATGCCAAGAAATGGTTGAGAAGGCAAAAAATTTTTCGCAATTCTGCTGCTCCAAACGCTTAACCAGGATGGCCTAGGGAAAAAATATACATACCGTTGTAATCGGGCGAGTTTCTACTTTCAGATGCAATAGGAATTTTTGGGTTAGGTCAATCCGTTCGCGAGATATGGGAGTTTGAAGCCAAGAAATGGTTGAGAAGGCAAAAAATTTTTCGCAATTCTGCTGCTCCAAACGCTTAACCAGAATGGCCGAGGGAAAAAATACACATACCGTTGTAATCGGGCGAGTTTCTACTTTCAGCCGCAATAGGAATTTTTGGGTTAGGTCAATCCGTTCGCGAGATATGGGAGCTTGAAGCCAAGAAATGGTTGAGAAGGCAAAAAATTTATCGCATTTCTGCTGCTTCAAACGCTTAACCAGAATGGCCTAGGGAAAAAATACACATACCGTTGTAATCGGGCGAGTTTCTACCTTCAGTTACAATAGGAATTTATGAGTTAGGTCAATCCGTTCGCGAGATATGGGACTTTGAAGCTAAGAAATGGTTGACAAGACAATAAATTTTTCGCAATTCTGCTGCTTCAAACGCTTAACCAGTATGGCCTTGGGAAAAAATACACATACCGTTGCAATCGGGCGAGTTTCTACTTTCCGATGCACTAGGAGTTTTTGGGTTAGGTCGATCCGTTCGCGAGATATGGGAGTTTGATGCCAAGAAATGTTTGAGAAGGCAAAAAGTTTTTCGCAATTCTGCTGCTCCAAACGCTTAACCAGGATGGCCTAGGGAAAAAATATACATACCGTTGTAATCGGGCGAGTTTCTACTTTCAGATGCAATAGGAATTTTTGGGTTAGGTCAATCCGTTCGCGAGATATGGGAGTTTGAAGCCAAGAAATGGTTGAGAAGGCAAAAAATTTTTCGCAATTCTGCTGCTCCAAACGCTTAACCAGAATGGCCTAGGGAAAAAATACACATACCGTTGTAATCGGGCGAGTTTCTACTTTCAGATGCAATAGGAATTTTTGGGTTAGGTCAATCCGTTCGCGAGATATGGGAGTTTGAAGCCAAGAAATGGTTGAGAAGGCAAAAAATTTTTCGCAATTCTGCTGCTTCAAACGCTTAACCAGTATGGCCTAGGGAAAAAATACACATACCATTGTAATCGGGCGAGTTTCTACTTTCAGTTGCAATAGGAATTTTTGGGTTAGGTCAATCCGTTCGCGAGATATGGGAGTTTGAAGCTAAGAAATGGTTGAGAACAGAACAAATTTTTCGCAATTCTGCTGCTCCAAACGCTTAACCAGAATGGCCTAGGGAATAAATACGCATACCGTTGTAATCGGGCGAGTTTCTAATTTCAGACGCAGCAGGAATTTTTTGGGTTTGGTCAATCCGTTCGCGAGATATGGGAATTTGAAGCTAAGAAATGGTTAAGAAGGCAACAAATTTTTCGCAATTCTGCTGCTCCAAACGCTTAACCAGAATGGGCTAGGGAAAAAATACACTTACCGTTGTAATCGGGCGAGTTTCTACTTTCAGACGCAACAGGAATTTTTGGGTTAGGTCAGTCCGTTCGCGAGATATGGGAGTTTGAAGCCTAGAAATGGTTGAGAAGGCAAAAAATTTTTCGCAATTCTGCTGCTCCAAACGCTTAACCAGGATGGCCTAGGGAAAAAATACACATACCGTTGTAATCGGGCGAGTTTCTACTTTCAGCCGCAATAGGAATTTTTGGGTTAGGTCAATCCGTTCGCGAGATATGGGAGTTTGAAGCCAAGAAATGGTTGAGAAGGCAAAAAATTTTTCGCATTTCTGTTGCTTCAAACGCTTAACCAGAATGGCCTAGGGAAAAAATACAAATACCGTTGTAATCGGGCGACTTTCTACCTTCAGTTACAATAGGAATTTATGAGTTAGGTCAATCCGTTCGCGAGGTATGGGACTTTGAAGCTAAGAAATGGTTGACAAGACAATAAATTTTTCGCAATTCTGCTGCTTCAAACGCTTAACCAGTATGGCCTAGGGAAAAAATACACATACCGTTGTAATCGGGCGAGTTTCTACTTTCCGATGCACTAGGAGTTTTTGGGTTAGGTCGATCCGTTCGCGAGATATGGGAGTTTGATGCCAAGAAATGTTTGAGAAGGCAGAAAATTTTTCGCAATTCTGCTGCTCCAAACGCTTAACCAGGATGGCCTAGGGAAAAAATATACATACCGTTGTAATCGGGCGAGTTTCTACTTTCAGATGCAATAGGAATTTTTGGGTTAGGTCAATCCGTTCGCGAGATATGGGAGTTTGAAGCTAAGAAATGGTTCAGAAGACAACAAATTTTTCGCACTTCTGCTGCTCCAAACGCTTAACCCGGATGGCCTAGGGAAAAAATACACATACCGTTGTAATCGGGCGAGTTTCTACTTTCAGATGCAACAGGAATTTTTGGGTTAGGTCAATCCGTTCGCGAGATATGGGAGTTTGAAGCTAAGAAATGGTTGAGAAGACAACAAATGTTTCGCACTTCTGCTGCTCCAAACGCTTAACCAGAATGGCCGAGGGAAAAAATACACATACCGTTGTAATCGGGCGAGTTTCTACTTTCAGGCGCAATAGGAATTTTTGGGTTAGGTCAATCCGTTCGCGAGATATGGGAGTTTGAAGCCAAGAAATGGTTGAGAAGGCAAAAAATTTTTCGCAATTCTGCTGCTCCAAACGCTTAACCAGAATGGCCTAGGGAAAAAATACACATACCGCTGTAATCGGGCGAGTTTCTACTTTCAGTCGCAACAGGAATTTTTGGGTTAGGTCAATCCGTTCGCGAGATATGGGAGTTTGAAGCCAAGAAATGGTTGAGAAGGCAAAAAATTTTTCGCAATTCTGCTGCTCCAGACGCTTCACCAGAACGGCCTGGGGAAAAAATACACATACCGTTGTAATCGGGCGAGTTTCTACTTTCAGACGCAACAGGAATTTTTGGGTTAGGTCAATCCGTTCGCGAGATATGGGACTTTGAAGCTAAGAAATGGTTGACAAGATAATAAATTTTTCGCACTTTTGCTGCTCCAATCGCTTAACCAGAATGGCCTAAGGGAAAAATACACGTACCGTTGTAATCGGGCGAGTTTCTACTTTCAAATGCAATAGGAATTTTTGGGTTAGGTCAATCCGTTCGCGAGATGTGGGAGTTTGAAGCTAAGAAATGGTTGAGAAGACAACAAATTTTTCGCACTTCTGCTGCTTCAAACGCTTAACCAGAATGGCCTTGGGAAAAAATACACGTACCGCTGTAATCGGGCGAGTTTCTACTTTCAGATGCAATAGGAATTTTTGGGTTAGGTCAATCCGTTCGCGAGATATGGGAGTTTGAAGCTAAGAAATGGTTGATAAGGCAAGAAATTTTTCGCAATTCTGCGGCTCCTAACGCTTAACCAGGATGGCCTAGGGAAAAAATACACATACCTTTGTAATCGGGCGAGTTGCTACTTTCAGATGCAATAGGAATTTTTGGGTAACGTCAATCCGTTCGCGAGATATGGGAGTTTGAAGCCAAGAAATGGTTGAGAAGGCAAAAAATTTTTCGCAATTCTGCTGCTCCAAACGCTTAACCAGAATGGCCTAGGGAATAAATACACATACCCTTGTAATCGGGCGAGTTTCTACTTTCAGATGCAACAGGAATTTTTGGGTTAGGTCATTCCGTTCGCGAGATATGGGAGTTTGAAGCCAAGAAATGGTTGAGAAGGCAAAAAATTTTTCGCAATTCTGCTGCTCCAAACGCTTAACCAGAATGGCCTAGGGAATAAATACACATACCCTTGTAATCGGGCGAGTTTCTACTTTCAGACGCAGTAGGAATTTTTGGGTTAGGTCAATCCGTTCGCGAGATATGGGAGTTTGAAGCCAAGAAATGGTTGAGAAGGCAAAAAATTTTTCGCAATTCTGCTGCTTCAAACGCTTAACCAGACTGGCCTAGGGAAAAAATACACATACCGTTGTAATCGGGCGAGTTTCTACTTTCAGCTACAATAGGAATTTATGGGTTAGGTCAATTCGTTTGCGAGATATGGGACTTTGAAGCTGAGAAATGGTTGACAAGACAATAAATTTTTCGCACTTCTGCTGCTCCAATCGCTTAACCAGAATGGCCTAAGGGAAAAATACACGTACAGTTGTAAACGGGCGAGTTTCTACTTTCAAATGCAATAGGAATTTTTGGGTTGGGTCAATCCGTTCGCGAGATATGGGAGTTTGAAGCTAACAAATGGTTGAGAAGAGAACAAATTTTTCGCAATTCTGCTGCTCCAAACGCTTAACCAGAATGGCCTAGGGAAAAAATACACATACCGTTGTAATCGGGCGAGTTTCTACTTTCAGACGCAGCAGGAATTTTTGGGTTTGGTCAATCCTTTCGCGAGATATGGGACTTTGAAGCTAAGAAATGGTTGAGAAGGCAACAAATTTTTCGCAATTCTGCTGCTCCAAACGCTTAACCAGAATGGCCTAGGGAAAAAATACGCATACCGTTGTAATCGGGCGAGTTCCTACTTTCAGTTAGAATAGGAATTTTTTGGATAAGTCAATCCGTTCGCGAGATATGGGACTTTGAAGCTAAGAAATGGTTGACAAGACAATAAATTTTTCGCACTTCTGCTGCTCCAATCGCTTAACCAGAATGGCCTAAGGGAAAAATACACATACCGTTGTAATCGGGCGAGTTTCTAGTTTCAGATGCAACAGGAATTTTTGGGTTAGGTCAATCCGTTCGCGAGATATGGGAGTTTGAAGCCAAGAAATGGTTGAGAAGGCAAAAAATTTTTCGCAATTCTGCTGCGCCAAACGCTTAACCAGAATGGCCTAGGGAAAAAATACACATACCGTTGTAATCGGGCGAGTCTCTACTTTCAGGTGCAACAGGAATTTTTGGGTTAGGTCAATCCGTTCGCGAGATAGGGGAGTTTGAAGCTAAGAAACGGTTAAAAGACAACAAATTTTTCGCACTTCTGCTGCTCCAAACGCTTAACCAGAATGGCCGAGGGAAAAAATACACATACCGTTGTAATCGGGCGAGTTTCTACTTTCAGCCGCAATAGGAATTTTTGGGTTAGGTCAATCCGTTCGCGAGATATGGGAGTTTGAAGCCAAGAAATGGTTGAGAAGGCAAAAAATTTTTCGCATTTCTGTTGCTTCAAACGCTTAACCAGAATGGCCTAGGGAAAAAATACACATACCGTTGTAATCGGGCGACTTTCTACCTTCAGTTACAATAGGAATTTATGAGTTAGGTCAATCCGTTCGCGAGGTATGGGACTTTGAAGCTAAGAAATGGTTGACAAGACAATAAATTTTTCGCAATTCTGCTGCTTCAAACGCTTAACCAGTATGGCCTAGGGAAAAAATACACATACCGTTGTAATCGGGCGAGTTTCTACTTTCCGATGCACTAGGAGTTTTTGGGTTAGGTCGATCCGTTCGCGAGATATGGGAGTTTGATGCCAAGAAATGTTTGAGAAGGCAAAAAATTTTTCGCAATTCTGCTGCTCCAAACGCTTAACCAGGATGGCCTAGGGAAAAAATATACATACCGTTGTAATCGGGCGAGTTTCTACTTTCAGATGCAATAGGAATTTTTGGGTTAGGTCAATCCGTTCGCGAGATATGGGAGTTTGAAGCTAAGAAATGGTTCAGAAGACAACAAATTTTTCGCACTTCTGCTGCTCCAAACGCTTAACCCGGATGGCCTAGGGAAAAAATACACATACCGTTGTAATCGGGCGAGTTTCTACTTTCAGATGCAACAGGAATTTTTGGGTTAGGTCAATCCGTTCGCGAGATATGGGAGTTTGAAGCTAAGAAATGGTTGAGAAGACAACAAATGTTTCGCACTTCTGCTGCTCCAAACGCTTAACCAGAATGGCCGAGGGAAAAAATACACATACCGTTGTAATCGGGCGAGTTTCTACTTTCAGGCGCAATAGGAATTTTTGGGTTAGGTCAATCCGTTCGCGAGATATGGGAGTTTGAAGCCAAGAAATGGTTGAGAAGGCAAAAAATTTTTCGCAATTCTGCTGCTCCAAACGCTTAACCAGAATGGCCTAGGGAAAAAATACACATACCGCTGTAATCGGGCGAGTTTCTACTTTCAGTCGCAACAGGAATTTTTGGGTTAGGTCAATCCGTTCGCGAGATATGGGAGTTTGAAGCCAAGAAATGGTTGAGAAGGCAAAAAATTTTTCGCAATTCTGCTGCTCCAGACGCTTCACCAGAACGGCCTGGGGAAAAAATACACATACCGTTGTAATCGGGCGAGTTTCTACTTTCAGATGCAATAGGAATTTTTGGGTTAGGTCAATCCGTTCGCGAGATATGGGAGTTTGAAGCTAAGAAATGGTTCAGAAGACAACAAATTCTTCGCACTTCTGCTGCTCCAAACGCTTAACCCGGATGGCCTAGGGAAAAAATACACATACCGTTGTAATCGGGCGAGTTTCTACTTTCAGATGCAACAGGAATTTTTGGGTTAGGTCAATCCGTTCGCGAGATATGGGAGTTTGAAGCTAAGAAATGGTTGAGAAGACAACAAATGTTTCGCACTTCTGCTGCTCCAAACGCTTAACCAGAATGGCCGAGGGAAAAAATACACATACCGTTGTAATCGGGCGAGTTTCTACTTTCAGGCGCAATAGGAATTTTTGGGTTAGGTCAATCCGTTCGCGAGATATGGGAGTTTGAAGCCAAGAAATGGTTGAGAAGGCAAAAAATTTTTCGCAATTCTGCTGCTCCAACCGCTTAACCAGAATGGCCTAGGGAAAAAATACACATACCGCTGTAATCGGGCGAGTTTCTACTTTCAGTCGCAACAGGAATTTTTGGGTTAGGTCAATCCGTTCGCGAGATATGGGAGTTTGAAGCCAAGAAATGGTTGAGAAGGCAAAAAATTTTTCGCAATTCTGCTGCTCCAGACGCTTCACCAGAACGGCCTGGGGAAAAAATACACATACCGTTGTAATCGGGCGAGTTTCTACTTTCAGACGCAACAGGAATTTTTGGGTTAGGTCAATCCGTTCGCGAGATATGGGACTTTGAAGCTAAGAAATGGTTGACAAGATAATAAATTTTTCGCAATTTTGCTGCTCCAATCGCTTAACCAGAATGGCCTAAGGGAAAAATACACGTACCGTTGTAATCGGGCGAGTTTCTACTTTCAAATGCAATAGGAATTTTTGGGTTAGGTCAATCCGTTCGCGAGATGTGGGAGTTTGAAGCTAAGAAATGGTTGAGAAGACAACAAATTTTTCGCACTTCTGCTGCTTCAAACGCTTAACCAGAATGGCCTTGGGAAAAAATACACGTACCGCTGTAATCGGGCGAGTTTCTACTTTCAGATGCAATAGGAATTTTTGGGTTAGGTCAATCCGTTCGCGAGATATGGGAGTTTGAAGCTAAGAAATGGTTGATAAGGCAAGAAATTTTTCGCAATTCTGCGGCTCCTAACGCTTAACCAGGATGGCCTAGGGAAAAAATACACATACCTTTGTAATCGGGCGAGTTGCTACTTTCAGATGCAATAGGAATTTTTGGGTAACGTCAATCCGTTCGCGAGATATGGGAGTTTGAAGCCAAGAAATGGTTGAGAAGGCAAAAAATTTTTCGCAATTCTGCTGCTCCAAACGCTTAACCAGAATGGCCTAGGGAATAAATACACATACCCTTGTAATCGGGCGAGTTTCTACTTTCAGATGCAACAGGAATTTTTGGGTTAGGTCATTCCGTTCGCGAGATATGGGAGTTTGAAGCCAAGAAATGGTTGAGAAGGCAAAAAATTTTTCGCAATTCTGCTGCTCCAAACGCTTAACCAGAATGGCCTAGGGAATAAATACACATACCCTTGTAATCGGGCGAGTTTCTACTTTCAGACGCAGTAGGAATTTTTGGGTTAGGTCAATCCGTTCGCGAGATATGGGAGTTTGAAGCCAAGAAATGGTTGAGAAGGCAAAAAATTTTTCGCAATTCTGCTGCTTCAAACGCTTAACCAGACTGGCCTAGGGAAAAAATACACATACCGTTGTAATCGGGCGAGTTTCTACTTTCAGCTACAATAGGAATTTATGGGTTAGGTCAATTCGTTTGCGAGATATGGGACTTTGAAGCTGAGAAATGGTTGACAAGACAATAAATTTTTCGCACTTCTGCTGCTCCAATCGCTTAACCAGAATGGCCTAAGGGAAAAATACACGTACAGTTGTAAACGGGCGAGTTTCTACTTTCAAATGCAATAGGAATTTTTGGGTTGGGTCAATCCGTTCGCGAGATATGGGAGTTTGAAGCTAACAAATGGTTGAGAAGAGAACAAATTTTTCGCAATTCTGCTGCTCCAAACGCTTAACCAGAATGGCCTAGGGAAAAAATACACATACCGTTGTAATCGGGCGAGTTTCTACTTTCAGACGCAGCAGGAATTTTTGGGTTTGGTCAATCCTTTCGCGAGATATGGGACTTTGAAGCTAAGAAATGGTTGAGAAGGCAACAAATTTTTCGCAATTCTGCTGCTCCAAACGCTTAACCAGAATGGCCTAGGGAAAAAATACGCATACCGTTGTAATCGGGCGAGTTCCTACTTTCAGTTAGAATAGGAATTTTTTGGATAAGTCAATCCGTTCGCGAGATATGGGACTTTGAAGCTAAGAAATGGTTGACAAGACAATAAATTTTTCGCACTTCTGCTGCTCCAATCGCTTAACCAGAATGGCCTAAGGGAAAAATACACATACCGTTGTAATCGGGCGAGTTTCTAGTTTCAGATGCAACAGGAATTTTTGGGTTAGGTCAATCCGTTCGCGAGATATGGGAGTTTGAAGCCAAGAAATGGTTGAGAAGGCAAAAAATTTTTCGCAATTCTGCTGCGCCAAACGCTTAACCAGAATGGCCTAGGGAAAAAATACACATACCGTTGTAATCGGGCGAGTCTCTACTTTCAGATGCAACAGGAATTTTTGGGTTAGGTCAATCCGTTCGCGAGATAGGGGAGTTTGAAGCTAAGAAACGGTTAAAAGACAACAAATTTTTCGCACTTCTGCTGCTCCAAACGCTTAACCAGAATGGCCTAGGGAAAAAATACAGATACCGTTGTAATCGGGCGAGTTTCTACTTTCAGACGCTATAGGAATTTTTGGGTTAGGTCAATCCATTCGCGAGATATGGGAGTTTGAAGCTAAGAAATGGTTGAGAAGAGAACAAATTTTTCGCAATTCTGCTGCTCCAAACGCTTAACCAGAATGGCCTAGGGAAAAAATACGCATGCCGTTGTAATCGGGCGAGTTTCTACTTTCAGACGCAGCAGGAATTTTTGGGTTTGGTCAATCCTTTCGCGAGATATGGGACTTTGAAGCTAAGAAATGGTTGAGAAGTCAACAAATTTTTCGCAATTCTGCTGCTCCAAACGCTTAACCAGAATGGCCTAGGGAAAAAATACGCATACCGTTGTAATCGGGCGAGTTCCTACTTTCAGTTAGAATAGGAATTTTTTGGATAAGTCAATCCGTTCGCGAGATATGGGACTTTGAAGCTAAGAAATGGTTGACAAGACAATAAATTGTTCGCACTTCTGCTGCTCCAATCGCTTAACCAGAATGGCCTAAGGGAAAAATACACATACCGTTGTAATCGGGCGAGTTTCTAGTTTCAGATGCAACAGGAATTTTTGGGTTAGGTCAATCCGTTCGCGAGATATGGGAGTTTGAAGCCAAGAAATGGTTGAGAAGGCAAAAAATTTTTCGCAATTCTGCTGCGCCAAACGCTTAACCAGAATGGCCTAGGGAAAAAATACACATACCGTTGTAATCGGGCGAGTCTCTACTTTCAGATGCAACAGGAATTTTTGGGTTAGGTCAATCCGTTCGCGAGATAGGGGAGTTTGAAGCTAAGAAACGGTTAAAAGACAACAAATTTTTCGCACTTCTGCTGCTCCAAACGCTTAACCAGAATGGCCTAGGGAAAAAATACAGATACCGTTGTAATCGGGCGAGTTTCTACTTTCAGACGCTATAGGAATTTTTGGGTTAGGTCAATCCATTCGCGAGATATGGGAGTTTGAAGCTAAGAAATGGTTGAGAAGAGAACAAATTTTTCGCAATTCTGCTGCTCCAAACGCTTTACCAGAATGGCCTAGGGAAAAAATACACATACCGTTGTAATCGGGCGAGTTTCTACTTTCAGATGCAACAGGAATTTTTGGGTTAGGTCAATCCGTTCGCGAGATAGGGGAGTTTGAAGCTAAGAAACGGTTAAAAGACAACAAATTTTTCGCACTTCTGCTGCTCCAAACGCTTAACCAGAATGGCCTAGGGAAAAAATACAGATACCGTTGTAATCGGGCGAGTTTCTACTTTCAGACGCTATAGGAATTTTTGGGTTAGGTCAATCCATTCGCGAGATATGGGAGTTTGAAGCTAAGAAATGGTTGAGAAGAGAACAAATTTTTCGCAATTCTGCTGCTCCAAACGCTTTACCAGAATGGCCTAGGGATAAAATACACATACCCTTGTAATCGGGCGAGTTTCTACTTTCAGACGCAATAGGAATTTTTGGGTTAGGTCAATCCGTTCGCGAGATATGGGAGTTTGAAGCCAAGAAATGGTTGAGAAGGCAAAAAATTTTTCGCAATTCTGCTGCTTCAAACGCTTAACCAGACTGGCCTAGGGAAAAAATACACATACCGTTGTAATCGGGCGAGTTTCTACTTTCAGCTACAATAGGAATTTATGGGTTTGGTCAATTCGTTTGCGAGATATGGGACTTTGAAGCTAAGAAATGGTTGACAAGACAATAAATTTTTCGCACTTCTGCTGCTCCAATCGCTTAACCAGAATGGCCTAAGGGAAAAATACACGTACAGTTGTAAACGGGCGAGTTTCTACTTTCAAATGCAATAGGAATTTTTGGGTTGGGTCAATCCGTTCGCGAGATATGGGAGTTTGAAGCTAACAAATGGTTGAGAAGAGAACAAATTTTTCGCAATTCTGCTGCTCCAAACGCTTAACCAGAATGGCCTAGGGAAAAAATACACATACCGTTGTAATCGGGCGAGTTTCTACTTTCAGACGCAACAGGAATTTTTGGGTTAGGTCAATCCGTTCGCGAGATATGGGAGTTTGAAGCCAAGAAATGGTTGAGAAGGCAAAAAATTTTTCGCAATTCTGCTGCTCCAAACGCTTAACCAGAATGGCCTAGGGAAAAAATACACATACCCTTGTAATCGGGCGAGTTTCTACTTTCAGACGCAGCAGGAATTTTTGGGTTAGGTCAATCCTTTCGCGTGATATGGGACTTTGAAGCTAAGAAATGGTTGAGAAGGCAACAAATTTTTCGCAATTCTGCTGCTCCAAACGCTTAACCAGAATGGCCTAGGGAAAAAATACGCATACCGTTGTAATCGGGCGAGTTCCTACTTTCAGTTAGAATAGGAATTTTTTGGATAAGTCAATCCGTTCGCGAGATATGGGACTGAAGCTAAGAAATGGTTGACAAGACAATAAATTTTTCGCACTTCTGCTGCTCCAATCGCTTAACCAGAATGGCCTAAGGGAAAAATTCACATACCGTTGTAATCGGGCGAGTTTCTAGTTTCAGATGCAACAGGAATTTTTGGGTTAGGTCAATCCGTTCGCGAGATATGGGAGTTTGAAGCCAAGAAATGGTTGAGAAGGCAAAAAATTTTTCGCAATTCTGCTGCGCCAAACGCTTAACCAGAATGGCTTAGGGAAAAAATACACATACCGTTGTAATCGGGCGAGTCTCTACTTTCAGATGCAACAGGAATTTTTGGGTTAGGTCAATCCGTTCGCGAGATAGGGGAGTTTGAAGCTAAGAAACGGTTAAAAGACAACAAATTTTTCGCACTTCTGCTGCTCCAAACGCTTAACCAGAATGGCCTAGGGAAAAAATACAGATACCGTTGTAATCGGGCGAGTTTCTACTTTCAGACGCTATAGGAATTTTTGGGTTAGGTCAATCCATTCGCGAGATATGGGAGTTTGAAGCTAAGAAATGGTTGAGAAGAGAACAAATTTTTTCAATTCTGCTGCTCCAAACGCTTTACCAGAATGGCCTAGGGATAAAACACACATACCGTTGTAATCGGGAGAGTTTCTACTTTCAGACGCAATAGGAATTTTTGGGTCAGGTCAATCCGTTCGCGAGATATGGGAGTTTGAAGCCAAGAAATGGTTGAGAAGAGAACAAATTTTTCGCAATTCTGCTGCTCCAAACGCTTAACCAGAATGGCCTAGAGCAAAAATACACATACCGTTGTAATCGGGCGAGTTTCTACTTTCAGACGCAATAGGAATTTTTGGGTTAGGTCAAGCCGTTCGCGAGATATGTGACTTTGAAGCTAAGAAATGGTTGAGAAGGCAAAAAATTTTTCGCAATTCTGCTGCTTCAAACGCTTAACCAGAATGGCCTAGGGAAAAAATACGCATACCGTTGTAATCGGGCGAGTTTCTACTTTCAGATGCAGCAGGAATTTTTGGGTTAGGTCAATCCGTTCGCGAGATATGGGAGTTTGAAGCCAAGAAATGGTTGAGAAGGCAAAAAATTTTTCGCAATTCTGCCGCTCCAAACGCTTAACCAGAATGGCCTAGGGAAAAAATACACATACCGTTGTAATCGGGCGAGTTTCTACTTTCAGATGCAACAGGAATTTTTGGGGTAGGTCAATCCGTTCGCGAGATATGGGAGTTTGAAGCTAAGAAATAGTTCAGAAGAAAACAAATTTTTCGCACTTCTGCTGCTCCAAACGCTTAACCAGAATGGCCTAGGGAAAAAATACGCATACCGATATAATCGGGCGAGTTTCTACTTTCAGACGCAGCAGGAATTTTTGGGTTTGGTCAATCCTTTCGCGAGATATGGGACTTTGAAGCTAAGAAATGGTTGAGAAGGCAACAAATTTTTCGCAATTCTGCTGCTCCAAACGCTTAACCAGAATGGGCTAGGGAAGAAATACACATACCGTTGTAATCGGGCGAGTTTCTACTTTCAGATGCAATAGGAATTTTTGGGTTAGGTCAATCCGTTCGCGAGATATGGGAGTTTGAAGCCAAGAAATGGTTGAGAAGGCAAAAAATTTTTCGCAATTCTGCTGCTTCAAACGCTTAACCAGTATGGCCTAGGGAAAAAATACACATACCGTTGTAATCGGGCGAGTTTCTACTTTCAGTTGCAATAGGAATTTTTGGGTTAGGTCAATCCGTTCGCGAGATATGGGACTTTGAAGCTAAGAAATGGATCACAAGACCATAAATTTTTCGCACTTCTGCTGCTCCAATCGCTTAACCAGAAGGGCCTAAGGGAAGAATACACGTACCGTTGTAATCGGTCGAGTTTCTACTTTCAAATGCAATAGGAATTTTTGGGTTAGGTCAATCCGTTCGCGAGATATGGGAGTTTGAAGCTAAGAAATGGTTGAGAACAGAACAAATTTTTCGCAATTCTGCTGCTCTAAACGCTTAACCAGAATGGCCTAGGGAATAAATACGCATACCGTTGTAATCGGGCGAGTTTCTAATTTCAGACGCAGCAGGAATTTTTTGGGTTTGGTCAATCCGTTCGCGAGATATGGGAATTTGAAGCTAAGAAATGGTTAAGAAGGCAACAAATTTTTCGCAATTCTGCTGCTCCAAACGCTTAAGCAGAATGGGCTAGGGAAAAAATACACATACCGTTGTAATCGGGCGAGTTTCTACTTCCAGACGCAACAGGAATTTTTGGGTTAGGTCAGTCCGTTCGCGAGATATGGGCGTTTGAAGCCAAGAAATCGTTGAGAAGGCAAAAAATTTTTCGCAATTCTGCTGCTCCAAACGCTTAACCAGGATGGCCTAGGGAAAAAATACACATACCGTTGTAATCGGGCGAGTTTCTACTTTCCGATGCACTAGGAGTTTTTGGGTTAGGTCGATCCGTTCGCGAGATATGGGAGTTTGATGCCAAGAAATGGTTGAGAAGGCAAAAAATTTTTCGCAATTCTGCTGCTCCAAACGCTTAACCAGGATGGCCTAGGGAAAAAATATACATACCGTTGTAATCGGGCGAGTTTCTACTTTCAGGCGCAATAGGAATTTTTGGGTTAGGTCAATCCGTTCGCGAGATATGGGAGTTTGAAGCCAAGAAATGGTTGAGAAGGCAAAAAATTTTTCGCAATTCTGCTGCTCCAAACGCTTAACCAGAATGGCCGAGGGAAAAAATACACATACCGTTGTAATCGGGCGAGGTTCTACTTTCAGCCGCAATAGGAATTTTTGGGTTAGGTCAATCCGTTCGCGAAATATGGGAGTTTGAAGCCAAGAAATGGTTGAGAAGGCAAAAAATTTTTCGCATTTCTGCTGCTTCAAACGCTTAACCAGAATGGCCTAGGGAAAAAATACACATACCGTTGTAATCGGGCGAGTTTCTACCTTCAGTTACAATAGGAATTTATGAGTTAGGTCAATCCGTTCGCGAGATATGGGACTTTGAAGCTAAGAAATGGTTGACAAGACAATAAATTTTTCGCAATTCTGCTGCTTCAAACGCTTAACCAGTATGGCCTAGGGAAAAAATACACATACCGTTGTAATCGGGCGAGTTTCTACTTTCCGATGCACTAGGAGTTTTTGGGTTAGGTCGATCCGTTCGCGAGATATGGGAGTTTGATGCCAAGAAATGTTTGAGAAGGCAAAAAATTTTTCGCAATTCTGCTGCTCCAAACGCTTAACCAGGATGGCCTAGGGAAAAAATATACATACCGTTGTAATCGGGCGAGTTTCTACTTTCAGATGCAATAGGAATTTTTGGGTTAGGTCAATCCGTTCGCGAGATATGGGAGTTTGAAGCCAAGAAATGGTTGAGAAGGCAAAAAATTTTTCGCAATTCTGCTGCTCCAAACGCTTAACCAGAATGGCCGAGGGAAAAAATACACATACCGTTGTAATCGGGCGAGTTTCTACCTTCAGTTACAATAGGAATTTATGAGTTAGGTCAATCCGTTCGCGAGATATGGGACTTTGAAGCTAAGAAATGGTTGACAAGGCAATAAATTTTTCGCAATTCTGCTGCTTCAAACGCTTAACCAGTATGGCCTAGGGAAAAAATACACATACCGTTGTAATCGGGCGAGTTTCTACTTTCCGATGCACTAGGAGTTTTTGGGTTAGGTCGATCCGTTCGCGAGATATGGGAGTTTGATGCCAAGAAATGTTTGAGAAGGCAAAAAATTTTTCGCAATTCTGCTGCTCCAAACGCTTAACCAGAATGGCCTAGGGAAAAAATACACATACCGCTGTAATCGGGCGAGTTTCTACTTTCAGTCGCAACAGGAATTTTTGGGTTAGGTCAATCCGTTCGCGAGATATGGGAGTTTGAAGCCAAGAAATGGTTGAGAAGGCAAAAAATTTTTCGCAATTCTTCTGCTCCAGACGCTTCACCAGAACGGCCTGGGGAAAAAATACACATACCGTTGTAATCGGGCGAGTTTCTACTTTCAGACGCAACAGGAATTTTTGGGTTAGGTCAATCCGTTCGCGAGATATGGGACTTTGAAGCTAAGAAATGGTTGACAAGATAATAAATTTTTCGCACTTTTGCTGCTCCAATCGCTTAACCAGAATGGCCTAAGGGAAAAATACACGTACCGTTGTAATCGGGCGAGTTTCTACTTTCAAATGCAATAGGAATTTTTGGGTTAGGTCAATCCGTTCGCGAGATGTGGGAGTTTGAAGCTAAGAAATGGTTGAGAAGACAACAAATTTTTCGCACTTCTGCTGCTTCAAACGCTTAACCAGAATGGCCTTGGGAAAAAATACACGTACCGCTGTAATCGGGCGAGTTTCTACTTTCAGATGCAATAGGAATTTTTGGGTTAGGTCAATCCGTTCGCGAGATATGGGAGTTTGAAGCTAAGAAATGGTTGATAAGGCAAGAAATTTTTCGCAATTCTGCGGCTCCTAACGCTTAACCAGGATGGCCTAGGGAAAAAATACACATACCTTTGTAATCGGGCGAGTTGCTACTTTCAGATGCAATAGGAATTTTTGGGTAACGTCAATCCGTTCGCGAGATATGGGAGTTTGAAGCCAAGAAATGGTTGAGAAGGCAAAAAATTTTTCGCAATTCTGCTGCTCCAAACGCTTAACCAGAATGGCCTAGGGAATAAATACACATACCCTTGTAATCGGGCGAGTTTCTACTTTCAGATGCAACAGGAATTTTTGGGTTAGGTCATTCCGTTCGCGAGATATGGGAGTTTGAAGCCAAGAAATGGTTGAGAAGGCAAAAAATTTTTCGCAATTCTGCTGCTCCAAACGCTTAACCAGAATGGCCTAGGGAATAAATACACATACCCTTGTAATCGGGCGAGTTTCTACTTTCAGACGCAGTAGGAATTTTTGGGTTAGGTCAATCCGTTCGCGAGATATGGGAGTTTGAAGCCAAGAAATGGTTGAGAAGGCAAAAAATTTTTCGCAATTCTGCTGCTTCAAACGCTTAACCAGACTGGCCTAGGGAAAAAATACACATACCGTTGTAATCGGGCGAGTTTCTACTTTCAGCTACAATAGGAATTTATGGGTTAGGTCAATTCGTTTGCGAGATATGGGACTTTGAAGCTAAGAAATGGTTGACAAGACAATAAATTTTTCGCACTTCTGCTGCTCCAATCGCTTAACCAGAATGGCCTAAGGGAAAAATACACGTACAGTTGTAAACGGGCGAGTTTCTACTTTCAAATGCAATAGGAATTTTTGGGTTGGGTCAATCCGTTCGCGAGATATGGGAGTTTGAAGCTAACAAATGGTTGAGAAGAGAACAAATTTTTCGCAATTCTGCTGCTCCAAACGCTTAACCAGAATGGCCTAGGGAAAAAATACACATACCGTTGTAATCGGGCGAGTTTCTACTTTCAGACGCAACAGGAATTTTTGGGTTAGGTCAATCCGTTCGCGAGATATGGGAGTTTGAAGCCAAGAAATGGTTGAGAAGGCAAAAAATTTTTCGCAATTCTGCTGCTCCAAACGCTTAACCAGAATGGCCTAGGGAAAAAATACACATACCGTTGTAATCGGGCGAGTTTCTACTTTCAGACGCAGCAGGAATTTTTGGGTTTGGTCAATCCTTTCGCGAGATATGGGACTTTGAAGCTAAGAAATGGTTGAGAAGGCAACAAATTTTTCGCAATTCTGCTGCTCCAAACGCTTAACCAGAATGGCCTAGGGAAAAAATACGCATACCGTTGTAATCGGGCGAGTTCCTACTTTCAGTTAGAATAGGAATTTTTTGGATAAGTCAATCCGTTCGCGAGATATGGGACTTTGAAGCTAAGAAATGGTTGACAAGACAATAAATTTTTCGCACTTCTGCTGCTCCAATCGCTTAACCAGAATGTCCTAAGGGAGAAATACACATACCGTTGTAATCGGGCGAGTTTCTAGTTTCAGATGCAACAGGAATTTTTGGGTTAGGTCAATCCGTTCGCGAGATATGGGAGTTTGAAGCCAAGAAATGGTTGAGAAGGCAAAAAATTTTTCGCAATTCTGCTGCGCCAAACGCTTAACCAGAATGGCCTAGGGAAAAAATACACATACCGTTGTAATCGGGCGAGTCTCTACTTTCAGATGCAACAGGAATTTTTGGGTTAGGTCAATCCGTTCGCGAGATAGGGGAGTTTGAAGCTAAGAAACGGTTAAAAGACAACAAATTTTTCGCACTTCTGCTGCTCCAAACGCTTAACCAGAATGGCCTAGGGAAAAAATACAGATACCGTTGTAATCGGGCGAGTTTCTACTTTCAGACGCTATAGGAATTTTTGGGTTAGGTCAATCCATTCGCGAGATATGGGAGTTTGAAGCTAAGAAATGGTTGAGAAGAGAACAAATTTTTCGCAATTCTGCTGCTCCAAACGCTTTACCAGAATGGCCTAGGGAAAAAATACACATACCGTTGTAATCGGGCGAGTTTCTACTTTCAGACGCAGCAGGAATTTTTGGGTTTGGTCAATCCTTTCGCGAGATATGGAACTTTGAAGCTAAGAAATGGTTGAGAAGTCAACAAATTTTTCGCAATTCTGCTGCTCCAAACGCTTAACCAGAATGGCCTAGGGAAAAAATACGCATACCGTTGTAATCGGGCGAGTTCCTACTTTCAGTTAGAATAGGAATTTTTTGGATAAGTCAATCCGTTCGCGAGATATGGGACTTTGAAGCTAAGAAATGGTTGACAAGACAATAAATTGTTCGCACTTCTGCTGCTCCAATCGCTTAACCAGAATGGCCTAAGGGAAAAATACACATACCGTTGTAATCGGGCGAGTTTCTAGTTTCAGATGCAACAGGAATTTTTGGGTTAGGTCAATCCGTTCGCGAGATATGGGAGTTTGAAGCCAAGAAATGGTTGAGAAGGCAAAAAATTTTTCGCAATTCTGCTGCGCCAAACGCTTAACCAGAATGGCCTAGGGAAAAAATACACATACCGTTGTAATCGGGCGAGTCTCTACTTTCAGATGCAACAGGAATTTTTGGGTTAGGTCAATCCGTTCGCGAGATAGGGGAGTTTGAAGCTAAGAAACGGTTAAAAGACAACAAATTTTTCGCACTTCTGCTGCTCCAAACGCTTAACCAGAATGGCCTAGGGAAAAAATACAGATACCGTTGTAATCGGGCGAGTTTCTACTTTCAGACGCTATAGGAATTTTTGGGTTAGGTCAATCCATTCGCGAGATATGGGAGTTTGAAGCTAAGAAATGGTTGAGAAGAGAACAAATTTTTCGCAATTCTGCTGCTCCAAACGCTTTACCAGAATGGCCTAGGGAAAAAATACACATACCGTTGTAATCGGGCGAGTTTCTACTTTCAGACGCAGCAGGAATTTTTGGGTTTGGTCAATCCTTTCGCGAGATATGGGACTTTGAAGCTAAGAAATGGTTGAGAAGGCAACAAATTTTTCGCAATTCTGCTGCTCCAAACGCTTAACCAGAATGGCCTAGGGAAAAAATACGCATACCGTTGTAATCGGGCGAGTTCCTACTTTCAGTTAGAATAGGAATTTTTTGGATAAGTCAATCCGTTCGCGAGATATGGGACTTTGAAGCTAAGAAATGGTTGACAAGACAATAAATTTTTCGCACTTCTGCTGCTCCAATCGCTTAACCAGAATGGCCTAAGGGAAAAATACACATACCGTTGTAATCGGGCGAGTTTCTAGTTTCAGATGCAACAGGAATTTTTGGGTTAGGTCAATCCGTTCGCTAGATATGGGAGTTTGAAGCCAAGAAATGGTTGAGAAGGCAAAAAATTTTTCGCAATTCTGCTGCGCCAAACGCTTAACCAGAATGGCCTAGGGAAAAAATACACATACCGTTGTAATCGGGCGAGTCTCTACTTTCAGATGCAACAGGAATTTTTGGGTTAGGTCAATCCGTTCGCGAGATAGGGGAGTTTGAAGCTAAGAAACGGTTAAAAGACAACAAATTTTTCGCACTTCTGCTGCTCCAAACGCTTAACCAGAATGGCCTAGGGAAAAAATACGGATACCGTTGTAATCGGGCGAGTTTCTACTTTCAGACGCTATAGGAATTTTTGGGTTAGGTCAATCCATTCGCGAGATATGGGAGTTTGAAGCTAAGAAATGGTTGAGAAGAGAACAAATTTTTCGCAATTCTGCTGCTCCAAACGCTTTACCAGAATGGCCTAGGGATAAAATACACATACCCTTGTAATCGGGCGAGTTTCTACTTTCAGACGCAATAGGAATTTTTGGGTTAGGTCAATCCGTTCGCGAGATATGGGAGTTTGAAGCCAAGAAATGGTTGAGAAGGCAAAAAATTTTTCGCAATTCTGCTGCTTCAAACGCTTAACCAGACTGGCCTAGGGAAAAAATACACATACCGTTGTAATCGGGCGAGTTTCTACTTTCAGCTACAATAGGAATTTATGGGTTAGGTCAATTCGTTTGCGAGATATGGGACTTTGAAGCTAAGAAATGGTTGACAAGACAATAAATTTTTCGCACTTCTGCTGCTCCAATCGCTTAACCAGAATGGCCTAAGGGAAAAATACACGTACAGTTGTAAACGGGCGAGTTTCTACTTTCAAATGCAATAGGAATTTTTGGGTTGGGTCAATCCGTTCGCGAGATATGGGAGTTTGAAGCTAACAAATGGTTGAGAAGAGAACAAATTTTTCGCAATTCTGCTGCTCCAAACGCTTAACCAGAATGGCCTAGGGAAAAAATACACATACCGTTGTAATCGGGCGAGTTTCTACCTTCAGTTACAATAGGAATTTATGAGTTAGGTCAATCCGTTCGCGAGATATGGGACTTTGAAGCTAAGAAATGGTTGACAAGACAATAAATTTTTCGCAATTCTGCTGCTTCAAACGCTTAACCAGTATGGCCTAGGGAAAAAATACACATACCGTTGTAATCGGGCGAGTTTCTACTTTCCGATGCACTAGGAGTTTTTGGGTTAGGTCGATCCGTTCGCGAGATATGGGAGTTTGATGCCAAGAAATGTTTGAGAAGGCAAAAAATTTTTCGCAATTCTGCTGCTCCAAACGCTTAACCAGGATGGCCTAGGGAAAAAATATACATACCGTTGTAATCGGGCGAGTTTCTACTTTCAGATGCAATAGGAATTTTTGGGTTAGGTCAATCCGTTCGCGAGATATGGGAGTTTGAAGCCAAGAAATGGTTGAGAAGGCAAAAAATTTTTCGCAATTCTGCTGCTCCAAACGCTTAACCAGAATGGCCGAGGGAAAAAATACACATACCGTTGTAATCGGGCGAGGTTCTAATTTCAGCCGCAATAGGAATTTTTGGGTTAGGTCAATCCGTTCGCGAAATATGGGAGTTTGAAGCCAAGAAATGGTTGAGAAGGCAAAAAATTTTTCGCATTTCTGCTGCTTCAAACGCTTAACCAGAATGGCCTAGGGAAAAAATACACATACCGTTGTAATCGGGCGAGTATCTACCTTCAGTTACAATAGGAATTTATGAGTTAGGTCAATCCGTTCGCGAGATATGGGACTTTGAAGCTAAGAAATGGTTGACAAGACAATAAATTTTTCGCACTTCTGCTGCTCCAATCGCTTAACCAGAATGGCCTAAGGGAAAAATACACGTACAGTTGTAAACGGGCGAGTTTCTACTTTCAAATGCAATAGGAATTTTTGGGTTGGGTCAATCCGTTCGCGAGATATGGGAGTTTGAAGCTAACAAATGGTTGAGAAGAGAACAAATTTTTCGCAATTCTGCTGCTCCAAACGCTTAACCAGAATGGCCTAGGGAAAAAATACACATACCGTTGTAATCGGGCGAGTTTCTACCTTCAGTTACAATAGGAATTTATGAGTTAGGTCAATCCGTTCGCGAGATATGGGACTTTGAAGCTAAGAAATGGTTGACAAGACAATAAATTTTTCGCAATTCTGCTGCTTCAAACGCTTAACCAGTATGGCCTAGGGAAAAAATACACATACCGTTGTAATCGGGCGAGTTTCTACTTTCCGATGCACTAGGAGTTTTTGGGTTAGGTCGATCCGTTCGCGAGATATGGGAGTTTGAAGCCAAGAAATGGTTGAGAAGGCAAAAAATTTTTCGCATTTCTGCTGCTTCAAACGCTTAACCAGAATGGCCTAGGGAAAAAATACACATACCGTTGTAATCGGGCGAGGTTCTACTTTCAGCCGCAATAGGAATTTTTGGGTTAGGTCAATCCGTTCGCGAAATATGGGAGTTTGAAGCCAAGAAATGGTTGAGAAGGCAAAAAATTTTTCGCATTTCTGCTGCTTCAAACGCTTAACCAGAATGGCCTAGGGAAAAAATACACATACCGTTGTAATCGGGCGAGTTTCTACCTTCAGTTACAATAGGAATTTATGAGTTAGGTCAATCCGTTCGCGAGATATGGGACTTTGAAGCTAAGAAATGGTTGACAAGACAATAAATTTTTCGCAATTCTGCTGCTTCAAACGCTTAACCAGTATGGCCTAGGCAAAAAATACACATACCGTTGTAATCGGGCGAGTTTCTACTTTCCGATGCACTAGGAGTTTTTGGGTTAGGTCGATCCGTTCGCGAGATATGGGAGTTTGATGCCAAGAAATGTTTGAGAAGGCAAAAAATTTTTCGCAATTCTGCTGCTCCAAACGCTTAACCAGGATGGCCTAGGGAAAAAATATACATACCGTTGTAATCGGGCGAGTTTCTACTTTCAGATGCAATAGGAATTTTTGGGTTAGGTCAATCCGTTCGCGAGATATGGGAGTTTGAAGCCAAGAAATGGTTGAGAAGGCAAAAAATTTTTCGCAATTCTGCTGCTCCAAACGCTTAACCAGAATGGCCGAGGGAAAAAATACACATACCGTTGTAATCGGGCGAGTTTCTACCTTCAGTTACAATAGGAATTTATGAGTTAGGTCAATCCGTTCGCGAGATATGGGACTTTGAAGCTAAGAAATGGTTGACAAGGCAATAAATTTTTCGCAATTCTGCTGCTTCAAACGCTTAACCAGTATGGCCTAGGGAAAAAATACACATACCGTTGTAATCGGGCGAGTTTCTACTTTCCGATGCACTAGGAGTTTTTGGGTTAGGTCGATCCGTTCGCGAGATATGGGAGTTTGATGCCAAGAAATGTTTGAGAAGGCAAAAAATTTTTCGTAATTCTGCTGCTCCAAACGCTTAACCAGAATGGCCTAGGGAAAAAATACACATACCGCTGTAATCGGGCGAGTTTCTACTTTCAGTCGCAACAGGAATTTTTGGGTTAGGTCAATCCGTTCGCGAGATATGGGAGTTTGAAGCCAAGAAATGGTTGAGAAGGCAAAAAATTTTTCGCAATTCTGCTGCTCCAGACGCTTCACCAGAACGGCCTGGGGAAAAAATACACATACCGTTGTAATCGGGCGAGTTTCTACTTTCAGACGCAACAGGAATTTTTGGGTTAGGTCAATCCGTTCGCGAGATATGGGACTTTGAAGCTAAGAAATGGTTGACAAGATAATAAATTTTTCGCACTTTTGCTGCTCCAATCGCTTAACCAGAATGGCCTAAGGGAAAAATACACGTACCGTTGTAATCGGGCGAGTTTCTACTTTCAAATGCAATAGGAATTTTTGGGTTAGGTCAATCCGTTCGCGAGATGTGGGAGTTTGAAGCTAAGAAATGGTTGAGAAGACAACAAATTTTTCGCACTTCTGCTGCTTCAAACGCTTAACCAGAATGGCCTTGGGAAAAAATACACGTACCGCTGTAATCGGGTGAGTTTCTACTTTCAGATGCAATAGGAATTTTTGGGTTAGGTCAATCCGTTCGCGAGATATGGGAGTTTGAAGCTAAGAAATGGTTGATAAGGCAAGAAATTTTTCGCAATTCTGCGGCTCCTAACGCTTAACCAGGATGGCCTAGGGAAAAAATACACATACCTTTGTAATCGGGCGAGTTGCTACTTTCAGATGCAATAGGAATTTTTGGGTAACGTCAATCCGTTCGCGAGATATGGGAGTTTGAAGCCAAGAAATGGTTGAGAAGGCAAAAAATTTTTCGCAATTCTGCTGCTCCAAACGCTTAACCAGAATGGCCTAGGGAATAAATACACATACCCTTGTAATCGGGCGAGTTTCTACTTTCAGATGCAACAGGAATTTTTGGGTTAGGTCATTCCGTTCGCGAGATATGGGAGTTTGAAGCCAAGAAATGGTTGAGAAGGCAAAAAATTTTTCGCAATTCTGCTGCTCCAAACGCTTAACCAGAATGGCCTAGGGAATAAATACACATACCCTTGTAATCGGGCGAGTTTCTACTTTCAGACGCAGTAGGAATTTTTGGGTTAGGTCAATCCGTTCGCGAGATATGGGAGTTTGAAGCCAAGAAATGGTTGAGAAGGCAAAAAATTTTTCGCAATTCTGCTGCTTCAAACGCTTAACCAGACTGGCCTAGGGAAAAAATACACATACCGTTGTAATCGGGCGAGTTTCTACTTTCAGCTACAATAGGAATTTATGGGTTAGGTCAATTCGTTTGCGAGATATGGGACTTTGAAGCTAAGAAATGGTTGACAAGACAATAAATTTTTCGCACTTCTGCTGCTCCAATCGCTTAACCAGAATGGCCTAAGGGAAAAATACACGTACAGTTGTAAACGGGCGAGTTTCTACTTTCAAATGCAATAGGAATTTTTGGGTTGGGTCAATCCGTTCGCGAGATATGGGAGTTTGAAGCTAACAAATGGTTGAGAAGAGAACAAATTTTTCGCAATTCTGCTGCTCCAAACGCTTAACCAGAATGGCCTAGGGAAAAAATACACATACCGTTGTAATCGGGCGAGTTTCTACTTTCAGACGCAACAGGAATTTTTGGGTTAGGTCAATCCGTTCGCGAGAAATGGGAGTTTGAAGCCAAGAAATGGTTGAGAAGGCAAAAAATTTTTCGCAATTCTGCTGCTCCAAACGCTTAACCAGAATGGCCTAGGGAAAAAATACACATACCGTTGTAATCGGGCGAGTTTCTACTTTCAGACGCAGCAGGAATTTTTGGGTTTGGTCAATCCTTTCGCGAGATATGGGACTTTGAAGCTAAGAAATGGTTGAGAAGGCAACAAATTTTTCGCAATTCTGCTGCTCCAAACGCTTAACCAGAATAGCCTAGGGAAAAAATACGCATACCGTTGTAATCGGGCGAGTTCCTACTTTCAGTTAGAATAGGTATTTTTTGGATAAGTCAATCCGTTCGCGAGATATGGGACTTTGAAGCTAAGAAATGGTTGACAAGACAATAAATTTTTCGCACTTCTGCTGCTCCAATCGCTTAACCAGAATGGCCTAAGGGAGAAATACACATACCGTTGTAATCGGGCGAGTTTCTAGTTTCAGATGCAACAGGAATTTTTGGGTTAGGTCAATCCGTTCGCGAGATATGGGAGTTTGAAGCCAAGAAATGGTTGAGAAGGCAAAAAATTTTTCGCAATTCTGCTGCGCCAAACGCTTAACCAGAATGGCCTAGGGAAAAAATACACATACCGTTGTAATCGGGCGAGTCTCTACTTTCAGATGCAACAGGAATTTTTGGGTTAGGTCAATCCGTTCGCGAGATAGGGGAGTTTGAAGCTAAGAAACGGTTAAAAGACAACAAATTTTTCGCACTTCTGCTGCTCCAAACGCTTAACCAGAATGGCCTAGGGAAAAAATACAGATACCGTTGTAATCGGGCGAGTTTCTACTTTCAGACGCTATAGGAATTTTTGGGTTAGGTCAATCCATTCGCGAGATATGGGAGGTTGAAGCTAAGAAATGGTTGAGAAGAGAACAAATTTTTCGCAATTCTGCTGCTCCAAACGCTTTACCAGAATGGCCTAGGGAAAAAATACACATACCGTTGTAATCGGGCGAGTTTCTACTTTCAGACGCAGCAGGAATTTTTGGGTTTGGTCAATCCTTTCGCGAGATATGGGACTTTGAAGCTAAGAAATGGTTGAGAAGTCAACAAATTTTTCGCAATTCTGCTGCTCCAAACGCTTAACCAGAATGGCCTAGGGAAAAAATACGCATACCGTTGTAATCGGGCGAGTTCCTACTTTCAGTTAGAATAGGAATTTTTTGGATAAGTCAATCCGTTCGCGAGATATGGGACTTTGAAGCTAAGAAATGGTTGACAAGACAATAAATTGTTCGCACTTCTGCTGCTCCAATCGCTTAACCAGAATGGCCTAAGGGAGAAATACACATACCGTTGTAATCGGGCGAGTTTCTAGTTTCAGATGCAACAGGAATTTTTGGGTTAGGTCAATCCGTTCGCGAGATATGGGAGTTTGAAGCCAAGAAATGGTTGAGAAGGCAAAAAATTTTTCGCAATTCTGCTGCGCCAAACGCTTAACCAGAATGGCCTAGGGAAAAAATACACATACCGTTGTAATCGGGCGAGTCTCTACTTTCAGATGCAACAGGAATTTTTGGGTTAGGTCAATCCGTTCGCGAGATAGGGGAGTTTGAAGCTAAGAAACGGTTAAAAGACAACAAATTTTTTGCACTTCTGCTGCTCCAAACGCTTAACCAGAATGGCCTAGGGAAAAAATACAGATACCGTTGTAATCGGGCGAGTTTCTACTTTCAGACGCTATAGGAATTTTTGGGTTAGGTCAATCCATTCGCGAGATATGGGAGTTTGAAGCTAAGAAATGGTTGAGAAGAGAACAAATTTTTCGCAATTCTGCTGCTCCAAACGCTTTACCAGAATGGCCTAGGGAAAAAATACACATACCGTTGTAATCGGGCGAGTTTCTACTTTCAGACGCAGCAGGAATTTTTGGGTTTGGTCAATCCTTTCGCGAGATATGGGACTTTGAAGCTAAGAAATGGTTGAGAAGGCAACAAATTTTTCGCAATTCTGCTGCTCCAAACGCTTAACCAGAATGGCCTAGGGAAAAAATACGCATACCGTTGTAATCGGGCGAGTTCCTACTTTCAGTTAGAATAGGAATTTTTTGGATAAGTCAATCCGTTCGCGAGATATGGGACTTTGAAGCTAAGAAATGGTTGACAAGACAATAAATTTTTCGCACTTCTGCTGCTCCAATCGCTTAACCAGAATGGCCTAAGGGAAAAATACACATACCGTTGTAATCGGGCGAGTTTCTAGTTTCAGATGCAACAGGAATTTTTGGGTTAGGTCAATCCGTTCGCGAGATATGGGAGTTTGAAGCCAAGAAATGGTTGAGAAGGCAAAAAATTTTTCGCAATTCTGCTGCGCCAAACGCTTAACCAGAATGGCCTAGGGAAAAAATACACATACCGTTGTAATCGGGCGAGTCTCTACTTTCAGATGCAACAGGAATTTTTGGGTTATGTCAATCCGTTCGCGAGATAGGGGAGTTTGAAGCTAAGAAACGGTTAAAAGACAACAAATTTTTCGCACTTCTGCTGCTCCAAACGCTTAACCAGAATGGCCTAGGGAAAAAATACAGATACCGTTGTAATCGGGCGAGTTTCTACTTTCAGACGCTATAGGAATTTTTGGGTTAGGTCAATCCATTCGCGAGATATGGGAGTTTGAAGCTAAGAAATGGTTGAGAAGAGAACAAATTTTTCGCAATTCTGCTGCTCCAAACGCTTTACCAGAATGGCCTAGGGATAAAATACACATACCCTTGTAATCGGGCGAGTTTCTACTTTCAGACGCAATAGGAATTTTTGGGTTAGGTCAATCCGTTCGCGAGATATGGGAGTTTGAAGCCAAGAAATGGTTGAGAAGGCAAAAAATTTTTCGCAATTCTGCTGCTTCAAACGCTTAACCAGACTGGCCTAGGGAAAAAATACACATACCGTTGTAATCGGGCGAGTTTCTACTTTCAGCTACAATAGGAATTTTTGGGTTAGGTCAATCCGTTCGCGAGATATGGGAGTTTGAAGCTAAGAAATGGTTGATAAGGCAAGAAATTTTTCGCAATTCTGCGGCTCCTAACGCTTAACCAGGATGGCCTAGGGAAAAAATACACATACCTTTGTAATCGGGCGAGTTGCTACTTTCAGATGCAATAGGAATTTTTGGGTAACGTCAATCCGTTCGCGAGATATGGGAGTTTGAAGCCAAGAAATGGTTGAGAAGGCAAAAAATTTTTCGCAATTCTGCTGCTCCAAACGCTTAACCAGAATGGCCTAGGGAATAAATACACATACCCTTGTAATCGGGCGAGTTTCTACTTTCAGATGCAACAGGAATTTTTGGGTTAGGTCATTCCGTTCGCGAGATATGGGAGTTTGAAGC
Organism: Ptiloglossa arizonensis; assembly: GCF_051014685.1. Lineage (NCBI taxonomy): Eukaryota > Metazoa > Arthropoda > Insecta > Hymenoptera > Colletidae > Ptiloglossa > Ptiloglossa arizonensis. The sequence continues at coordinate 8,407,400 of NW_027478385.1, forward strand.
CAAGAAATGGTTGAGAAGGCAAAAAATTTTTCGCAATTCTGCTGCTCCAAACGCTTAACCAGAATGGCCTAGGGAATAAATACACATACCCTTGTAATCGGGCGAGTTTCTACTTTCAAATGCAATAGGAATTTTTGGGTTGGGTCAATCCGTTCGCGAGATATGGGAGTTTGAAGCTAACAAATGGTTGAGAAGAGAACAAATTTTTCGCAATTCTGCTGCTCCAAACGCTTAACCAGAATGGCCTAGGGAAAAAATACACATACCGTTGTAATCGGGCGAGTTTCTACTTTCAGACGCAACAGGAATTTTTGGGTTAGGTCAATCCGTTCGCGAGAAATGGGAGTTTGAAGCCAAGAAATGGTTGAGAAGGCAAAAAATTTTTCGCAATTCTGCTGCTCCAAACGCTTAACCAGAATGGCCTAGGGAAAAAATACACATACCGTTGTAATCGGGCGAGTTTCTACTTTCAGACGCAGCAGGAATTTTTGGGTTTGGTCAATCCTTTCGCGAGATATGGGACTTTGAAGCTAAGAAATGGTTGAGAAGGCAACAAATTTTTCGCAATTCTGCTGCTCCAAACGCTTAACCAGAATAGCCTAGGGAAAAAATACGCATACCGTTGTAATCGGGCGAGTTCCTACTTTCAGTTAGAATAGGTATTTTTTGGATAAGTCAATCCGTTCGCGAGATATGGGACTTTGAAGCTAAGAAATGGTTGACAAGACAATAAATTTTTCGCACTTCTGCTGCTCCAATCGCTTAACCAGAATGGCCTAAGGGAGAAATACACATACCGTTGTAATCGGGCGAGTTTCTAGTTTCAGATGCAACAGGAATTTTTGGGTTAGGTCAATCCGTTCGCGAGATATGGGAGTTTGAAGCCAAGAAATGGTTGAGAAGGCAAAAAATTTTTCGCAATTCTGCTGCGCCAAACGCTTAACCAGAATGGCCTAGGGAAAAAATACACATACCGTTGTAATCGGGCGAGTCTCTACTTTCAGATGCAACAGGAATTTTTGGGTTAGGTCAATCCGTTCGCGAGATAGGGGAGTTTGAAGCTAAGAAACGGTTAAAAGACAACAAATTTTTCGCACTTCTGCTGCTCCAAACGCTTAACCAGAATGGCCTAGGGAAAAAATACAGATACCGTTGTAATCGGGCGAGTTTCTACTTTCAGACGCTATAGGAATTTTTGGGTTAGGTCAATCCATTCGCGAGATATGGGAGGTTGAAGCTAAGAAATGGTTGAGAAGAGAACAAATTTTTCGCAATTCTGCTGCTCCAAACGCTTTACCAGAATGGCCTAGGGAAAAAATACACATACCGTTGTAATCGGGCGAGTTTCTACTTTCAGACGCAGCAGGAATTTTTGGGTTTGGTCAATCCTTTCGCGAGATATGGGACTTTGAAGCTAAGAAATGGTTGAGAAGTCAACAAATTTTTCGCAATTCTGCTGCTCCAAACGCTTAACCAGAATGGCCTAGGGAAAAAATACGCATACCGTTGTAATCGGGCGAGTTCCTACTTTCAGTTAGAATAGGAATTTTTTGGATAAGTCAATCCGTTCGCGAGATATGGGACTTTGAAGCTAAGAAATGGTTGACAAGACAATAAATTGTTCGCACTTCTGCTGCTCCAATCGCTTAACCAGAATGGCCTAAGGGAGAAATACACATACCGTTGTAATCGGGCGAGTTTCTAGTTTCAGATGCAACAGGAATTTTTGGGTTAGGTCAATCCGTTCGCGAGATATGGGAGTTTGAAGCCAAGAAATGGTTGAGAAGGCAAAAAATTTTTCGCAATTCTGCTGCGCCAAACGCTTAACCAGAATGGCCTAGGGAAAAAATACACATACCGTTGTAATCGGGCGAGTCTCTACTTTCAGATGCAACAGGAATTTTTGGGTTAGGTCAATCCGTTCGCGAGATAGGGGAGTTTGAAGCTAAGAAACGGTTAAAAGACAACAAATTTTTTGCACTTCTGCTGCTCCAAACGCTTAACCAGAATGGCCTAGGGAAAAAATACAGATACCGTTGTAATCGGGCGAGTTTCTACTTTCAGACGCTATAGGAATTTTTGGGTTAGGTCAATCCATTCGCGAGATATGGGAGTTTGAAGCTAAGAAATGGTTGAGAAGAGAACAAATTTTTCGCAATTCTGCTGCTCCAAACGCTTTACCAGAATGGCCTAGGGAAAAAATACACATACCGTTGTAATCGGGCGAGTTTCTACTTTCAGACGCAGCAGGAATTTTTGGGTTTGGTCAATCCTTTCGCGAGATATGGGACTTTGAAGCTAAGAAATGGTTGAGAAGGCAACAAATTTTTCGCAATTCTGCTGCTCCAAACGCTTAACCAGAATGGCCTAGGGAAAAAATACGCATACCGTTGTAATCGGGCGAGTTCCTACTTTCAGTTAGAATAGGAATTTTTTGGATAAGTCAATCCGTTCGCGAGATATGGGACTTTGAAGCTAAGAAATGGTTGACAAGACAATAAATTTTTCGCACTTCTGCTGCTCCAATCGCTTAACCAGAATGGCCTAAGGGAAAAATACACATACCGTTGTAATCGGGCGAGTTTCTAGTTTCAGATGCAACAGGAATTTTTGGGTTAGGTCAATCCGTTCGCGAGATATGGGAGTTTGAAGCCAAGAAATGGTTGAGAAGGCAAAAAATTTTTCGCAATTCTGCTGCGCCAAACGCTTAACCAGAATGGCCTAGGGAAAAAATACACATACCGTTGTAATCGGGCGAGTCTCTACTTTCAGATGCAACAGGAATTTTTGGGTTATGTCAATCCGTTCGCGAGATAGGGGAGTTTGAAGCTAAGAAACGGTTAAAAGACAACAAATTTTTCGCACTTCTGCTGCTCCAAACGCTTAACCAGAATGGCCTAGGGAAAAAATACAGATACCGTTGTAATCGGGCGAGTTTCTACTTTCAGACGCTATAGGAATTTTTGGGTTAGGTCAATCCATTCGCGAGATATGGGAGTTTGAAGCTAAGAAATGGTTGAGAAGAGAACAAATTTTTCGCAATTCTGCTGCTCCAAACGCTTTACCAGAATGGCCTAGGGATAAAATACACATACCCTTGTAATCGGGCGAGTTTCTACTTTCAGACGCAATAGGAATTTTTGGGTTAGGTCAATCCGTTCGCGAGATATGGGAGTTTGAAGCCAAGAAATGGTTGAGAAGGCAAAAAATTTTTCGCAATTCTGCTGCTTCAAACGCTTAACCAGACTGGCCTAGGGAAAAAATACACATACCGTTGTAATCGGGCGAGTTTCTACTTTCAGCTACAATAGGAATTTTTGGGTTAGGTCAATCCGTTCGCGAGATATGGGAGTTTGAAGCTAAGAAATGGTTGATAAGGCAAGAAATTTTTCGCAATTCTGCGGCTCCTAACGCTTAACCAGGATGGCCTAGGGAAAAAATACACATACCTTTGTAATCGGGCGAGTTGCTACTTTCAGATGCAATAGGAATTTTTGGGTAACGTCAATCCGTTCGCGAGATATGGGAGTTTGAAGCCAAGAAATGGTTGAGAAGGCAAAAAATTTTTCGCAATTCTGCTGCTCCAAACGCTTAACCAGAATGGCCTAGGGAATAAATACACATACCCTTGTAATCGGGCGAGTTTCTACTTTCAGATGCAACAGGAATTTTTGGGTTAGGTCATTCCGTTCGCGAGATATGGGAGTTTGAAGCCAAGAAATGGTTGAGAAGGCAAAAAATTTTTCGCAATTCTGCTGCTCCAAACGCTTAACCAGAATGGCCTAGGGAATAAATACACATACCCTTGTAATCGGGCGAGTTTCTACTTTCAGACGCAGTAGGAATTTTTGGGTTAGGTCAATCCGTTCGCGAGATATGGGAGTTTGAAGCCAAGAAATGGTTGAGAAGGCAAAAAATTTTTCGCAATTCTGCTGCTTCAAACGCTTAACCAGACTGGCCTAGGGAAAAAATACACATACCGTTGTAATCGGGCGAGTTTCTACTTTCAGCTACAATAGGAATTTATGGGTTAGGTCAATTCGTTTGCGAGATATGGGACTTTGAAGCTAAGAAATGGTTGACAAGACAATAAATTTTTCGCACTTCTGCTGCTCCAATCGCTTAACCAGAATGGCCTAAGGGAAAAATACACGTACAGTTGTAAACGGGCGAGTTTCTACTTTCAAATGCAATAGGAATTTTTGGGTTGGGTCAATCCGTTCGCGAGATATGGGAGTTTGAAGCTAACAAATGGTTGAGAAGAGAACAAATTTTTCGCAATTCTGCTGCTCCAAACGCTTAACCAGAATGGCCTAGGGAAAAAATACACATACCGTTGTAATCGGGCGAGTTTCTACTTTCAGACGCAACAGGAATTTTTGGGTTAGGTCAATCCGTTCGCGAGAAATGGGAGTTTGAAGCCAAGAAATGGTTGAGAAGGCAAAAAATTTTTCGCAATTCTGCTGCTCCAAACGCTTAACCAGAATGGCCTAGGGAAAAAATACACATACCGTTGTAATCGGGCGAGTTTCTACTTTCAGACGCAGCAGGAATTTTTGGGTTTGGTCAATCCTTTCGCGAGATATGGGACTTTGAAGCTAAGAAATGGTTGAGAAGGCAACAAATTTTTCGCAATTCTGCTGCTCCAAACGCTTAACCAGAATAGCCTAGGGAAAAAATACGCATACCGTTGTAATCGGGCGAGTTCCTACTTTCAGTTAGAATAGGTATTTTTTGGATAAGTCAATCCGTTCGCGAGATATGGGACTTTGAAGCTAAGAAATGGTTGACAAGACAATAAATTTTTCGCACTTCTGCTGCTCCAATCGCTTAACCAGAATGGCCTAAGGGAGAAATACACATACCGTTGTAATCGGGCGAGTTTCTAGTTTCAGATGCAACAGGAATTTTTGGGTTAGGTCAATCCGTTCGCGAGATATGGGAGTTTGAAGCCAAGAAATGGTTGAGAAGGCAAAAAATTTTTCGCAATTCTGCTGCGCCAAACGCTTAACCAGAATGGCCTAGGGAAAAAATACACATACCGTTGTAATCGGGCGAGTCTCTACTTTCAGATGCAACAGGAATTTTTGGGTTAGGTCAATCCGTTCGCGAGATAGGGGAGTTTGAAGCTAAGAAACGGTTAAAAGACAACAAATTTTTCGCACTTCTGCTGCTCCAAACGCTTAACCAGAATGGCCTAGGGAAAAAATACAGATACCGTTGTAATCGGGCGAGTTTCTACTTTCAGACGCTATAGGAATTTTTGGGTTAGGTCAATCCATTCGCGAGATATGGGAGGTTGAAGCTAAGAAATGGTTGAGAAGAGAACAAATTTTTCGCAATTCTGCTGCTCCAAACGCTTTACCAGAATGGCCTAGGGAAAAAATACACATACCGTTGTAATCGGGCGAGTTTCTACTTTCAGACGCAGCAGGAATTTTTGGGTTTGGTCAATCCTTTCGCGAGATATGGGACTTTGAAGCTAAGAAATGGTTGAGAAGTCAACAAATTTTTCGCAATTCTGCTGCTCCAAACGCTTAACCAGAATGGCCTAGGGAAAAAATACGCATACCGTTGTAATCGGGCGAGTTCCTACTTTCAGTTAGAATAGGAATTTTTTGGATAAGTCAATCCGTTCGCGAGATATGGGACTTTGAAGCTAAGAAATGGTTGACAAGACAATAAATTGTTCGCACTTCTGCTGCTCCAATCGCTTAACCAGAATGGCCTAAGGGAGAAATACACATACCGTTGTAATCGGGCGAGTTTCTAGTTTCAGATGCAACAGGAATTTTTGGGTTAGGTCAATCCGTTCGCGAGATATGGGAGTTTGAAGCCAAGAAATGGTTGAGAAGGCAAAAAATTTTTCGCAATTCTGCTGCGCCAAACGCTTAACCAGAATGGCCTAGGGAAAAAATACACATACCGTTGTAATCGGGCGAGTCTCTACTTTCAGATGCAACAGGAATTTTTGGGTTAGGTCAATCCGTTCGCGAGATAGGGGAGTTTGAAGCTAAGAAACGGTTAAAAGACAACAAATTTTTTGCACTTCTGCTGCTCCAAACGCTTAACCAGAATGGCCTAGGGAAAAAATACAGATACCGTTGTAATCGGGCGAGTTTCTACTTTCAGACGCTATAGGAATTTTTGGGTTAGGTCAATCCATTCGCGAGATATGGGAGTTTGAAGCTAAGAAATGGTTGAGAAGAGAACAAATTTTTCGCAATTCTGCTGCTCCAAACGCTTTACCAGAATGGCCTAGGGAAAAAATACACATACCGTTGTAATCGGGCGAGTTTTTACTTTCAGACGCAGCAGGAATTTTTGGGTTTGGTCAATCCTTTCGCGAGATATGGGACTTTGAAGCTAAGAAATGGTTGAGAAGGCAACAAATTTTTCGCAATTCTGCTGCTCCAAACGCTTAACCAGAATGGCCTAGGGAAAAAATACGCATACCGTTGTAATCGGGCGAGTTCCTACTTTCAGTTAGAATAGGAATTTTTTGGATAAGTCAATCCGTTCGCGAGATATGGGACTTTGAAGCTAAGAAATGGTTGACAAGACAATAAATTTTTCGCACTTCTGCTGCTCCAATCGCTTAACCAGAATGGCCTAAGGGAAAAATACACATACCGTTGTAATCGGGCGAGTTTCTAGTTTCAGATGCAACAGGAATTTTTGGGTTAGGTCAATCCGTTCGCGAGATATGGGAGTTTGAAGCCAAGAAATGGTTGAGAAGGCAAAAAATTTTTCGCAATTCTGCTGCGCCAAACGCTTAACCAGAATGGCCTAGGGAAAAAATACACATACCGTTGTAATCGGGCGAGTCTCTACTTTCAGATGCAACAGGAATTTTTGGGTTATGTCAATCCGTTCGCGAGATAGGGGAGTTTGAAGCTAAGAAACGGTTAAAAGACAACAAATTTTTCGCACTTCTGCTGCTCCAAACGCTTAACCAGAATGGCCTAGGGAAAAAATACAGATACCGTTGTAATCGGGCGAGTTTCTACTTTCAGACGCTATAGGAATTTTTGGGTTAGGTCAATCCATTCGCGAGATATGGGAGTTTGAAGCTAAGAAATGGTTGAGAAGAGAACAAATTTTTCGCAATTCTGCTGCTCCAAACGCTTTACCAGAATGGCCTAGGGATAAAATACACATACCCTTGTAATCGGGCGAGTTTCTACTTTCAGACGCAATAGGAATTTTTGGGTTAGGTCAATCCGTTCGCGAGATATGGGAGTTTGAAGCCAAGAAATGGTTGAGAAGGCAAAAAATTTTTCGCAATTCTGCTGCTTCAAACGCTTAACCAGACTGGCCTAGGGAAAAAATACACATACCGTTGTAATCGGGCGAGTTTCTACTTTCAGCTACAATAGGAATTTATGGGTTAGGTCAATTCGTTTGCGAGATATGGGACTTTGAAGCTAAGAAAAGGTTGACAAGACAATAAATTTTTCGCACTTCTGCTGCTCCAATCGCTTAACCAGAATGGCCTAAGGGAAAAATACACGTACAGTTGTAAACGGGCGAGTTTCTACTTTCAAATGCAATAGGAATTTTTGGGTTGGGTCAATCCGTTCGCGAGATATGGGAGTTTGAAGCTAACAAATGGTTGAGAAGAGAACAAATTTTGCGCAATTCTGCTGCTCCAAACGCTTAACCAGAATGGCCTAGGGAAAAAATACACATACCGTTGTAATCGGGCGAGTTTCTACCTTCAGTTACAATAGGAATTTATGAGTTAGGTCAATCCGTTCGCGAGATATGGGACTTTGAAGCTAAGAAATGGTTGACAAGACAATAAATTTTTCGCAATTCTGCTGCTTCAAACGCTTAACCAGTATGGCCTAGGGAAAAAATACACATACCGTTGTAATCGGGCGAGTTTCTACTTTCCGATGCACTAGGAGTTTTTGGGTTAGGTCGATCCGTTCGCGAGATATGGGAGTTTGATGCCAAGAAATGTTTGAGAAGGCAAAAAATTTTTCGCAATTCTGCTGCTCCAAACGCTTAACCAGGATGGCCTAGGGAAAAAATATACATACCGTTGTAATCGGGCGAGTTTCTACTTTCAGATGCAATAGGACTTTTTGGGTTAGGTCAATCCGTTCGCGAGATATGGGAGTTTGAAGCCAAGAAATGGTTGAGAAGGCAAAAAATTTTTCGCAATTCTGCTGCTCCAAACGCTTAACCAGAATGGCCGAGGGAAAAAATACACATACCGTTGTAATCGGGCGAGGTTCTACTTTCAGCCGCAATAGGAATTTTTGGGTTAGGTCAATCCGTTCGCGAAATATGGGAGTTTGAAGCCAAGAAATGGTTGAGAAGGCAAAAAATTTTTCGCATTTCTGCTGCTTCAAACGCTTAACCAGAATGGCCTAGGGAAAAAATACACATACCGTTGTAATCGGGCGAGTTTCTACCTTCAGTTACAATAGGAATTTATGAGTTAGGTCAATCCGTTCGCGAGATATGGGACTTTGAAGCTAAGAAATGGTTGACAAGACAATAAATTTTTCGCAATTCTGCTGCTTCAAACGCTTAACCAGTATGGCCTAGGCAAAAAATACACATACCGTTGTAATCGGGCGAGTTTCTACTTTCCGATGCACTAGGAGTTTTTGGGTTAGGTCGATCCGTTCGCGAGATATGGGAGTTTGATGCCAAGAAATGTTTGAGAAGGCAAAAAATTTTTCGCAATTCTGCTGCTCCAAACGCTTAACCAGGATGGCCTAGGGAAAAAATATACATACCGTTGTAATCGGGCGAGTTTCTACTTTCAGATGCAATAGGAATTTTTGGGTTAGGTCAATCCGTTCGCGAGATATGGGAGTTTGAAGCCAAGAAATGGTTGAGAAGGCAAAAAATTTTTCGCAATTCTGCTGCTCCAAACGCTTAACCAGAATGGCCGAGGGAAAAAATACACATACCGTTGTAATCGGGCGAGTTTCTACCTTCAGTTACAATAGGAATTTATGAGTTAGGTCAATCCGTTCGCGAGATATGGGACTTTGAAGCTAAGAAATGGTTGACAAGGCAATAAATTTTTCGCAATTCTGCTGCTTCAAACGCTTAACCAGTATGGCCTAGGGAAAAAATACACATACCGTTGTAATCGGGCGAGTTTCTACTTTCCGATGCACTAGGAGTTTTTGGGTTAGGTCGATCCGTTCGCGAGATATGGGAGTTTGATGCCAAGAAATGTTTGAGAAGGCAAAAAATTTTTCGCAATTCTGCTGCTCCAAACGCTTAACCAGAATGGCCTAGGGAAAAAATACACATACCGCTGTAATCGGGCGAGTTTCTACTTTCAGTCGCAACAGGAATTTTTGGGTTAGGTCAATCCGTTCGCGAGATATGGGAGTTTGAAGCCAAGAAATGGTTGAGAAGGCAAAAAATTTTTCGCAATTCTGCTGCTCCAGACGCTTCACCAGAACGGCCTGGGGAAAAAATACACATACCGTTGTAATCGGGCGAGTTTCTACTTTCAGACGCAACAGGAATTTTTGGGTTAGGTCAATCCGTTCGCGAGATATGGGACTTTGAAGCTAAGAAATGGTTGACAAGATAATAAATTTTTCGCACTTTTGCTGCTCCAATCGCTTAACCAGAATGGCCTAAGGGAAAAATACACGTACCGTTGTAATCGGGCGAGTTTCTACTTTCAAATGCAATAGGAATTTTTGGGTTAGGTCAATCCGTTCGCGAGATGTGGGAGTTTGAAGCTAAGAAATGGTTGAGAAGACAACAAATTTTTCGCACTTCTGCTGCTTCAAACGCTTAACCAGAATGGCCTTGGGAAAAAATACACGTACCGCTGTAATCGGGCGAGTTTCTACTTTCAGATGCAATAGGAATTTTTGGGTTAGGTCAATCCGTTCGCGAGATATGGGAGTTTGAAGCTAAGAAATGGTTGATAACGCAAGAAATTTTTCGCAATTCTGCGGCTCCTAACGCTTAACCAGGATGGCCTAGGGAAAAAATACACATACCTTTGTAATCGGGCGAGTTGCTACTTTCAGATGCAATAGGAATTTTTGGGTAACGTCAATCCGTTCGCGAGATATGGGAGTTTGAAGCCAAGAAATGGTTGAGAAGGCAAAAAATTTTTCGCAATTCTGCTGCTCCAAACGCTTAACCAGAATGGCCTAGGGAATAAATACACATACCCTTGTAATCGGGCGAGTTTCTACTTTCAGATGCAACAGGAATTTTTGGGTTAGGTCATTCCGTTCGCGAGATATGGGAGTTTGAAGCCAAGAAATGGTTGAGAAGGCAAAAAATTTTTCGCAATTCTGCTGCTCCAAACGCTTAACCAGAATGGCCTAGGGAAAAAATACACATACCGTTGTAATCGGGCGAGTTTCTACTTTCAGACGCAAGAGGAATTTTTGGGTTAGGTCAATCCGTTCGCGAGATATGGGAGTTTGAAGCCAAGAAATAGTTGAGAAGGCAAAAAATTTTTCGCAATTCTGCTGCTCCAAACGCTTAACCAGAATGGCCTAGGGAAAAAATACACATACCGTTGTAATCGGGCGAGTTTCTACTTTCAGACGCAGCAGGAATTTTTGGGTTTGGTCAATCCTTTCGCGAGATATGGGACTTTGAAGCTAAGAAATGGTTGAGAAGGCAACAAATTTTTCGCAATTCTGCTGCTCCAAACGCTTAACCAGAATGGCCTAGGGAAAAAATACGCATACCGTTGTAATCGGGCGAGTTCCTACTTTCAGTTAGAATAGGAATTTTTTGGATAAGTCAATCCGTTCGCGAGATATGGGACTTTGAAGCTAAGAAATGGTTGACAAGACAATAAATTTTTCGCACTTCTGCTGCTCCAATCGCTTAACCAGAATGGCCTAAGGGAAAAATACACATACCGTTGTAATCGGGCGAGTTTCTAGTTTCAGATGCAACAGGAATTTTTGGGTTAGGTCAATCCGTTCGCGAGATATGGGAGTTTGAAGCCAAGAAATGGTTGAGAAGGCAAAAAATTTTTCGCAATTCTGCTGCGCCAAACGCTTAACCAGAATGGCCTAGGGAAAAAATACACATACCGTTGTAATCGGGCGAGTCTCTACTTTCAGATGCAACAGGAATTTTTGGGTTAGGTCAATCCGTTCGCGAGATAGGGGAGTTTGAAGCTAAGAAACGGTTAAAAGACAACAAATTTTTCGCACTTCTGCTGCTCCAAACGCTTAACCAGAATGGCCTAGGGAAAAAATACAGATACCGTTGTAATCGGGCGAGTTTCTACTTTCAGACGCTATAGGAATTTTTGGGTTAGGTCAATCCATTCGCGAGATATGGGAGTTTGAAGCTAAGAAATGGTTGAGAAGAGAACAAATTTTTCGCAATTCTGCTGCTCCAAACGCTTTACCAGAATGGCCTAGGGAAAAAATACACATACCGTTGTAATCGGGCGAGTTTCTACTTTCAGACGCAGCAGGAATTTTTGGGTTTGGTCAATCCTTTCGCGAGATATGGGACTTTGAAGCTAAGAAATGGTTGAGAAGTCAACAAATTTTTCGCAATTCTGCTGCTCCAAACGCTTAACCAGAATGGCCTAGGGAAAAAATACGCATGCCGTTGTAATCGGGCGAGTTCCTACTTTCAGTTAGAATAGGAATTTTTTGGATAAGTCAATCCGTTCGCGAGATATGGGACTTTGAAGCTAAGAAATGGTTGACAAGACAATAAATTGTTCGCACTTCTGCTGCTCCAATCTCTTAACCAGAATGGCCTAAGGGAAAAATACACATACCGTTGTAATCGGGCGAGTTTCTAGTTTCAGATGCAACAGGAATTTTTGGGTTAGGTCAATCCGTTCGCGAGATATGGGAGTTTGAAGCCAAGAAATGGTTGAGAAGGCAAAAAATTTTTCGCAATTCTGCTGCGCCAAACGCTTAACCAGAATGGCCTAGGGAAAAAATACACATACCGTTGTAATCGGGCGAGTCTCTACTTTCAGATGCAACAGGAATTTTTGGGTTAGGTCAATCCGTTCGCGAGATAGGGGAGTTTGAAGCTAAGAAACGGTTAAAAGACAACAAATTTTTCGCACTTCTGCTGCTCCAAACGCTTAACCAGAATGGCCTAGGGAAAAAATACAGATACCGTTGTAATCGGGCGAGTTTCTACTTTCAGACGCTATAGGAATTTTTGGGTTAGGTCAATCCATTCGCGAGATATGGGAGTTTGAAGCTAAGAAATGGTTGAGAAGAGAACAAATTTTTCGCAATTCTGCTGCTCCAAACGCTTTACCAGAATGGCCTAGGGAAAAAATACACATACCGTTGTAATCGGGCGAGTTTCTACTTTCAGACGCAGCAGGAATTTTTGGGTTTGGTCAATCCTTTCGCGAGATATGGGACTTTGAAGCTAAGAAATGGTTGAGAAGGCAACAAATTTTTCGCAATTCTGCTGCTCCAAACGCTTAACCAGAATGGCCTAGGGAAAAAATACGCATACCGTTGTAATCGGGCGAGTTCCTACTTTCAGTTAGAATAGGAATTTTTTGGATAAGTCAATCCGTTCGCGAGATATGGGACTTTGAAGCTAAGAAATGGTTGACAAGACAATAAATTTTTCGCACTTCTGCTGCTCCAATCGCTTAACCAGAATGGCCTAAGGGAAAAATACACATACCGTTGTAATCGGGCGAGTTTCTAGTTTCAGATGCAACAGGAATTTTTGGGTTAGGTCAATCCGTTCGCGAGATATGGGAGTTTGAAGCCAAGAAATGGTTGAGAAGGCAAAAAATTTTTCGCAATTCTGCTGCGCCAAACGCTTAACCAGAATGGCCTAGGGAAAAAATACACATACCGTTGTAATCGGGCGAGTCTCTACTTTCAGATGCAACAGGAATTTTTGGGTTAGGTCAATCCGTTCGCGAGATAGGGGAGTTTGAAGCTAAGAAACGGTAAAAAGACAACAAATTTTTCGCACTTCTGCTGCTCCAAACGCTTAACCAGAATGGCCTAGGGAAAAAATACAGATACCGTTGTAATCGGGCGAGTTTCTACTTTCAGACGCTATAGGAATTTTTGGGTTAGGTCAATCCATTCGCGAGATATGGGAGTTTGAAGCTAAGAAATGGTTGAGAAGAGAACAAATTTTTCGCAATTCTGCTGCTCCAAACGCTTTACCAGAATGGCCTAGGGATAAAATACACATACCCTTGTAATCGGGCGAGTTTCTACTTTCAGACGCAATAGGAATTTTTGGGTTAGGTCAATCCGTTCGCGAGATATGGGAGTTTGAAGCCAAGAAATGGTTGAGAAGGCAAAAAATTTTTCGCAATTCTGCTGCTTCAAACGCTTAACCAGACTGGCCTAGGGAAAAAATACACATACCGTTGTAATCGGGCGAGTTTCTACTTTCAGCTACAATAGGAATTTATGGGTTAGGTCAATTCGTTTGCGAGATATGGGACTTTGAAGCTAAGAAATGGTTGACAAGACAATAAATTTTTCGCACTTCTGCTGCTCCAATCGCTTAACCAGAATGGCCTAAGGGAAAAATACACGTACAGTTGTAAACGGGCGAGTTTCTACTTTCAAATGCAATAGGAATTTTTGGGTTGGGTCAATCCGTTCGCGAGATATGGGAGTTTGAAGCTAACAAATGGTTGAGAAGAGAACAAATTTTTCGCAATTCTGCTGCTCCAAACGCTTAACCAGAATGGCCTAGGGAAAAAATACACATACCGTTGTAATCGGGCGAGTTTCTACTTTCAGACGCAACAGGAATTTTTGGGTTAGGTCAATCCGTTCGCGAGATATGGGAGTTTGAAGCCAAGAAATGGTTGAGAAGGCAAAAAATTTTTCGCAATTCTGCTGCTCCAAACGCTTAACCAGAATGGCCTAGGGAAAAAATACACATACCCTTGTAATCGGGCGAGTTTCTACTTTCAGACGCAGCAGGAATTTTTGGGTTAGGTCAATCCTTTCGCGAGATATGGGACTTTGAAGCTAAGAAATGGTTGAGAAGGCAACAAATTTTTCGCAATTCTGCTGCTCCAAACGCTTAACCAGAATGGCCTAGGGAAAAAATACGCATACCGTTGTAATCGGGCGAGTTCCTACTTTCAGTTAGAATAGGAATTTTTTGGATAAGTCAATCCGTTCGCGAGATATGGGACTGAAGCTAAGAAATGGTTGACAAGACAATAAATTTTTCGCACTTCTGCTGCTCCAATCGCTTAACCAGAATGGCCTAAGGGAAAAATACACATACCGTTGTAATCGGGCGAGTTTCTAGTTTCAGATGCAACAGGAATTTTTGGGTTAGGTCAATCCGTTCGCGAGATATGGGAGTTTGAAGCCAAGAAATGGTTGAGAAGGCAAAAAATTTTTCGCAATTCTGCTGCGCCAAACGCTTAACCAGAATGGCTTAGGGAAAAAATACACATACCGTTGTAATCGGGCGAGTCTCTACTTTCAGATGCAACAGGAATTTTTGGGTTAGGTCAATCCGTTCGCGAGATAGGGGAGTTTGAAGCTAAGAAACGGTTAAAAGACAACAAATTTTTCGCACTTCTGCTGCTCCAAACGCTTAACCAGAATGGCCTAGGGAAAAAATACAGATACCGTTGTAATCGGGCGAGTTTCTACTTTCAGACGCTATAGGAATTTTTGGGTTAGGTCAATCCATTCGCGAGATATGGGAGTTTTAAGCTAAGAAATGGTTGAGAAGAGAACAAATTTTTTCAATTCTGCTGCTCCAAACGCTTTACCAGAATGGCCTAGGGATAAAACACACATACCGTTGTAATCGGGAGAGTTTCTACTTTCAGACGCAATAGGAATTTTTGGGTCAGGTCAATCCGTTCGCGAGATATGGGAGTTTGAAGCCAAGAAATGGTTGAGAAGAGAACAAATTTTTCGCAATTCTGCTGCTCCAAACGCTTAACCAGAATGGCCTAGAGCAAAAATACACATACCGTTGTAATCGGGCGAGTTTCTACTTTCAGACGCAATAGGAATTTTTGGGTTAGGTCAAGCCGTTCGCGAGATATGTGACTTTGAAGCTAAGAAATGGTTGAGAAGGCAAAAAATTTTTCGCAATTCTGCTGCTTCAAACGCTTAACCAGAATGGCCTAGGGAAAAAATACGCATACCGTTGTAATCGGGCGAGTTTCTACTTTCAGATGCAGCAGGAATTTTTGGGTTAGGTCAATCCGTTCGCGAGATATGGGAGTTTGAAGCCAAGAAATGGTTGAGAAGGCAAAAAATTTTTCGCAATTCTGCTGCTCCAAACGCTTAACCAGAATGGCCTAGGGAAATAATACACATACCGTTGTAATCGGGCGGGTTTCTACTTTCAGATGCAACAGGAATTTTTGGGGTAGGTCAATCCGTTCGCGAGATATGGGAGTTTGAAGCTAAGAAATAGTTCAGAAGACAACAAATTTTTCGCACTTCTGCTGCTCCAAACGCTTAACCAGAATGGCCTAGGGAAAAAATACGCATACCGATATAATCGGGCGAGTTTCTACTTTCAGACGCAGCAGGAATTTTTGGGTTTGGTCAATCCTTTCGCGAGATATGGGACTTTGAAGCTAAGAAATGGTTGAGAAGGCAACAAATTTTTCGCAATTCTGCTGCTCCAAACGCTTAACCAGAATGGGCTAGGGAAGAAATACACATACCGTTGTAATCGGGCGAGTTTCTACTTTCAGATGCAATAGGAATTTTTGGGTTAGGTCAATCCGTTCGCGAGATATGGGAGTTTGAAGCCAAGAAATGGTTGAGAAGGCAAAAAATTTTTCGCAATTCTGCTGCTTCAAACGCTTAACCAGTATGGCCTAGGGAAAAAATACACATACCGTTGTAATCGGGCGAGTTTCTACTTTCAGTTGCAATAGGAATTTTTGGGTTAGGTCAATCCGTTCGCGAGATATGGGACTTTGAAGCTAAGAAATGGTTCACAAGACCATAAATTTTTCGCACTTCTGCTGCTCCAATCGCTTAACCAGAAGGGCCTAAGGGAAGAATACACGTACCGTTGTAATCGGTCGAGTTTCTACTTTCAAATGCAATAGGAATTTTTGGGTTAGGTCAATCCGTTCGCGAGATATGGGAGTTTGAAGCTAAGAAATGGTTGAGAACAGAACAAATTTTTCGCAATTCTGCTGCTCTAAACGCTTAACCAGAATGGCCTAGGGAATAAATACGCATACCGTTGTAATCGGGCGAGTTTCTAATTTCAGACGCAGCAGGAATTTTTTGGGTTTGGTCAATCCTTTCGCGAGATATGGGACTTTGAAGCTAAGAAATGGTTGAGAAGGCAACAAATTTTTCGCAATTCTGCTGCTCCAAACGCTTAACCAGAATGGGCTAGGGAAGAAATACACATACCGTTGTAATCGGGCGAGTTTCTACTTTCAGATGCAATAGGAATTTTTGGGTTAGGTCAATCCGTTCGCGAGATATGGGAGTTTGAAGCCAAGAAATGGTTGAGAAGGCAAAAAATTTTTCGCAATTCTGCTGCTTCAAACGCTTAACCAGTATGGCCTAGGGAAAAAATACACATACCGTTGTAATCGGGCGAGTTTCTACTTTCAGTTGCAATAGGAATTTTTGGGTTAGGTCAATCCGTTCGCGAGATATGGGACTTTGAAGCTAAGAAATGGTTCACAAGACCATAAATTTTTCGCACTTCTGCTGCTCCAATCGCTTAACCAGAAGGGCCTAAGGGAAGAATACACGTACCGTTGTAATCGGTCGAGTTTCTACTTTCAAATGCAATAGGAATTTTTGGGTTAGGTCAATCCGTTCGCGAGATATGGGAGTTTGAAGCTAAGAAATGGTTGAGAACAGAACAAATTTTTCGCAATTCTGCTGCTCTAAACGCTTAACCAGAATGGCCTAGGGAATAAATACGCATACCGTTGTAATCGGGCGAGTTTCTAATTTCAGACGCAGCAGGAATTTTTTGGGTTTGGTCAATCCGTTCGCGAATATGGGAATTTGAAGCTAAGAAATGGTTAAGAAGGCAACAAATTTTTCGCAATTCTGCTGCTCCAAACGCTTAAGCAGAATGGGCTAGGGAAAAAATACACATACCGTTGTAATCGGGCGAGTTTCTACTTCCAGACGCAACAGGAATTTTTGGGTTAGGTCAGTCCGTTCGCGAGATATGTGACTTTGAAGCTAAGAAATGGTTGAGAAGGCAAAAAATTTTTCGCAATTCTGCTGCTTCAAACGCTTAACCAGAATGGCCTAGGGAAAAAATACGCATACCGTTGTAATCGGGCGAGTTTCTACTTTCAGATGCAGCAGGAATTTTTGGGTTAGGTCAATCCGTTCGCGAGATATGGGAGTTTGAAGCCAAGAAATGGTTGAGAAGGCAAAAAATTTTTCGCAATTCTGCTGCTCCAAACGCTTAACCAGAATGGCCTAGGGAAAAAATACACATACCGTTGTAATCGGGCGGGTTTCTACTTTCAGATGCAACAGGAATTTTTGGGGTAGGTCAATCCGTTCGCGAGATATGGGAGTTTGAAGCTAAGAAATAGTTCAGAAGACAACAAATTTTTCGCACTTCTGCTGCTCCAAACGCTTAACCAGAATGGCCTAGGGAAAAAATACGCATACCGATATAATCGGGCGAGTTTCTACTTTCAGACGCAGCAGGAATTTTTGGGTTTGGTCAATCCTTTCGCGAGATATGGGACTTTGAAGCTAAGAAATGGTTGAGAAGGCAACAAATTTTTCGCAATTCTGCTGCTCCAAACGCTTAACCAGAATGGGCTAGGGAAGAAATACACATACCGTTGTAATCGGGCGAGTTTCTACTTTCAGATGCAATAGGAATTTTTGGGTTAGGTCAATCCGTTCGCGAGATATGGGAGTTTGAAGCCAAGAAATGGTTGAGAAGGCAAAAAATTTTTCGCAATTCTGCTGCTTCAAACGCTTAACCAGTATGGCCTAGGGAAAAAATACACATACCGTTGTAATCGGGCGAGTTTCTACTTTCAGTTGCAATAGGAATTTTTGGGTTAGGTCAATCCGTTCGCGAGATATGGGACTTTGAAGCTAAGAAATGGTTCACAAGACCATAAATTTTTCGCACTTCTGCTGCTCCAATCGCTTAACCAGAAGGGCCTAAGGGAAGAATACACGTACCGTTGTAATCGGTCGAGTTTCTACTTTCAAATGCAATAGGAATTTTTGGGTTAGGTCAATCCGTTCGCGAGATATGGGAGTTTGAAGCTAAGAAATGGTTGAGAACAGAACAAATTTTTCGCAATTCTGCTGCTCTAAACGCTTAAACAGAATGGCCTAGGGAATAAATACGCATACCGTTGTAATCGGGCGAGTTTCTAATTTCAGACGCAGCAGGAATTTTTTGGGTTTGGTCAATCCGTTCGCGAGATATGGGAATTTGAAGCTAAGAAATGGTTAAGAAGGCAACAAATTTTTCGCAATTCTGCTGCTCCAAACGCTTAAGCAGAATGGGCTAGGGAAAAAATACACATACCGTTGTAATCGGGCGAGTTTCTACTTCCAGACGCAACAGGAATTTTTGGGTTAGGTCAGTCCGTTCGCGAGATATGGGACTTTGAAGCTAAGAAATGGTTGACAAGGCAATAAATTTTTCGCAATTCTGCTGCTCCAAACGCTTAACCAGAATGGCTTAGGGAAAAAATACACATACCGTTGTAATCGGGCGAGTCTCTACTTTCAGATGCAACAGGAATTTTTGGGTTAGGTCAATCCGTTCGCGAGATAGGGGAGTTTGAAGCTAAGAAACGGTTAAAAGACAACAAATTTTTCGCACTTCTGCTGCTCCAAACGCTTAACCAGAATGGCCTAGGGAAAAAATACAGATACCGTTGTAATCGGGCGAGTTTCTACTTTCAGACGCTATAGGAATTTTTGGGTTAGGTCAATCCATTCGCGAGATATGGGAGTTTTAAGCTAAGAAATGGTTGAGAAGAGAACAAATTTTTTCAATTCTGCTGCTCCAAACGCTTTACCAGAATGGCCTAGGGATAAAACACACATACCGTTGTAATCGGGAGAGTTTCTACTTTCAGACGCAATAGGAATTTTTGGGTCAGGTCAATCCGTTCGCGAGATATGGGAGTTTGAAGCCAAGAAATGGTTGAGAAGAGAACAAATTTTTCGCAATTCTGCTGCTCCAAACGCTTAACCAGAATGGCCTAGAGCAAAAATACACATACCGTTGTAATCGGGCGAGTTTCTACTTTCAGACGCAATAGGAATTTTTGGGTTAGGTCAAGCCGTTCGCGAGATATGTGACTTTGAAGCTAAGAAATGGTTGAGAAGGCAAAAAATTTTTCGCAATTCTGCTGCTTCAAACGCTTAACCAGAATGGCCTAGGGAAAAAATACGCATACCGTTGTAATCGGGCGAGTTTCTACTTTCAGATGCAGCAGGAATTTTTGGGTTAGGTCAATCCGTTCGCGAGATATGGGAGTTTGAAGCCAAGAAATGGTTGAGAAGGCAAAAAATTTTTCGCAATTCTGCTGCTCCAAACGCTTAACCAGAATGGCCTAGGGAAATAATACACATACCGTTGTAATCGGGCGGGTTTCTACTTTCAGATGCAACAGGAATTTTTGGGGTAGGTCAATCCGTTCGCGAGATATGGGAGTTTGAAGCTAAGAAATAGTTCAGAAGACAACAAATTTTTCGCACTTCTGCTGCTCCAAACGCTTAACCAGAATGGCCTAGGGAAAAAATACGCATACCGATATAATCGGGCGAGTTTCTACTTTCAGACGCAGCAGGAATTTTTGGGTTTGGTCAATCCTTTCGCGAGATATGGGACTTTGAAGCTAAGAAATGGTTGAGAAGGCAACAAATTTTTCGCAATTCTGCTGCTCCAAACGCTTAACCAGAATGGGCTAGGGAAGAAATACACATACCGTTGTAATCGGGCGAGTTTCTACTTTCAGATGCAATAGGAATTTTTGGGTTAGGTCAATCCGTTCGCGAGATATGGGAGTTTGAAGCCAAGAAATGGTTGAGAAGGCAAAAAATTTTTCGCAATTCTGCTGCTTCAAACGCTTAACCAGTATGGCCTAGGGAAAAAATACACATACCGTTGTAATCGGGCGAGTTTCTACTTTCAGTTGCAATAGGAATTTTTGGGTTAGGTCAATCCGTTCGCGAGATATGGGACTTTGAAGCTAAGAAATGGTTCACAAGACCATAAATTTTTCGCACTTCTGCTGCTCCAATCGCTTAACCAGAAGGGCCTAAGGGAAGAATACACGTACCGTTGTAATCGGTCGAGTTTCTACTTTCAAATGCAATAGGAATTTTTGGGTTAGGTCAATCCGTTCGCGAGATATGGGAGTTTGAAGCTAAGAAATGGTTGAGAACAGAACAAATTTTTCGCAATTCTGCTGCTCTAAACGCTTAACCAGAATGGCCTAGGGAATAAATACGCATACCGTTGTAATCGGGCGAGTTTCTAATTTCAGACGCAGCAGGAATTTTTTGGGTTTGGTCAATCCGTTCGCGAATATGGGAATTTGAAGCTAAGAAATGGTTAAGAAGGCAACAAATTTTTCGCAATTCTGCTGCTCCAAACGCTTAAGCAGAATGGGCTAGGGAAAAAATACACATACCGTTGTAATCGGGCGAGTTTCTACTTCCAGACGCAACAGGAATTTTTGGGTTAGGTCAGTCCGTTCGCGAGATATGTGACTTTGAAGCTAAGAAATGGTTGAGAAGGCAAAAAATTTTTCGCAATTCTGCTGCTTCAAACGCTTAACCAGAATGGCCTAGGGAAAAAATACGCATACCGTTGTAATCGGGCGAGTTTCTACTTTCAGATGCAGCAGGAATTTTTGGGTTAGGTCAATCCGTTCGCGAGATATGGGAGTTTGAAGCCAAGAAATGGTTGAGAAGGCAAAAAATTTTTCGCAATTCTGCTGCTCCAAACGCTTAACCAGAATGGCCTAGGGAAAAAATACACACACCGTTGTAATCGGGCGGGTTTCTACTTTCAGATGCAACAGGAATTTTTGGGGTAGGTCAATCCGTTCGCGAGATATGGGAGTTTGAAGCTAAGAAATAGTTCAGAAGACAACAAATTTTTCGCACTTCTGCTGCTCCAAACGCTTAACCAGAATGGCCTAGGGAAAAAATACGCATACCGATATAATCGGGCGAGTTTCTACTTTCAGACGCAGCAGGAATTTTTGGGTTTGGTCAATCCTTTCGCGAGATATGGGACTTTGAAGCTAAGAAATGGTTGAGAAGGCAACAAATTTTTCGCAATTCTGCTGCTCCAAACGCTTAACCAGAATGGGCTAGGGAAGAAATACACATACCGTTGTAATCGGGCGAGTTTCTACTTTCAGATGCAATAGGAATTTTTGGGTTAGGTCAATCCGTTCGCGAGATATGGGAGTTTGAAGCCAAGAAATGGTTGAGAAGGCAAAAAATTTTTCGCAATTCTGCTGCTTCAAACGCTTAACCAGTATGGCCTAGGGAAAAAATACACATACCGTTGTAATCGGGCGAGTTTCTACTTTCAGTTGCAATAGGAATTTTTGGGTTAGGTCAATCCGTTCGCGAGATATGGGACTTTGAAGCTAAGAAATGGTTCACAAGACCATAAATTTTTCGCACTTCTGCTGCTCCAATCGCTTAACCAGAAGGGCCTAAGGGAAGAATACACGTACCGTTGTAATCGGTCGAGTTTCTACTTTCAAATGCAATAGGAATTTTTGGGTTAGGTCAATCCGTTCGCGAGATATGGGAGTTTGAAGCTAAGAAATGGTTGAGAACAGAACAAATTTTTCGCAATTCTGCTGCTCTAAACGCTTAACCAGAATGGCCTAGGGAATAAATACGCATACCGTTGTAATCGGGCGAGTTTCTAATTTCAGACGCAGCAGGAATTTTTTGGGTTTGGTCAATCCGTTCGCGAGATATGGGAATTTGAAGCTAAGAAATGGTTAAGAAGGCAACAAATTTTTCGCAATTCTGCTGCTCCAAACGCTTAAGCAGAATGGGCTAGGGAAAAAATACACATACCGTTGTAATCGGGCGAGTTTCTACTTCCAGACGCAACAGGAATTTTTGGGTTAGGTCAGTCCGTTCGCGAGATATGGGACTTTGAAGCTAAGAAATGGTTGACAAGGCAATAAATTTTTCGCAATTCTGCTGCTCCAAACGCTTAACCAGGATGGCCTAGGGAAAAAATACACATACCGTTGTAATCGGGCGAGTTTCTACTTTCCGATGCACTAGGAGTTTTTGGGTTAGGTCGATCCGTTCGCGAGATATGGGAGTTTGATGCCAAGAAATGGTTGAGAAGGCAAAAAATTTTTCGCAATTCTGCTGCTCCAAACGCTTAACCAGGATGGCCTAGGGAAAAAATATACATACCGTTGTAATCGGGCGAGTTTCTACTTTCAGGCGCAATAGGAATTTTTGGGTTAGGTCAATCCGTTCGCGAGATATGGGAGTTTGAAGCCAAGAAATGGTTGAGAAGGCAAAAAATTTTTCGCAATTCTGCTGCTACAAACGCTTAACCAGAATGGCCGAGGGAAAAAATACACATACCGTTGTAATCGGGCGAGGTTCTACTTTCAGCCGCAATAGGAATTTTTGGGTTAGGTCAATCCGTTCGCGAAATATGGGAGTTTGAAGCCAAGAAATGGTTGAGAAGGCAAAAAATTTTTCGCATTTCTGCTGCTTCAAACGCTTAACCAGAATGGCCTAGGGAAAAAATACACATACCGTTGTTATCGGGCGAGTTTCTACCTTCAGTTACAATAGGAATTTATGAGTTAGGTCAATCCGTTCGCGAGATATGGGACTTTGAAGCTAAGAAATGGTTGACAAGACAATAAATTTTTCGCAATTCTGCTGCTTCAAACGCTTAACCAGTATGGCCTAGGCAAAAAATACACATACCGTTGTAATCGGGCGAGTTTCTACTTTCAGATGCAATAGGAATTTTTGGGTTAGGTCAATCCGTTCGCGAGATATGGGAGTTTGAAGCCAAGAAATGGTTGAGAAGGCAAAAAATTTTTCGCAATTCTGCTGCTCCAAACGCTTAACCAGGATGGCCTAGGGAAAAAATATACATACCGTTGTAATCGGGCGAGTTTCTACTTTCAGATGCAATAGGAATTTTTGGGTTAGGTCAATCCGTTCGCGAGATATGGGAGTTTGAAGCCAAGAAATGGTTGAGAAGGCAAAAAATTTTTCGCAATTCTGCTGCTCCAAACGCTTAACCAGAATGGCCGAGGGAAAAAATACACATACCGTTGTAATCGGGCGAGATTCTACCTTCAGTTACAATAGGAATTTATGAGTTAGGTCAATCCGTTCGCGAGATATGGGACTTTGAAGCTAAGAAATGGTTGACAAGGCAATAAATTTTTCGCAATTCTGCTGCTTCAAACGCTTAACCAGTATGGCCTAGGGAAAAAATACACATACCGTTGTAATCGGGCGAGTTTCTACTTTCCGATGCACTAGGAGTTTTTGGGTTATGTCGATCCGTTCGCGAGATATGGGAGTTTGATGCCAAGAAATGTTTGAGAAGGCAAAAAATTTGTCGCAATTCTGCTGCTCCAAACGCTTAACCAGGATGGCCTAGGGAAAAAATATACATACCGTTGTAATCGGGCGAGTTTCTACTTTCAGATGCAATAGGAATTTTTGGGTTAGGTCAATCCGTTCGCGAGATATGGGAGTTTGAAGCCAAGAAATGGTTGAGAAGGCAAAAAATTTTTCGCAATTCTGCTGCTCCAAACGCTTAACCAGAATGGCCTAGGGAAAAAATACACATACCGTTGTAATCGGGCGAGTTTCTACTTTCAGATGCAATAGGAATTTTTTGGTTAAGTCAATCCGTTCGCGAGATATGGGAGTTTGAAGCTAAGAAATGGTTCAGAAGACAACAAATTTTTCGCACTTCTGCTGCTCCAAACGCTTAACCCGGATGGCCTAGGGAAAAAATACACATACCGTTGTAATCGGGCGAGTTTCTACTTTCAGATGCAATAGGAATTTTTGGGTTAGGTCAATCCGTTCGCGAGATATGGGAATTTGAAGCCAAGAAATGGTTGAGAAGGCAAAATATTTTTCGCAATTCTGCTGCTCCAAACGCTTAACCAGGATGGCCTAGGGAAAAAATACACATACCGTTGTAATCGGGCGAGTTTCTACTTTCCGATGCACTAGGAGTTTTTGGGTTAGGTCGATCCGTTCGCGAGATATGGGAGTTTGAAGCCAAGAAATGGTTGAGAAGGCAAAAAATTTTTCGCAATTCTGCTGCTTCAAACGCTTAACCAGTATGGCCTAGGGAAAAAATACACATACCGTTGTAATCGGGCGAGTTTCTACTTTCAGTTGCAATAGGAATTTTTGGGTTAGGTCAATCCGTTCGCGAGATATGGGACTTTGAAGCTAAGAAATGGTTCACAAGACCATAAATTTTTCGCACTTCTGCTGCTCCAATCGCTTAACCAGAAGGGCCTAAGGGAAGAATACACGTACCGTTGTAATCGGGCGAGTTTCTACTTTCAAATGCAATAGGAATTTTTGGGTTAGGTCAATCCGTTCGCGAGATATGGGAGTTTGAAGCTAAGAAATGGTTGAGAACAGAACAAATTTTTCGCAATTCTGCTGCTCCAAACGCTTAACCAGAATGGCCTAGGGAATAAATACGCATACCGTTGTAATCGGGCGAGTTTCTACTTTCAGATGCAATAGGAATTTTTGGGTTAGGTCAATCCGTTCGCGAGATATGGGAGTTTGAAGCCAAGAAATGGTTGAGAAGGCAAAAAATTTTTCGCAATTCTGCTGCTCCAAACGCTTAACCAGAATGGCCTAGGGAAAAAATACACATACCGTTGTAATCGGGCGAGTTTCTACTTTCAGATGCAATAGGAATTTTTGGGTTAGGTCGATCCGTTCGCGAGATATGGGAGTTTGATGCCAAGAAATGGTTGAGAAGGCAAAGAATTTTTCGCAATTCTGCTGCTCCAAACGCTTAACCAGGATGGCCTAGGGAAAAAATATACATACCGTTGTAATCGGGCGAGTTTCTACTTTCAGATGCAATAGGAAGTTTTGGGTTAGGTCAATCCGTTCGCGAGATATGGGAGTTTGAAGCCAAGAAATGGTTGAGAAGGCAAAAAATTTTTCGCAATTCTGCTGCTCCAAACGCTTAACCAGAATGGCCGAGGGAAAAAATACACATACCGTTGTAATCGGGCGAGTTTCTACTTTCAGCCGCAATAGGAATTTTTGGGTTAGGTCAATCCGTTCGCGAGATATGGGAGTTTGAAGCCAAGAAATGGTTGAGAAGGCAAAAAATTTTTCGCATTTCTGCTGCTTCAAACGCTTAACCAGAATGGCCTAGGGAAAAAATACACATACCGTTGTAATCGGGCGAGTTTCTACCTTCAGTTACAATAGGAATTTATGAGTTAGGTCAATCCGTTCGCGAGATATGGGACTTTGAAGCTAAGAAATGGTTGACAAGACAATAAATTTTTCGCAATTCTGCTGCTTCAAACGCTTAACCAGTATGGCCTAGGGAAAAATACACATACCGTTGTAATCGGGCGAGTTTCTACTTTCCGATGCACTAGGAGTTTTTGGGTTAGGTCGATCCGTTCGCGAGATATGGGAGTTTGATGCCAAGAAATGTTTGAGAAGGCAAAAAATTTTTCGCAATTCTGCTGCTCCAAACGCTTAACCAGGATGGCCTAGGGAAAAAATATACATACCGTTGTAATCGGGCGAGTTTCTACCTTCAGTTACAATAGGAATTTATGAGTTAGGTCAATCCGTTCGCGAGATATGGGAGTTTGAAGCCAAGAAATCGTTGAGAAGGCAAAAAATTTTTCGCAACTCTGCTGCTCCAAACGCTTAACCAGGATGGCCTAGGGAAAAAATGCACATACCGTTGTAATCGGGCGAGTTTCTACTTTCCGATGCACTAGGAGTTTTTGGGTTAGGTCGATCCGTTCGCGAGATATGGGAGTTTGATGCCAAGAAATGGTTGAGAAGCCAAAAAATTTTTCGCAATTCTGCTGCTCCAAACGCTTAACCAGGATGGCCTAGGGAAAAAATATACATACCGTTGTAATCGGGCGAGTTTCTACTTTCAGATGCAATAGGAATTTTTGGGTTAGGTCAATCCGTTCGCGAGATATGGGAGTTTGAAGCCAAGAAATGGTTGAGAAGGCAAAAAATTTTTCGCAATTCTGCTGCTCCAAACGCTTAACCCGAATGGCCTAGGGAAAGAATACACATACCGTTGTAATTGGGCGAGTTTCTACTTTCAGACGCAACAGGAATTTTTGGGTTAGGTCAATCCGTTCGCGAGATATGGGAGTTTGAAGCCAAGAAATGGTTGAGAAGGCAAAAAATTTTTCGCAATTCTGCTGCTCCAAACGCTTAACCAGAATGGCCGAGGGAAAAAATACACATACCGTTGTAATCGGGCGAGTTTCTACTTTCAGCCGCAATAGGAATTTTTGGGTTAGGTCAATCCGTTCGCGAGATATGGGAGTTTGAAGCCAAGAAATGGTTGAGAAGGCAAAAAATTTTTCGCATTTCTGCTGCTTCAAACGCTTAACCAGAATGGCCTAGGGAAAAAATACACATACCGTTGTAATCGGGCGAGTTTCGACCTTCAGTTACAATAGGAATTTATGAGTTAGGTCAATCCGTTCGCGAGATATGGGACTTTGAAGCTAAGAAATGGTTGACAAGACAATAAATTTTTCGCAATTCTGCTGCTTCAAACGCTTAACCAGTATGGCCTAGGGAAAAAATACACATACCGTTGTAATCGGGCGAGTTTCTACTTTCCGATGCACTAGGAGTTTTTGTGTTAGGTCGATCCGTTCGCGAGATATGGGAGTTTGATGCCAAGAAATGTTTGAGAAGGCAAAAAATTTTTCGCAATTCTGCTGCTCCAAACGCTTAACCAGGATGGCCTAGGGAAAAAATATACATACCGTTGTAATCGGGCGAGTTTCTACCTTCAGTTACAATTGGAATTTATGAGTTAGGTCAATCCGTTCGCGAGATATGGGAGTTTGAAGCCAAGAAATCGTTGAGAAGGCAAAAAATTTTTCGCAATTCTGCTGCTCCAAACGCTTAACCAGGATGGCCTAGGGAAAAAATACACATACCGTTGTAATCGGGCGAGTTTCTACTTTCCGATGCACTAGGAGTTTTTGGGTTAGGTCGATCCGTTCGCGAGATATGGGAGTTTGATGCCAAGAAATGGTTGAGAAGGCAAAAAATTTTTCGCAATTCTGCTGCTCCAAACGCTTAACCAGGATGGCCTAGGGAAAAAATATACATACCGTTGTAATCGGGCGAGTTTCTACTTTCAGATGCAATAGGAATTTTTGGGTTAGGTCAATCCGTTCGCGAGATATGGGAGTTTGAAGCCAAGAAATGGTTGAGAAGGCAAAAAATTTTTCGCAATTCTGCTGCTCCAAACGCTTAACCCGAATGGCCTAGGGAAAGAATACACATACCGTTGTAATTGGGCGAGTTTCTACTTTCAGACGCAACAGGAATTTTTGGGTTAGGTCAATCCGTTCGCGAGATATGGGAGTTTGCAGCCAAGAAATGGTTGAGAAGGCAAAAAATTTTTCGCAATTCTGCTGCTCCAAACGCTTAACCAGAATGGCCGAGGGAAAAAATACACATACCGTTGTAATCGGGCGAGTTTCTACTTTCAGCCGCAATAGGAATTTTTGGGTTAGGTCAATCCGTTCGCGAGATATGGGAGATTGAAGCCAAGAAATGGTTGAGAAGGCAAAAAATTTTTCGCATTTCTGCTGCTTCAAACGCTAAACCAGAATGGCCTAGGGAAAAAATACACATACCGTTGTAATCGGGCGAGTTTCTACCTTCAGTTACAATAGGAATTTTTGAGTTAGGTCAATCCGTTCGCGAGATATGGGACTTTGAAGCTAAGAAATGGTTGACAAGACAATAAATTTTTCGCAATTCTGCTGCTTCAAACGCTTAACCAGTATGGCCTAGGGAAAAAATACTCATACCGTTGTAATCGGGCGAGTTTCTACTTTCCGATGCACTAGGAGTTTTTGGGTTAGGTCGATCCGTTCGCGAGATATGGGAGTTTGATGCCAAGAAATGTTTGAGAAGGCAAAAAATTTTTCGCAATTCTGCTGCTCCAAACGCTTAACCAGGATGGCCTAGGGAAAAAATATACATACCGTTGTAATCGGGCGAGTTTCTACTTTCAGATGCAATAGGAATTTTTGGGTTAGGTCGATCCGTTCGCGAGATATGGGAGTTTGATGCCAAGAAATGGTTGAGAAGGCAAAGAATTTTTCGCAATTCTGCTGCTCCAAACGCTTAACCAGGATGGCCTAGGGAAAAAATATACATACCGTTGTAATCGGGCGAGTTTCTACTTTCAGATGCAATAGGAAGTTTTGGGTTAGGTCAATCCGTTCGCGAGATATGGGAGCTTGAAGCCAAGAAATGGTTGAGAAGGCAAAAAATTTTTCGCAATTCTGCTGCTCCAAACGCTTAACCAGAATGGCCGAGGGAAAAAATACACATACCGTTGTAATCGGGCGAGTTTCTACTTTGCTCCGCAATAGGAATTTTTGGGTTAGGTCAATCCGTTCGCGAGATATGGGAGTTTGAAGCCAAGAAATGGTTGAGAAGGCAAAAAATTTTTCGCATTTCTGCTGCTTCAAACGCTTAACCAGAATGGCCTAGGGAAAAAATACACATACCGTTGTAATCGGGCGAGTTTCTACCTTCAGCTACAATAGGAATTTTTGAGTTAGGTCAATCCGTTCGCGAGATATGGGACTTTGAAGCTAAGAAATGGTTGACAAGACAATAAATTTTTCGCAATTCTGCTGCTTCAAACGCTTAACCAGTATGGCCTAGGGAAAAAATACTCATACCGTTGTAATCGGGCGAGTTTCTACTTTCCGATGCACTAGGAGTTTTTGGGTTAGGTCGATCCGTTCGCGAGATATGGGAGTTTGATGCCAAGAAATGTTTGAGAAGGCAAAAAATTTTTCGCAATTCTGCTGCTCCAAACGCTTAACCAGGATGGCCTAGGGAAAAAATATACATACCGTTGTAATCGGGCGAGTTTCTACTTTCAGATGCAATAGGAATTTTTGGGTTAGGTCGATCCGTTCGCGAGATATGGGAGTTTGATGCCAAGAAATGGTTGAGAAGGCAAAGAATTTTTCGCAATTCTGCTGCTCCAAACGCTTAACCAGGATGGCCTAGGGAAAAAATATACATACCGTTGTAATCGGGCGAGTTTCTACTTTCAGATGCAATAGGAAGTTTTGGGTTAGGTCAATCCGTTCGCGAGATATGGGAGTTTGAAGCCAAGAAATGGTTGAGAAGGCAAAAAATTTTTCGCAATTCTGCTGCTCCAAACGCTTAACCAGAATGGCCGAGGGAAAAAATACACATACCGTTGTAATCGGGCGAGTTTCTACTTTGCTCCGCAATAGGAATTTTTGGGTTAGGTCAATCCGTTCGCGAGATATGGGAGTTTGAAGCCAAGAAATGGTTGAGAAGGCAAAAAATTTTTCGCATTTCTGCTGCTTCAAACGCTTAACCAGAATGGCCTAGGGAAAAAATACACATACCGTTGTAATCGGGCGAGTTTCTACCTTCAGCTACAATAGGAATTTATGAGTTAGGTCAATCCGTTCGCGAGATATGGGACTTTGAAGCTAAGAAATGGTTGACAAGACAATAAATTTTTCGCAATTCTGCTGCTTCAAACGCTTAACCAGTAGGGCCTAGGGAAAAAATACACATACCGTTGTAATCGGGCGAGTTTCTACTTTCCGATGCACTAGGAGTTTTTGGGTTAGGTCGATCCGTTCGCGAGATATGGAAGTTTGATGCCAAGAAATGTTTGAGAAGGCAAAAAATTTTTCGCAATTCTGCTGCTCCAAACGCTTAACCAGGATGGCCTAGGGAAAAAATATACATACCGTTGTAATCGGGCGAGTTTCTACTTTCAGATGCAATAGGAATTTTTGGGTTAGGTCAATCCGTTCGCGAGATATGGGAGTTTGAAGCCAAGAAATGGTTGAGAAGGCAAAAAATTTTTCGCAATTCTGCTGCTCCAAACGCTTAACCAGAATGGCCTAGGGAAAAAATACACATACCGTTGTAATCGGGCGAGTTTCTACTTTCAGATGCAATAGGAATTTTTTGGTTAAGTCAATCCGTTCGCGAGATATGGGAGTTTGAAGCTAAGAAATGGTTCAGAAGACAACAAATTTTTCGCACTTCTGCTGCTCCAAACGCTTAACCCGGATGGCCTAGGGAAAAAATACACATACCGTTGTAATCGGGCGAGTTTCTACTTTCAGATGCAATAGGAATTTTTGGGTTAGGTCAATCCGTTCGCGAGATATGGGAATTTGAAGCCAAGAAATGGTTGAGAAGGCAAAAAATTTTTCGCATTTCTGCTGCTTCAAACGCTAAACCAGAATGGCCTAGGGAAAAAATACACATACCGTTGTAATCGGGCGAGTTTCTACCTTCAGTTACAATAGGAATTTTTGAGTTAGGTCAATCCGTTCGCGAGATATGTGACTTTGAAGCTAAGAAATGGTTGACAAGACAATAAATTTTTCGCAATTCTGCTGCTTCAAACGCTTAACCAGTATGGCCTAGGGAAAAAATACTCATACCGTTGTAATCGGGCGAGTTTCTACTTTCCGATGCACTAGGAGTTTTTGGGTTAGGTCGATCCGTTCGCGAGATATGGGAGTTTGATGCCAAGAAATGTTTGAGAAGGCAAAAAATTTTTCGCAATTCTGCTGCTCCAAACGCTTAACCAGGATGGCCTAGGGAAAAAATATACATACCGTTGTAATCGGGCGAGTTTCTACTTTCAGATGCAATAGGAATTTTTGGGTTAGGTCGATCCGTTCGCGAGATATGGGAGTTTGATGCCAAGAAATGGTTGAGAAGGCAAAGAATTTTTCGCAATTCTGCTGCTCCAAACGCTTAACCAGGATGGCCTAGGGAAAAAATATACATACCGTTGTAATCGGGCGAGTTTCTACTTTCAGATGCAATAGGAAGTTTTGGGTTAGGTCAATCCGTTCGCGAGATATGGGAGTTTGAAGCCAAGAAATGGTTGAGAAGGCAAAAAATTTTTCGCAATTCTGCTGCTCCAAACGCTTAACCAGAATGGCCGAGGGAAAAAATACACATACCGTTGTAATCGGGCGAGTTTCTACTTTCCGCCGCAATAGGAATTTTTGGGTTAGGTCAATCCGTTCGCGAGATATGGGAGTTTGAAGCCAAGAAATGGTTGAGAAGGCAAAAAATTTTTCGCATTTCTGCTGCTTCAAACGCTTAACCAGAATGGCCTAGGGAAAAAATACACATACCGTTGTAATCGGGCGAGTTTCTACCTTCAGCTACAATAGGAATTTATGAGTTAGGTCAATCCGTTCGCGAGATATGGGACTTTGAAGCTAAGAAATGGTTGACAAGACAATAAATTTTTCGCAATTCTGCTGCTTCAAACGCTTAACCAGTAGGGCCTAGGGAAAAAATACACATACCGTTGTAATCGGGCGAGTTTCTACTTTCCGATGCACTAGGAGTTTTTGGGTTAGGTCGATCCGTTCGCGAGATATGGAAGTTTGATGCCAAGAAATGTTTGAGAAGGCAAAAAATTTTTCGCAATTCCGCTGCTCCAAACGCTTAACCAGGATGGCCTAGGGAAAAAATATACATACCGTTGTAATCGGGCGAGTTTCTACTTTCAGATGCAATAGGAATTTTTGGGTTAGGTCAATCCGTTCGCGAGATATGGGAGTTTGAAGCCAAGAAATGGTTGAGAAGGCAAAAAATTTTTCGCAATTCTGCTGCTCCAAACGCTTAACCAGAATGGCCTAGGGAAAAAATACACATACCGTTGTAATCGGGCGAGTTTCTACTTTCAGATGCAATAGGAATTTTTTGGTTAAGTCAATCCGTTCGCGAGATATGGGAGTTTGAAGCTAAGAAATGGTTCAGAAGACAACAAATTTTTCGCACTTCTGCTGCTCCAAACGCTTAACCCGGATGGCCTAGGGAAAAAATACACATACCGTTGTAATCGGGCGAGTTTCTACTTTCAGATGCAATAGGAATTTTTGGGTTAGGTCAATCCGTTCGCGAGATATGGGAATTTGAAGCCAAGAAATGGTTGAGAAGGCAAAATATTTTTCGCAATTCTGCTGCTCCAAACGCTTAACCAGAATGGCCTAGGGAAAAAATACACATACCGTTGTAATCGGGCGAGTTTCTACTTTCAGATGCAACAGGAATTTTTGGGTTAGGTCAATCCGTCCGCGAGATATGGGAGTTTGAAGCTAAGAAATGGTTGAGAAGACAACAAATGTTTCGCACTTCTGCTGCTCCAAACGCTTAACCAGAATGGCCGAGGGAAAAAATACACATACCGTTGTAATCGGGCGAGTTTCTACTTTCAGGCGCAATAGGAATTTTTGGGTTAGGTCAATCCGTTCGCGAGATATGGGAGTTTGAAGCCAAGAAATGGTTGAGAAGGCAAAAAATTTTTCGCAATTCTGCTGCTCCAAACGCTTAACCCGAATGGCCTAGGGAAAGAATACACATACCGTTGTAATTGGGCGAGTTTCTACTTTCAGACGCAACAGGAATTTTTGGGTTAGGTCAATCCGTTCGCGAGATATGGGAGTTTGAAGCCAAGAAATGGTTGAGAAGGCAAAAAATTTTTCGCAATTCTGCTGCTCCAAACGCTTAACAAGAATGGCCGAGGGAAAAAATACACATACCGTTGTAATCGGGCGAGTTTCTACTTTCAGCCGCAATAGGAATTTTTGGGTTAGGTCAATCCGTTCGCGAGATATGGGAGTTTGAAGCCAAGAAATGGTTGAGAAGGCAAAAAATTTTTCGCATTTCTGCTGCTTCAAACGCTAAACCAGAATGGCCTAGGGAAAAAATACACATACCGTTGTAATCGGGCGAGTTTCTACCTTCTGTTACAATAGGAATTTTTGAGTTAGGTCAATCCGTTCGCGAGATATGGGACTTTGAAGCTAAGAAATGGTTGACAAGACAATAAATTTTTCGCAATTCTGCTGCTTCAAACGCTTAACCAGTATGGCCTAGGGAAAAAATACTCATACCGTTGTAATCGGGCGAGTTTCTACTTTCCGATGCACTAGGAGTTTTTGGGTTAGGTCGATCCGTTCGCGAGATATGGGAGTTTGATGCCAAGAAATGTTTGAGAAGGCAAAAAATTTTTCGCAATTCTGCTGCTCCAAACCCTTAACCAGGATGGCCTAGGGAAAAAATATACATACCGTTGTAATCGGGCGAGTTTCTACTTTCAGATGCAATAGGAAGTTTTGGGTTAGGTCAATCCGTTCGCGAGATATGGGAGTTTGATGCCAAGAAATGGTTGAGAAGGCAAAGAATTTTTCGCAATTCTGCTGCTCCAAACGCTTAACCAGGATGGCCTAGGGAAAAAATATACATACCGTTGTAATCGGGCGAGTTTCTACTTTCAGATGCAATAGGAAGTTTTGGGTTAGGTCAATCCGTTCGCGAGATATGGGAGTTTGAAGCCAAGAAATGGTTGAGAAGGCAAAAAATTTTTCGCAATTCTGCTGCTCCAAACGCTTAACAAGAATGGCCGAGGGAAAAAATACACATACCGTTGTAATCGGGCGAGTTTCTACTTTCAGACGCAACAGGAATTTTTGGGTTAGGTCAATCCGTTCGCGCGATATGGGAGTTTGAAGCCAAGAAATGGTTGAGAAGGCAAAAAATTTTTCGCAATTCTGCTACTCCAAACGCTTAACCAGAATGGCCTAGGGGAAAAATACACATACCGTTGTATTCGGGCGAGTCTCTATTTTCAGACGCAACAGGAATTTTTGGGTTAGGTCAATCCGTTCGCGAGATATTGGAGTTTGAATCCAAGAAATGGTTTAGAGGGCAAAAAATTTTTCGCAATTCTGCTGCTCGAAACGCTTAACCAGAATGGCCTAGGGAAAAAATACACATACCGTTGTAATCGGGCGAGTTTCTACTTTCAGATGCAATAGGAATTTTTGGGTTAGGTCAATCCGTTCGCGAGATATGGGAGTTTGAAGCCAAGAAATGGTTGAGAAGGCAAAAAATTTTTCGCAATTCTGCTGCTCCAAAAGCTTAACCAGAATGGCCTAGGGAAAAAATACACATACCGTTGTAATCGGGCGAGTTTCTACTTTCAGATGCAATAGGAATTTTTGGGTTAGGTCAATCCGTTCGCGAGATATGGGAGTTTGAAGCCAAGAAATGGTTGAGAAGGCAAAAAATTTTTCGCAATTCTGCTGCTTCAAACGCTTAACCAGTATGGCCTAGGGAAAAAATACACATACCGTTGTAATCGGGCGAGTTTCTACTTTCAGTTGCAATAGGAATTTTTGGGTTAGGTCAATCCGTTCGCGAGATATGGGACTTTGAAGCTAAGAAATGGTTCACAAGACCATAAATTTTTCGCACTTCTGCTGCTCCAATCGCTTAACCAGAAGGGCCTAAGGGAAGAATACACGTACCGTTGTAATCGGGCGAGTTTCTACTTTCAAATGCAATAGGAATTTTTGGGTTAGGTCAATCCGTTCGCGAGATATGGGAGTTTGAAGCTAAGAAATGGTTGAGAACAGAACAAATTTTTCGCAATTCTGCTGCTCCAAACGCTTAACCAGAATGGCCTAGGGAATAAATACGCATACCGTTGTAATCGGGCGAGTTTCTACTTTCAGATGCAATAGGAATTTTTGGGTTACGTCAATCCGTTCGCGAGATATGGGAGTTTGAAGCCAAGAAATGGTTGAGAAGGCAAAAAATTTTTCGCAATTCTGCTGCTCCAAACGCTTAACCAGGATGGCCTAGGGAAAAAATATACATACCGTTGTAATCGGGCGAGTTTCTACTTTCAGATGCAATAGGAAGTTTTGGGTTAGGTCAATCCGTTCGCGAGATATGGGAGTTTGAAGCCAAGAAATGGTTGAGAAGGCAAAAAATTTTTCGCAATTCTGCTGCTCCAAACGCTTAACCAGAATGGCCGAGGGAAAAAATACACATACCGTTGTAATCGGGCGAGTTTCTAATTTCAGCCGCAATAGGAATTTTTGGGTTAGGTCAATCCGTTCGCGAGATATGGGAGTTTGAAGCCAAGAAATGGTTGAGAAGGCAAAAAATTTTTCGCATTTCTGCTGCTTCAAACGCTTAACCAGAATGGCCTAGGGAAAAAATACACATACCGTTGTAATCGGGCGAGTTTCTACCTTCAGTTACAATAGGAATTTATGAGTTAGGTCAATCCGTTCGCGAGATATGGGACTTTGAAGCTAAGAAATGGTTGACAAGACAATAAATTTTTCGCAATTCTGCTGCTTCAAACGCTTAACCAGTATGGCCTAGGGAAAAAATACACTTACCGTTGTAATCGGGCGAGTTTCTACTTTCCGATGCACTAGGAGTTTTTGGGTTAGGTCGATCCGTTCGCGAGATATGGGAGTTTGATGCCAAGAAATGTTTGAGAAGGCAAAAAATTTTTCGCAATTCTGCTGCTCCAAACGCTTAACCAGGATGGCCTAGGGAAAAAATATACATACCGTTGTAATCGGGCGAGTTTCTACCTTCAGTTACAATAGGAATTTATGAGTTAGGTCAATCCGTTCGCGAGATATGGGACTTTGAAGCTAAGAAATGGTTCACAAGACCATAAATTTTTCGCACTTCTGCTGCTCCAATCGCTTAACCAGAAGGGCCTAAGGGAAGAATACACGTACCGTTGTAATCGGGCGAGTTTCTACTTTCAAATGCAATAGGAATTTTTGGGTTAGGTCAATCCGTTCGCGAGATATGGGAGTTTGAAGCTAAGAAATGGTTGAGAACAGAACAAATTTTTCGCAATTCTGCTGCTCCAAACGCTTAACCAGAATGGCCTAGGGAATAAATACGCATACCGTTGTAATCGGGCGAGTTTCTACTTTCAGATGCAATAGGAATTTTTGGGTTAGGTCAATCCGTTCGCGAGATATGGGAGTTTGAAGCCAAGAAATGGTTGAGAAGGCAAAAAATTTTTCGCAATTCTGCTGCTCCAAACGCTTAACCAGAATGGCCTAGGGAAAAAATACACATACCGTTGTAATCGGGCGAGTTTCTACTTTCAGATGCAATAGGAATTTTTGGGTTAGGTCGATCCGTTCGCGAGATATGGGAGTTTGATGCCAAGAAATGGTTGAGAAGGCAAAGAATTTTTCGCAATTCTGCTGCTCCAAACGCTTAACCAGGATGGCCTAGGGAAAAAATATACATACCGTTGTAATCGGGCGAGTTTCTACTTTCAGATGCAATAGGAATTTTTGGGTTAGGTCAATCCGTTCGCGAGATATGGGAGTTTGAAGCCAAGAAATGGTTGAGAAGGCAAAAAATTTTTCGCATTTCTGCTGCTTCAAACGCTTAACCAGAATGGCCTAGGGAAAAAATACACATTCCGTTGTAATCGGGCGAGTTTCTACCTTCAGTTACAATAGGAATTTATGAGTTAGGTCAATCCGTTCGCGAGATATGGGACTTTGAAGCTAAGAAATGGTTGACAAGACAATAAATTTTTCGCAATTCTCCTGCTTCAAACGCTCAACCAGTATGGCCTAGGGAAAAAATACACATACCGTTGTAATCGGGCGAGTTTCCACTTTCCGATGCACTAGGAGTTTTTGGGTTAGGTCGATCCGTTCGCGAGATATGGGAGTTTGATGCCAAGAAATGTTTGAGAAGGCAAAAAATTTTTCGCAATTCTGCTTCTCCAAACGCTTAACCGGGATGGCCTAGGGAAAAAATATACATACCGTTGTAATCGGGCGAGTTTCTACTTTCAGATGCAGTAGGAATTTTTGGGTTAGGTCAATCCGTTCGCGAGATATGGGAGTTTGAAGCCAAGAAATCGTTGAGAAGGCAAAAAATTTTTCGCAATTCTGCTGCTCCAAACGCTTAACCCGGATGGCCTAGGGAAAAAATACACATACCGTTGTAATCGGGCGAGTTTCTACTTTCAGATGCAATAGGAATTTTTGGGTTAGGTCAATCCGTTCGCGAGATATGGGAATTTGAAGCCAAGAAATGGTTGAGAAGGCAAAATATTTTTCGCAATTCTGCTGCTCCAAACGCTTAACCAGAATGGCCGAGGGAAAAAATACACATACCGTTGTAATCGTGGGAGTTTCTACTTTCAGCCGCAATAGGAATTTTTGGGTTAGGTCAATCCGTTCGCGAGATATGGGAGTTTGAAGCCAAGAAATGGTTGAGAAGGCAAAAAATTTTTCGCAATTCTGCTGCTCCAAACGCATAACCAGAATGGCCTAGGGAAAAAATACACATACCGTTGTAATCGGGCGAGTTTCTACTTTCAGATGCAATAGGAATTTTTGGGTTAGGTCAATCCGTTCGCGAGATATGGGAATTTGAAGCCAAGAAATGGTTGAGGAGGCAAAATATTTTTCGCAATTCTGCTGCTCCAAACGCTTAACCAGAATGGCCTAGGGAAAAAATACACATACCGTTGTAATCGGGCGAGTTTCTACTTTCAGATGCAACAGGAATTTTTGGGTTAGGTCAATCCGTCCGCGAGATATGGGAGTTTGAAGCTAAGAAATGGTTGACAAGACAATAAATTTTTCGCAATTCTGCTGCTTCAAACGCTTAACCAGTATGGCCTAGGGAAAAAATACACTTACCGTTGTAATCGGGCGAGTTTCTACTTTCCGATGCACTAGGAGTTTTTGGGTTAGGTCGATCCGTTCGCGAGATATGGGAGTTTGATGCCAAGAAATGTTTGAGAAGGCAAAAAATTTTTCGCAATTCTGCTGCTCCAAACGCTTAACCAGGATGGCCTAGGGAAAAAATATACATACCGTTGTAATCGGGCGAGTTTCTACTTTCAGATGCAATAGGAATTTTTGGGTTAGGTCAATCCGTTCGCGAGATATGGGAGTTTGAAGGCAAGAAATCGTTGAGAAGGCAAAAAATTTTTCGCAATTCTGCTGCTCCAAACGCTTAACCAGGATGGCCTAGGGAAAAAATACACATACCGTTGTAATCGGGCGAGTTTCTACTTTCAGTTGCAATAGGAATTTTTGGGTTAGGTCAATCCGTTCGCGAGATATGGGACTTTGAAGCTAAGAAATGGTTCACAAGACCATAAATTTTTCGCACTTCTGCTGCTCCAATCGCTTAACCAGAAGGGCCTAAGGGAAGAATACACGTACCGTTGTAATCGGGCGAGTTTCTACTTTCAAATGCAATAGGAATTTTTGGGTTAGGTCAATCCGTTCGCGAGATATGGGAGTTTGAAGCTAAGAAATGGTTGAGAACAGAACAAATTTTTCGCAATTCTGCTGCTCCAAACGCTTAACCAGAATGGCCTAGGGAATAAATACGCATACCGTTGTAATCGGGCGAGTTTCTACTTTCAGATGCAATAGGAATTTTTGGGTTAGGTCAATCCGTTCGCGAGATATGGGAGTTTGAAGCCAAGAAATGGTTGAGAAGGCAAAAAATTTTTCGCAATTCTGCTGCTCCAAACGCTTAACCAGAATGGCCTAGGGAAAAAATACACATACCGTTGTAATCGGGCGTGTTTCTACTTTCAGATGCAATAGGAATTTTTGGGTTAGGTCGATCCGTTCGCGAGATATGGGAGTTTGATGCCAAGAAATGGTTGAGAAGGCAAAGAATTTTTCGCAATTCTGCTGCTCCAAACGCTTAACCAGGATGGCCTAGGGAAAAAATATACATACCGTTGTAATCGGGCGAGTTTCTACTTTCAGATGCAATAGGAAGTTTTGGGTTAGGTCAATCCGTTCGCGAGATATGGGAGTTTGAAGCCAAGAAATGGTTGAGAAGGCAAAAAAATTTTCGCAATTCTGCTGCTCCAAACGCTTAACCAGAATGGCCGAGGGAAAAAATACACATACCGTTGTAATCGTGCGAGTTTCTACTTTCAGCCGCAATAGGAATTTTTGGGTTAGGTCAATCCGTTCGCGAGATATGGGAGTTTGAAGCCAAGAAATGGTTGAGAAGGCAAAAAATTTTTCGCATTTCTGCTGCTTCAAACGCTTAACCAGAATGGCCTAGGGAAAAAATACACATTCCGTTGTAATCGGGCGAGTTTCTACCTTCAGTTACAATAGGAATTTATGAGTTAGGTCAATCCGTTCGCGAGATATGGGACTTTGAAGCTAAGAAATGGTTGACAAGACAATAAATTTTTCGCAATTCTCCTGCTTCAAACGCTCAACCAGTATGGCCTAGGGAAAAAATACACATACCGTTGTAATCGGGCGAGTTTCCACTTTCCGATGCACTAGGAGTTTTTGGGTTAGGTCGATCCGTTCGCGAGATATGGGAGTTTGATGCCAAGAAATGTTTGAGAAGGCAAAAAATTTTTCGCAATTCTGCTGCTCCAAACGCTTAACCGGGATGGCCTAGGGAAAAAATATACATACCGTTGTAATCGGGCGAGTTTCTACTTTCAGATGCAGTAGGAATTTTTGGGTTAGGTCAATCCGTTCGCGAGATATGGGAGTTTGAAGCCAAGAAATCGTTGAGAAGGCAAAAAATTTTTCGCAATTCTGCTGCTCCAAACGCTTAACCCGGATGGCCTAGGGAAAAAATACACATACCGTTGTAATCGGGCGAGTTTCTACTTTCAGATGCAATAGGAATTTTTGAGTTAGGTCAATCCGTTCGCGAGATATGGGAATTTGAAGCCAAGAAATGGTTGAGAAGGCAAAATATTTTTCGCAATTCTGCTGCTCCAAACGCTTAACCAGAATGGCCGAGGGAAAAAATACACATACCGTTGTAATCGTGGGAGTTTCTACTTTCAGCCGCAATAGGAATTTTTGGGTTAGGTCAATCCGTTCGCGAGATATGGGAGTTTGAAGCCAAGAAATGGTTGAGAAGGCAAAAAATTTTTCGCAATTCTGCTGCTCCAAACGCTTAACCAGAATGGCCTAGGGAAAAAATACACATACCGTTGTAATCGGGCGAGTTTCTACTTTCAGATGCAATAGGAATTTTTGGGTTAGGTCAATCCGTTCGCGAGATATGGGAATTTGAAGCCAAGAAATGGTTGAGGAGGCAAAATATTTTTCGCAATTCTGCTGCTCCAAACGCTTAACCAGAATGGCCTAGGGAAAAAATACACATACCGTTGTAATCGGGCGAGTTTCTACTTTCAGATGCAACAGGAATTTTTGGGTTAGGTCAATCCGTCCGCGAGATATGGGAGTTTGAAGCTAAGAAATGGTTGACAAGACAATAAATTTTTCGCACTTTTGCTGCTCCAATCGCTTAACCAGAATGGCCTAAGGGAAAAATACACGTACCGTTGTAATCGGGCGAGTTTCTACTTTCAAATGCAATAGGGATTTTTGGGTTAGGTCAATCCGTTCGCGAGATGTGGGAGTTTGAAGCCAAGAAATGGTTGAGAAGGCAAAAAATTTTTCGCAATTCTGCTGCTCCAGACGCTTCACCAGAACGGCCTAGGGAAAAA
This sequence comes from Ptiloglossa arizonensis, assembly GCF_051014685.1. Taxonomy (NCBI): domain Eukaryota; kingdom Metazoa; phylum Arthropoda; class Insecta; order Hymenoptera; family Colletidae; genus Ptiloglossa; species Ptiloglossa arizonensis. The sequence continues at coordinate 8,447,999 of NW_027478385.1, forward strand.
ATACACATACCGTTGTAATCGGGCGAGTTTCTACTTTCAGACGCAACAGGAATTTTTGGGTTAGGTCAATCCGTTCGCGAGATATGGGACTTTGAAGCTAAGAAATGGTTGACAAGACAATAAATTTTTCGCACTTTTGCTGCTCCAATCGCTTAACCCGATTGGCCTAGGGAAAGAATACACATACCGTTGTAATTGGGCGAGTTTCTACTTTCAGACGCAACAGGAATTTTTGGGTTAGGTCAATCCGTTCGCGAAATATGGGAGTTTGAAGCCAAGAAATGGTTGAGAAGGCAAAAAATTTTTCGCAATTCTGCTGCTCCAAACGCTTAACCAGAATGGCCGAGGGAAAAAATACACATACCGTTGTAATCGGGCGAGTTTCTACTTTCAGCCGCAATAGGAATTTTTGGGTTAGGTCAATTCGTTCGCGAGATATGGGAGTTTGAAGCCAAGAAATGGTTGAGAAGGCAAAAAATTTTTCGCATTTCTGCTGCTTCAAACGCTAAACCAGAATGGCCTAGGGAAAAAATACACATACCGTTGTAATCGGGCGAGTTTCTACCTTCAGTTACAATAGGAATTTTTGAGTTAGGTCAATCCGTTCGCGAGATATGGGACTTTGAAGCTAAGAAATGGTTGACAAGACAATAAATTTTTCGCACTTTTGCTGCTCCAATCGCTTAACCAGAATGGCCTAAGGGAAAAATACACGTACCGTTGTAATCGGGCGAGTTTCTACTTTCAAATGCAATAGGGATTTTTGGGTTAGGTCAATCCGTTCGCGAGATGTGGGAGTTTGAAGACAAGAAATGGTTGAGAAGGCAAGAAATTTTTCGCAATTCTGCTGCTACAAACGCTTAACCAGAATGGCCTACGGAAAAAATACACATACCGTTGTAATCGGGCGAGTTTCTACTTTCAGACGCAATAGGAATTTTTGGGTTAGGTCAATCCGTTCGCGAGATATGGGACTTTGATGCCAAGAAATGGTTGAGGAGGCAAAAAATTTTTCGCAATTCTGCTGCTCCAAACTCTTAACCAGAATGGCCTAGGGAAAAAATACACATACCGTTCGAATCGGGCGAGTTTCTACTTTCAGATGCAACAGGAATTTTTGGGTTAGGTCAATCCGTTCGCGAGATATGGGAGTTTGAAGCCAAGAAATGGTTGAGAAGGCAAAAAATTTTTCGCAATTCTGCTGCTCCAGACGCTTCACCAGAACGGCCTAGGGAAAAAATACACATACCGTTGTAATCGGGCGAGTTTCTACTTTCAGACGCAACAGGAATTTTTGGGTTAGGTCAATGCGTTCGCGGGATATGGGCGTTTGAAGCCAAGAAATGGTTGAGAAGGCAAAAAATTTTTCGCAATTCTGCTGCTCCAAACGCTTAACCAGAATGGCCTAGGGAAGAAATACACATACCGTTGTAATCGGGCGAGTTTCTACTTCCAGACGCAACAGGAATTTTTGGGTTAGGTCGATCCGTTCGCGAGATGTGGGAGTTTGAAGCCATGAAATGGTTGAGAATCCAAAAAATTTTTCGCAATTCTGCTGCTCCAAACGCTTAACCAGGATGGCCTAGGGAAAAAATACACATACCGTTGTAATCGGGCGAGTTTCTAGTTTCAGATGCAACAGGAATTTTTGGGTTAGGTCAATCCGTTCGCGAGATATGGGAGTTTGAAGCCAAGAAATGGTTGAGAAGGCAAAAAATTTTCCTCAATTCTGCTGCTCGAAACGCTTAACCAGAATGGCCTAGGGAAAAGATACACGTACCGCTGTAATCGGGCGAGTTTCTACTTTCAGATGCAATAGGAATTTTTGGGTTAGGTCAATCCGTTCGCGAGATATGGGAGTTTGAAGCTAACAAATGGTTGGGAAGAGAACAAATTTTTCGCAATTCTGCTGCTCCAAACGCTTAACCAGAATGGCCTAGGGAAAAAATACACATTCCGTTGTAATCGGGCGAGATTCTACTTTCAGATGCGACAGGAATTTTTGGGTTAGGTCAATCCGTTCGCGAGATATGGGAGTTTGAAGCCAAGAAATGGTTGAGAAGGCAAAAAATTTTTCGCAATTCTGCTGCTCCAAACGCTTAACCAGGATGGCCTAGGGAAAAAATACACATACCGTTGTAATCGGGCGAGTTTCTACTTTCAGATGCAATAGGAATTTTAGGGTTAGGTCAATCCGTTCGCGAGATATGGGAGTTTGATGCCAAGAAATGATTGAGAAGGCAAAATATTTTTCGCAATTCTGCTGCTCCAAACGCTTAACCAGAATGGCCTAGGGAAAAAATACACATACCGTTGTAATCGGGCGAGTTTCTAGTTTCAGATGCAACAGGAATTTTTGGGTTAGGTCAATCCGTTCGCGAGATATGGGAGTTTGAAGCCAAGAAATGGTTGAGAAGGCAAAAAATTTTTCGCAATTCTGCTGCTCCAAACGCTTAACCAGAATGGCCTAGGGAAGAAATACACCTACCGTTGTAATCGGGCGAGTTTCTACTTTCAGATGCAATAGGAATTTTTGGGTTAGGTCAATGCGTTCGCGGGATATGGGCGTTTGAAGCCAAGAAATGGTTGAGAAGGCAAAAAATTTTTCGCAATTCTGCTGCTCCAAACACTTAACCAGAATGGCCTAGGGAAGAAATACACATACCGTTGTAATCGGGCGAGTTTCTACTTCCAGACGCAACAGGAATTTTTGGGTTAGGTCGATCCGTTCGCGAGATATGGGAGTTTGAAGCCAAGAAATGGTTGAGAAGGCAAAAAAATTTTCGCAATTCTGCTGCTCCAAACGCTTAACCAGAATGGCCTAGGGAAAAAATACACATACCGTTGTAATCGGGCGTGTTTCTACTTTCAGATGCAATAGGAATTTTTGGGTTAGGTCGATCCGTTCGCGAGATATGGGAGTTTGATGCCAAGAAATGGTTGAGAAGGCAAAGAATTTTTCGCAATTCTGCTGCTCCAAACGCTTAACCAGGATGGCCTAGGGAAAAAATATACATACCGTTGTAATCGGGCGAGTTTCTACTTTCAGATGCAATAGGAAGTTTTGGGTTAGGTCAATCCGTTCGCGAGATATGGGAGTTTGAAGCCAAGAAATGGTTGAGAAGGCAAAAAAATTTTCGCAATTCTGCTGCTCCAAACGCTTAACCAGAATGGCCGAGGGAAAAAATACACATACCGTTGTAATCGTGCGAGTTTCTACTTTCAGCCGCAATAGGAATTTTTGGGTTAGGTCAATCCGTTCGCGAGATATGGGAGTTTGAAGCCAAGAAATGGTTGAGAAGGCAAAAAATTTTTCGCATTTCTGCTGCTTCAAACGCTTAACCAGAATGGCCTAGGGAAAAAATACACATTCCGTTGTAATCGGGCGAGTTTCTACCTTCAGTTACAATAGGAATTTATGAGTTAGGTCAATCCGTTCGCGAGATATGGGACTTTGAAGCTAAGAAATGGTTGACAAGACAATAAATTTTTCGCAATTCTCCTGCTTCAAACGCTCAACCAGTATGGCCTAGGGAAAAAATACACATACCGTTGTAATCGGGCGAGTTTCCACTTTCCGATGCACTAAGAGTTTTTGGGTTAGGTCGATCCGTTCGCGAGATATGGGAGTTTGATGCCAAGAAATGTTTGAGAAGGCAAAAAATTTTTCGCAATTCTGCTGCTCCAAACGCTTAACCGGGATGGCCTAGGGAAAAAATATACATACCGTTGTAATCGGGCGAGTTTCTACTTTCAGATGCAGTAGGAATTTTTGGGTTAGGTCAATCCGTTCGCGAGATATGGGAGTTTGAAGCCAAGAAATCGTTGAGAAGGCAAAAAATTTTTCGCAATTCTGCTGCTCCAAACGCTTAACCCGGATGGCCTAGGGAAAAAATACACATACCGTTGTAATCGGGCGAGTTTCTACTTTCAGATGCAATAGGAATTTTTGAGTTAGGTCAATCCGTTCGCGAGATATGGGAATTTGAAGCCAAGAAATGGTTGAGAAGGCAAAATATTTTTCGCAATTCTGCTGCTCCAAACGCTTAACCAGAATGGCCGAGGGAAAAAATACACATACCGTTGTAATCGTGGGAGTTTCTACTTTCAGCCGCAATAGGAATTTTTGGGTTAGGTCAATCCGTTCGCGAGATATGGGAGTTTGAAGCCAAGAAATGGTTGAGAAGGCAAAAAATTTTTCGCAATTCTGCTGCTCCAAACGCTTAACCAGAATGGCCTAGGGAAAAAATACACATACCGTTGTAATCGGGCGAGTTTCTACTTTCAGATGCAATAGGAATTTTTGGGTTAGGTCAATCCGTTCGCGAGATATGGGAATTTGAAGCCAAGAAATGGTTGAGGAGGCAAAATATTTTTCGCAATTCTGCTGCTCCAAACGCTTAACCAGAATGGCCTAGGGAAAAAATACACATACCGTTGTAATCGGGCGAGTTTCTACTTTCAGATGCAACAGGAATTTTTGGGTTAGGTCAATCCGTCCGCGAGATATGGGAGTTTGAAGCTAAGAAATGGTTGACAAGACAATAAATTTTTCGCACTTTTGCTGCTCCAATCGCTTAACCAGAATGGCCTAAGGGAAAAATACACGTACCGTTGTAATCGGGCGAGTTTCTACTTTCAAATGCAATAGGGATTTTTGGGTTAGGTCAATCCGTTCGCGAGATGTGGGAGTTTGAAGCCAAGAAATGGTTGAGAAGGCAAAAAATTTTTCGCAATTCTGCTGCTCCAGACGCTTCACCAGAACGGCCTAGGGAAAAAATACACATACCGTTGTAATCGGGCGAGTTTCTACTTTCAGACGCAACAGGAATTTTTGGGTTAGGTCAATCCGTTCGCGAGATATGGGACTTTGAAGCTAAGAAATGGTTGACAAGACAATAAATTTTTCGCACTTTTGCTGCTCCAATCGCTTAACCCGATTGGCCTAGGGAAAGAATACACATACCGTTGTAATTGGGCGAGTTTCTACTTTCAGACGCAACAGGAATTTTTGGGTTAGGTCAATCCGTTCGCGAAATATGGGAGTTTGAAGCCAAGAAATGGTTGAGAAGGCAAAAAATTTTTCGCAATTCTGCTGCTCCAAACGCTTAACCAGAATGGCCGAGGGAAAAAATACACATACCGTTGTAATCGGGCGAGTTTCTACTTTCAGCCGCAATAGGAATTTTTGGGTTAGGTCAATTCGTTCGCGAGATATGGGAGTTTGAAGCCAAGAAATGGTTGAGAAGGCAAAAAATTTTTCGCATTTCTGCTGCTTCAAACGCTAAACCAGAATGGCCTAGGGAAAAAATACACATACCGTTGTAATCGGGCGAGTTTCTACCTTCAGTTACAATAGGAATTTTTGAGTTAGGTCAATCCGTTCGCGAGATATGGGACTTTGAAGCTAAGAAATGGTTGACAAGACAATAAATTTTTCGCACTTTTGCTGCTCCAATCGCTTAACCAGAATGGCCTAAGGGAAAAATACACGTACCGTTGTAATCGGGCGAGTTTCTACTTTCAAATGCAATAGGGATTTTTGGGTTAGGTCAATCCGTTCGCGAGATGTGGGAGTTTGAAGACAAGAAATGGTTGAGAAGGCAAGAAATTTTTCGCAATTCTGCTGCTACAAACGCTTAACCAGAATGGCCTACGGAAAAAATACACATACCGTTGTAATCGGGCGAGTTTCTACTTTCAGACGCAATAGGAATTTTTGGGTTAGGTCAATCCGTTCGCGAGATATGGGACTTTGATGCCAAGAAATGGTTGAGGAGGCAAAAAATTTTTCGCAATTCTGCTGCTCCAAACTCTTAACCAGAATGGCCTAGGGAAAAAATACACATACCGTTCGAATCGGGCGAGTTTCTACTTTCAGATGCAACAGGAATTTTTGGGTTAGGTCAATCCGTTCGCGAGATATGGGAGTTTGAAGCCAAGAAATGGTTGAGAAGGCAAAAAATTTTTCGCAATTCTGCTGCTCCAGACGCTTCACCAGAACGGCCTAGGGAAAAAATACACATACCGTTGTAATCGGGCGAGTTTCTACTTTCAGACGCAACAGGAATTTTTGGGTTAGGTCAATGCGTTCGCGGGATATGGGCGTTTGAAGCCAAGAAATGGTTGAGAAGGCAAAAAATTTTTCGCAATTCTGCTGCTCCAAACGCTTAACCAGAATGGCCTAGGGAAGAAATACACATACCGTTGTAATCGGGCGAGTTTCTACTTCCAGACGCAACAGGAATTTTTGGGTTAGGTCGATCCGTTCGCGAGATGTGGGAGTTTGAAGCCATGAAATGGTTGAGAATCCAAAAAATTTTTCGCAATTCTGCTGCTCCAAACGCTTAACCAGGATGGCCTAGGGAAAAAATACACATACCGTTGTAATCGGGCGAGTTTCTAGTTTCAGATGCAACAGGAATTTTTGGGTTAGGTCAATCCGTTCGCGAGATATGGGAGTTTGAAGCCAAGAAATGGTTGAGAAGGCAAAAAATTTTCCTCAATTCTGCTGCTCGAAACGCTTAACCAGAATGGCCTAGGGAAAAGATACACGTACCGCTGTAATCGGGCGAGTTTCTACTTTCAGATGCAATAGGAATTTTTGGGTTAGGTCAATCCGTTCGCGAGATATGGGAGTTTGAAGCTAACAAATGGTTGGGAAGAGAACAAATTTTTCGCAATTCTGCTGCTCCAAACGCTTAACCAGAATGGCCTAGGGAAAAAATACACATTCCGTTGTAATCGGGCGAGATTCTACTTTCAGATGCGACAGGAATTTTTGGGTTAGGTCAATCCGTTCGCGAGATATGGGAGTTTGAAGCCAAGAAATGGTTGAGAAGGCAAAAAATTTTTCGCAATTCTGCTGCTCCAAACGCTTAACCAGGATGGCCTAGGGAAAAAATACACATACCGTTGTAATCGGGCGAGTTTCTACTTTCAGATGCAATAGGAATTTTAGGGTTAGGTCAATCCGTTCGCGAGATATGGGAGTTTGATGCCAAGAAATGATTGAGAAGGCAAAATATTTTTCGCAATTCTGCTGCTCCAAACGCTTAACCAGAATGGCCTAGGGAAAAAATACACATACCGTTGTAATCGGGCGAGTTTCTAGTTTCAGATGCAACAGGAATTTTTGGGTTAGGTCAATCCGTTCGCGAGATGTGGGAGTTTGAAGCCATGAAATGGTTGAGAATCCAAAAAATTTTTCGCAATTCTGCTGCTCCAAACGCTTAACCAGGATGGCCTAGGGAAAAAATACACATACCGTTGTAATCGGGCGAGTTTCTACTTTCAGATGCAATAGGAATTTTTGGGTTAGGTCAATCCGTTCGCGATATATGGGTGTTTGAAGCCAAGAAATGGTTGAGAAGGCAAAAAATTTTCTTCAATTCTGCTGCTCGAAACGCTTAACCAGAATGGCCTAGGGAAAAGATACACGTACCGCTGTAATCGGGCGAGTTTCTACTTTCAGATGCAATAGGAATTTTTGGGTTAGGTCAATCCGTTCGCGAGATATGGGAGTTTGAAGCTAACAAATGGTTGGGAAGAGAACAAATTTTTCGCAATTCTGCTGCTCCAAACGCTTAACCAGAATGGCCTAGGGAAAAAATACACATTCCGTTGTAATCGGGCGAGATTCTACTTTAAGTTACAATAGGTATTTTTGGGTTAGGTCAATCCGTTCGCGAGATATGGGACTTTGAAGCTAAGAAATGGTTGACAAGATAATAAATTTTTCGCACTTCTGCTGCTCCAATCGCTTAACCAGAATGGCCTAAGGGAAAAATACACGTACCGTTGTAATCGGGCGAGTTTCTACTTTCAAATGCAATAGGAATTTTTGGGTTGGGTCAATCCGTTCGCGAGATATGGGAGTTTGAAGCTAACAAATGGTTGGGAAGAGAACAAATTTTTCGCAATTCTGCTGCTCCAAACGCTTAACCAGAATGGCCTAGGGAAAAAATACACATACCGTTGTAATCGGGCGAGTTTCTACTTTCAGACGCAACAGGAATTTTTGGGTTAGGTCAATCCGTTCGCGAGATATGGGAGTTTGAAGCCAAGAAATTGTTGAGAAGGCAAAAAATTTTTCGCAATTCTGCTGCTCCAAACGCTTAACCAGGATGGCCTAGGGAAAAAATACACATACCTTTGTAATCGGGCGAGTTTCTACTTTCAGATGCAATAGGAATTTTAGGGTTAGGTCAATCCGTTCGCGAGATATGGGACTTTGAAGCCAAGAAATGGTTGAGAAGGCAAAAAATTTTTCGCAATTCTGCTGCTCCAGACGCTTCACCAGAATGGCCTAGGGAAAAAATACCCATACCGTTGTAATCGGGCGAGTTTCTACTTTCAGACGCAACAGGAATTTTTGGGTTAGGTCAATCCGTTCGCGAGATATGGGACTTTGAAGCTAAGAAATGGTTGACAAGACAATAAATTTTTCGCAATTCTGCTGCTCCAAACGCTTAACCAGGATGACCTAGGGAAAAAATACACATACCGTTGTAATCGGGCGAGTTTCTACTTTCAGATGCAATAGGAATTTTTGGGTTAGGTCAATCCGTTCGCGAGATATGGGACTTTGAAGCTAAGAAATGGTTGACAAGACAATAAATTTTTCGCACTTTTGCTGCTCCAAACGCTTAACCAGAATGGCCTAGGGAAAAAATACAGGTACCGCTGTAATCGGGCGAGATTCTACTTTCAGATGCAATAGGAATTTTTGGGTTAGGACAATCCGTTCGCGAGATATGGGAGTTTGAAGCCAAGAAATGGTTGTGAAGGCAAAAAATTTTTCGCAATTCTGCTGCTCCAAACGCTTAACCAGAATGGCCTAGGGAAGAAATACACATACCGTTGTAATCGGGCGAGTTTCTACTTTCAGACGCAACAGGAATTTTTGGGTTAGGTCGATCCGTTCGCGAGATATGGGAGTTTGAAGCCATGAAATGGTTGAGAAGGCAAAAAATTTTTCGCAATTCTGCTGCTCCAAACGCTTAACCAGGATGGCCTAGGGAAAAAATACACATACCGTTGTAATCGGGCGAGTTTCTACTTTCAGATGCAATAGGAATTTTTGGGTTATGTCAATCCGTTCGCGAGATATGGGCGTTTGAAGCCAAGAAATGGTTGAGAAGGCAAAAAATTTTTCGCAATTCTGCTGCTCCAAACGCTTAACCAGAATGGCCTAGGGAAGAAATACACATACCGTTGTAATCGGGCGAGTTTCTACTTTCTGACGCAACAGGAATTTTTGGGTTAGGTCAATCCGTTCGCGAGATATGGGACTTTGAAGCTAAGAAATGGTTGACAAGACAATAAATTTTTCGCACTTCTGCTGCTCCAATCGCTTAACCAGAATGGCCTAAAGGAAAAATACACGTACCGTTGTAATCGGGCGAGTTTCTACTTTCAAATGCAATAGGAATTTTTGGGTTGGGTCAATCCGTTCGCGAGATATGGGAGTTTTAAGCGATGAAATGGTTGAGAAGGCAAAAAATTTTTCGCAATTCTGCTGCTCCAAACGCTTAACCAGGATGGCCTAGGGAAAAAATACACATACCGTTGTAATCGGGCGAGTTTCTACTTTCAGATGCAATAGGAATTTTTGGGTTATGTCAATCCGTTCGCGAGATATGGGAGTTTGAAGCCAAGAAATGGTTGAGAAGGCAAAAAATTTTTCGCAATTCTGCTGCTCCAAACGCTTAACCAGAATGGCCTAGGGAAGAAATACACATACCGTTGTAATCGGGCGAGTTTCTACTTTCTGACGCAACAGGAATTTTTGGGTTAGGTCAATCCGTTCGCGAGAAATGGGACTTTGAAGCTAAGAAATGGTTGACAAGACAATAAATTTTTCGCACTTCTGCTGCTCCAATCGCTTAACCAGAATGGCCTAAAGGAAAAATACACGTACCGTTGTAATCGGGCGAGTTTCTACTTTCAAATGCAATAGGAATTTTTGGGTTGGGTCAATCCGTTCGCGAGATATGGGAGTTTGAAGCTAACAAATGGTTGGGAAGAGAACAAATTTTGCGCAATTCTGCTGCTCCAAACGCTTAACCAGGATGGCCTAGGGAAAAAATACACATACCGTTGTAATCGGGCGAGTTTCTACTTTCAGATGCAATAGGAATTTTAGGGTTAGGTCAATCCGTTCGCGAGATATGGGAGTTTGATGCCAAGAAATGATTGAGAAGGCAAAAAATTTTTCGCAATTCTGCTGCTCCAAACGCTTAACCAGGATGGCCTAGGGAAAAAATACACATACCGTTGTAATCGGGCGAGTTTCTACTTTCAGATGCAATAGGAATTTTAGGGTTAGGTCAATCCGTTCGCGAGATATGGGAGTTTGATGCCAAGAAATGGTTGAGAAGGCAAAAAATTTTTCGCAATTCTGCTGCTCCAAACGCTTAACCAGGATGGCCTAGGGAAAAAATACACATACCGTTGTAATCGGGCGAGTTTCTACTTTCAGATGCAATAGGAATTTTAGGGTTAGGTCAATCCGTTCGCGAGATATGGGAGTTTGATGCCAAGAAATGATTGAGAAGGCAAAAAATTTTTCGCAATTCTGCTGCTCCAAACGCTTAACCAGAATGGCCTAGGGAAAAAATACACATACCGTTGTAATCGGGCGAGTTTCTAGTTTCAGATGCAACAGGAATTTTTGGGTTAGGTCAATCCGTTCGCGAGATATGGGAGTTTGAAGCCAAGAAATGGTTGAGAAGGCCAAAAATTTTTCGCAATTCTGCTGCTCCAAACGCTTAACCAGAATGGCCTAGGGAAGAAATACACCTACCGTTGTAATCGGGCGAGTTTCTACTTTCAGATGCAATAGGAATTTTTGGGTTAGGTCAATCCGTTCGCGGGATATGGGCGTTTGAAGTCAAGAAATGGTTGAGAAGGCAAAAAATTTTTCGCAATTCTGCTGCTCCAAACGCTTAACCAGAATGGCCTAGGGAAGAAATACACATACCGTTGTAATCGGGCGAGTTTCTACTTCCAGACGCAACAGGAATTTTTGGGTTAGGTCGATCCGTTCGCGAGATATGGGAGTTTGAAGCCATGAAATGTTTGAGAATCCAAAAAATTTTTCGCAATTCTGCTGCTCCAAACGCTTAACCAGGATGGCCTAGGGAAAAAATACACATACCGTTGTAATCGGGCGAGTTTCTACTTTCAGATACAATAGGATTTTTTGGGTTATGTCAATCCGTTCGCGAGATATGGGAATTTGATGCCAAAAAATGGTTGAGAAGGCAAAAAATTTTTCGCAATTCTGCTGCTCCAAACTCTTAACCAGAATGGCCTAGGGAAAAAATACACATACCGTTGTAATCGGGCGTGTTTCTACTTTCAGATGCAACAGGAATTTTTGGGTTAGGTCAATCCGTTCGCGAGATATGGGAGTTTGAAGCCAAGAAATGGTTGAGAAGGCAAAAAATTTTTCGCAATTCTGCTGCTCCAAACGCTTAACCAGAATGGCCTAGGGAAAGAATACACATACCTTTGTAATCGGGCGAGTTTCTACTTTCAGACGCAATAGGAATTTTTGGGATAGGTCAATCCGTTCGCGAGATATGGGAGTTTGAAGCCAAGAAATGGTTGAGAAGGCAAAAAATTTTCCTCAATTCTGCTGCTCGAAACGCTTAACGAGAATGTCCTAGGGAAAAGATACACGTACCGCTGTAATCGGGCGAGTTTCTACTTTCAGATGCAATAGGAATTTTTGGGTTAGGTCAATCCGTTCGCGATATATGGGTGTTTGAAGCCAAGAAATGGTTGAGAAGGCAAAAAATTTTTCGCAATTCTGCTGCTCCAGACGCTTCACCAGAATGGCCTAGGGAAAAAATACCCATACCGTTGTAATCGGGTGAGTTTCTACTTTCAGACGCAACAGGAATTTTTGGGTTAGGTCAATCCGTTCGCGAGATATGGGACTTTGAAGCTAAGAAATGGTTGACAAGACAATAAATTTTTCGCACTTTTGCTGCTCCAATCGCTTAACCAGAATGGCCTGAGGGAAAAATACACGTACCGTTGTAATCGGGCGAGTTTCTACTTTCAAATGCAATAGGGATTTTTGGGTTAGGTCAATCCGTTCGCGAGATATGGGAGTTTGAAGACAAGAAATGGTTGAGAAGGCAAGAAATTTTTCGCAATTCTGCTGCTCCAAACGCTTAACCAGAATGGCCTAGGGAAAAAATACAGGTACCGCTGTAATCGGGCGAGTTTCTACTTTCAGATGCAATAGGAATTTTTGGGTTAGGACAATCCGTTTGCGAGATATGGGAGTTTGAAGCCAAGAAATGATTGAGAAGGCAAAAAATTTTTCGCAATTCTGCTGCTCCAAACGCTTAACCAGAATGGCCTAGGGAAAAAATACCCATACCGTTGTAATCGGGCGAGTTTCTACTTTCAGACGCAACAGGAATTTTTGGGTTATGTCAATCCGTTCGCGAGATATGGGACTTTGAAACTAAGAAATGGTTGACAAGACAATAAATTTTTCGCACTTTTGCTGCTCCAATCGCTTAACCAGAATGGCCTAAGGGAAAAATACACATACCGTTGTAATCGGGCGAGTTTCTACTTTCAAATGCAATAGGGATTTTTGGGTTAGGTCAATCCGTTCGCGAGATGTGGGAGTTTGAAGACAAGAAATGGTTGAGAAGGCAAGAAATTTTTCGCAATTCTGCTGCTCCAAACGCTTAACCAGAATGGCCTAGGGAAAAAATACAGGTACCGCTGTAACCGGGCGAATTTCTACTTTCAGATGCAATAGGAATTTTTGGGTTAGGACAATCCGTTCGCGAGATATGGGAGTTTGAAGCCAAGAAATGGTTGAGAAGGCAAAAAATTTTTCGCAATTCTGCTGCTCCAAACGCTTAACCAGAATGGCCTAGGGAAAAAATTCCCATACCGTTGTAATCGGGCGAGTTTCTACTTTCAGACGCAACAGGAATTTTTGGGTTATGTCAATCCGTTCGCGAGATATGGGACTTTGAAACTAAGAAATGGTTGACAAGACAATAAATTTTTCGCACTTTTGCTGCTCCAATCGCTTAACCAGAATGGCCTAAGGGAAAAATACACGTACCGTTGTAATCGGGCGAGTTTCTACTTTCAAATGCAATAGGGATTTTTGGGTTAGGTCAATCCGTTCGCGAGATGTGGGAGTTTGAAGACAAGAAATGGTTGAGAAGGCAAGAAATTTTTCGCAATTCTGCTGCTCCAAACGCTTAACCAGAATGGCCTAGGGAAAAAATACAGGTACCGCTGTAACCGGGCGAGTTTCTACTTTCAGATGCAATAGGAATTTTTGGGTTAGGACAATCCGTTCGCGAGATATGGGAGTTTGAAGCCATGAAATGGTTGAGAAGGCAAAAAATTTTTCGCAATTCTGCTGCTCCAAACGCTTAACCAGGATGGCCTAGGGAAAAAATACACATACCGTTGTAATCGGGCGAGTTTCTACTTTCAGATGCAATAGGAATTTTTGGGTTATGTCAATCCGTTCGCGAGATATGGGAATTTGATGCCAAGAAATGGTTGAGAAGGCAAAAAATTTTTCGCAATTCTGCTGCTCCAAACTCTTAACCAGAATGGCCTAGGGAAAAAATACACATACCGTTGTAATCGGGCGTGTTTCTACTTTCAGATGCAACAGGAATTTTTGGGTTAGGTCAATCCGTTCGCGAGATATGGGAGTTTGAAGCCAAGAAATGGTTGAGAAGGCAAAAAATTTTTCGCAATTCTGCTGCTCCAAACGCTTAACCAGGATGGCCTAGGGAAAAAATACACATACCGTTGTAATCGGGCGAGTTTCTACTTTCAGATGCAATAGGAATTTTTGGGTTATGTCAATCCGTTCGCGAGATATGGGAGTTTGAAGCCAAGAAATGGTTGAGAAGGCAAAAAATTTTTCGCAATTCTGCTGCTCCAAACGCTTAACCAGAATGGCCTAGGGAAAAAATACACGTACCGCTGTAATCGGGCGAGTTTCTACTTTCAGATGCAATAGGAATTTTTGGGTTAGGACAATCCGTTCGCGAGATATGGGAGTTTAAAGCCAAGAAATGGTTGAGAAGGCAAAAAATTTTTCGCAATTCTGCTGCTCCAAACGCTTAACCAGAAAGGCCTAGGGAAAAAATACACATACCGCTGTAATCGGGCGAGTTTCTACTTTCAGTCGCAACAGGAATTTTTGGGTTAGGTCAATCCGTTCGCGAGATATGGGAGTTTGAATCCAAGAAATGGTTGAGAAGGCAAAAAATTTTTCGCAATTCTGCTGCTCCAAACGCTTAACCAGAATGGCCTAGGGAAAAAACACCCATACCGTTGTAATCAAGCGAGTTTCTACTTTCAGATGCAATCGGAATTTTTGGATTAGGACAATCCGTTCGCGAGATATGGGAGTTTGAATCCAAGAAATGGTTGAGAAGGCAAAAAATTTTTCGCAATTCTGCTGCTCCAAACGCATAACCAGAATGGCCTAGGGAAAAAATACCCATACCGTTGTAATCGGGCGAGTTTCTACTTTCAGACGCAACAGGAATTTTTGGGTTAGGTCAATCCGTTCGCGAGATATGGGACTTTGAAGCTAAGAAATGGTTGACAAGACAATAAATTTTTCGCACTTTTGCTGCTCCAATCGCTTAACCAGAATGGCCTAAGGGAAAAATACACGTACCGTTGCAATCGGGCGAGTTTCTACTTTCAAATGCAATAGGGATTTTTGGGTTAGGTCAATCCGTTCGCGAGATGTGGGAGTTTGAAGACAAGAAATGGTTGAGAAGGCAAGAAATTTTTCGCAATTCTGCTGCTCCAAACGCTTAACCAGAATGGCCTAGGGAAAAAATACAGGTACCGCTGTAATCGGGCGAGTTTCTACTTTCAGATGCAATAGGAATTTTTGGGTTAGGACAATCCGTTCGCTAGATATGGGAGTTTGAAGCCAAGAAATGGTTGAGAAGGCAAAAAATTTTTCGCAATTCTGCTGCTCCAAACGCTTAACCAGAATGGCCTAGGGAAGAAATACACATACCGTTGTAATCGGGCGAGTTTCTACTTTCAGACGCAACAGGAATTTTTGGGTTAGGTCGATCCGTTCGCGAGATATGGGAGTTTGAAGCCATGAAATGGTTGAGAAGGCAAAAAATTTTTCGCAATTCTGCTGCTCCAAACGCTTAACCAGGATGGCCTAGGGAAAAAATACACATACCGTTGTAATCGGGCGAGTTTCTACTTTCAGATGCAATAGGAATTTTTGGGTTATGTCAATCCGTTCGCGAGATATGGGAATTTGATGCCAAGAAATGGTTGAGAAGGCAAAAAATTTTTCGCAATTCTGCTGCTCCAAACGCTTAACCAGAATGGCCTAGGGAATAAACACCCATACCGTTGTAATCGGGCGAGTTTCTACTTTCAGATGCAACAGGAATTTTTGGGTTAGGTCAATCCGTTCGCGAGATATGGGACTTTGAAGCTAAGAAATGGTTGACAAGACAATAAATTTTTCGCACTTTTGCTGCTCCAATCGCTTAACCAGAATGGCCTAAGGGAAAAATACACGTACCGTTGTAATCGGGCGAGTTTCTACTTTCAAATGCAATAGGGATTTTTGGGTTAGGTCAATCCGTTCGCGAGATGTGGGAGTTTGAAGACAAGAAATGGTTGAGAAGGCAAGAAATTTTTCGCAATTCTGCTGCTCCAAACGCATAACCAGAATGGCCTAGGGAAAAAATACCCATACCGTTGTAATCGGGCGAGTTTCTACTTTCAGACGCAACAGGAATTTTTGGGTTAGGTCAATCCGTTCGCGAGATATGGGACTTTGAAGCTAAGAAATGGTTGACAAGACAATAAATTTTTCGCACTTTTGCTGCTCCAATCGCTTAACCAGAATGGCCTAAGGGAAAAATACACGTACCGTTGCAATCGGGCGAGTTTCTACTTTCAAATGCAATAGGGATTTTTGGGTTAGGTCAATCCGTTCGCGAGATGTGGGAGTTTGAAGACAAGAAATGGTTGAGAAGGCAAGAAATTTTTCGCAATTCTGCTGCTCCAAACGCTTAACCAGAATGGCCTAGGGAAAAAATACAGGTACCGCTGTAATCGGGCGAGTTTCTACTTTCAGATGCAATAGGAATTTTTGGGTTAGGACAATCCGTTCGCTAGATATGGGAGTTTGAAGCCAAGAAATGGTTGAGAAGGCAAAAAATTTTTCGCAATTCTGCTGCTCCAAACGCTTAACCAGAATGGCCTAGGGAAGAAATACACATACCGTTGTAATCGGGCGAGTTTCTACTTTCAGACGCAACAGGAATTTTTGGGTTAGGTCGATCCGTTCGCGAGATATGGGAGTTTGAAGCCATGAAATGGTTGAGAAGGCAAAAAATTTTTCGCAATTCTGCTGCTCCAAACGCTTAACCAGGATGGCCTAGGGAAAAAATACACATACCGTTGTAATCGGGCGAGTTTCTACTTTCAGATGCAATAGGAATTTTTGGGTTATGTCAATCCGTTCGCGAGATATGGGAATTTGATGCCAAGAAATGGTTGAGAAGGCAAAAAATTTTTCGCAATTCTGCTGCTCCAAACGCTTAACCAGAATGGCCTAGGGAATAAACACCCATACCGTTGTAATCGGGCGAGTTTCTACTTTCAGATGCAACAGGAATTTTTGGGTTAGGTCAATCCGTTCGCGAGATATGGGACTTTGAAGCTAAGAAATGGTTGACAAGACAATAAATTTTTCGCACTTTTGCTGCTCCAATCGCTTAACCAGAATGGCCTAAGGGAAAAATACACGTACCGTTGTAATCGGGCGAGTTTCTACTTTCAAATGCAATAGGGATTTTTGGGTTAGGTCAATCCGTTCGCGAGATGTGGGAGTTTGAAGACAAGAAATGGTTGAGAAGGCAAGAAATTTTTCGCAATTCTGCTGCTCCAAACTCTTACCCAGAATGGCCTAGGGAAAAAATACACATACCGTTGTAATCGGGCGTGTTTCTACTTTCAGACGCAACAGGAATTTTTGGGTTAGGTCAATCCGTTCGCGAGATATGGGAGTTTGAAGCCAAGAAATGGTTGAGAAGGCAAAAAATTTTTCGCAATTCTGCTGCTCCAAACGCTTAACCAGAATGGCCTAGGGAAGAAATACACCTACCGTTGTAATCGGGCGAGTTTCTACTTTCAGATGCAATAGGAATTTTTGGGTTAGGTCAATCCGTTCGCGGGATATGGGCGTTTGAAGCCAAGAAATGGTTGAGAAGGCAAAAAATTTTTCGCAATTCTGCTGCTCCAAACGCTTAACCAGAATGGCCTAGGGAAGAAATACACATACCGTTGTAATCGGGCGAGTTTCTACTTCCAGACGCAACAGGAATTTTTGGGTTAGGTCGATCTGTTCGCGAGATATGGGAGTTTGAAGCCATGAAATGGTTGAGAATCCAAAAAATTTTTCGCAATTCTGCTGCTCCAAACGCTTAACCAGGATGGCCTAGGGAAAAAATACACATACCGTTGTAATCGGGCGAGTTTCTACTTTCAGATACAATAGGATTTTTTGGGTTATGTCAATCCGTTCGCGAGATATGGGAATTTGATGCCAAAAAATGGTTGAGAAGGCAAAAAATTTTTCGCAATTCTGCTGCTCCAAACTCTTAACCAGAATGGCCTAGGGAAAAAATACACATACCGTTGTAATCGGGCGTGTTTCTACTTTCAGATGCAACAGGAATTTTTGGGTTAGGTCAATCCGTTCGCGAGATATGGGAGTTTGAAGCCAAGAAATGGTTGAGAAGGCAAAAAATTTTTCGCAATTCTGCTGCTCCAAACGCTTAACCAGAATGGCCTAGGGAAAGAATACACATACCTTTGTAATCGGGCGAGTTTCTACTTTCAGACGCAATAGGAATTTTTGGGTTAGGTCAATCCGTTCGCGAGATATGGGAGTTTGAAGCCAAGAAATGGTTGAGAAGGCAAAAAATTTTCCTCAATTCTGCTGCTCGAAACGCTTAACGAGAATGGCCTAGGGAAAAGATACACGTACCGCTGTAATCGGGCGAGTTTCTACTTTCAGATGCAATAGGAATTTTTGGGTTAGGTCAATCCGTTCGCGATATATGGGTGTTTGAAGCCAAGAAATGGTTGAGAAGGCAAAAAATTTTTCGCAATTCTGCTGCTCCAGACGCTTCACCAGAATGGCCTAGGGAAAAAATACCCATACCGTTGTAATCGGGTGAGTTTCTACTTTCAGACGCAACAGGAATTTTTGGGTTAGGTCAATCCGTTCGCGAGATATGGGACTTTGAAGCTAAGAAATGGTTGACAAGACAATAAATTTTTCGCACTTTTGCTGCTCCAATCGCTTAACCAGAATGGCCTAAGGGAAAAATACACGTACCGTTGTAATCGGGCGAGTTTCTACTTTCAAATGCAATAGGGATTTTTGGGTTAGGTCAATCCGTTCGCGAGATATGGGAGTTTGAAGACAAGAAATGGTTGAGAAGGCAAGAAATTTTTCGCAATTCTGCTGCTCCAAACGCTTAACCAGAATGGCCTAGGGAAAAAATACAGGTACCGCTGTAATCGGGCGAGTTTCTACTTTCAGATGCAATAGGAATTTTTGGGTTAGGACAATCCGTTTGCGAGATATGGGAGTTTGAAGCCAAGAAATGGTTGAGAAGGCAAAAAATTTTTCGCAATTCTGCTGCTCCAAACGCTTAACCAGAATGGCCTAGGGAAAAAATACCCATACCGTTGTAATCGGGCGAGTTTCTACTTTCAGACGCAACAGGAATTTTTGGGTTATGTCAATCCGTTCGCGAGATATGGGACTTTGAAACTAAGAAATGGTTGACAAGACAATAAATTTTTCGCACTTTTGCTGCTCCAATCGCTTAACCAGAATGGCCTAAGGGAAAAATACACGTACCGTTGTAATCGGGCGAGTTTCTACTTTCAAATGCAATAGGGATTTTTGGGTTAGGTCAATCCGTTCGCGAGATGTGGGAGTTTGAAGACAAGAAATGGTTGAGAAGGCAAGAAATTTTTTGCAATTCTGCTGCTCCAAACGCTTAACCAGAATGGCCTAGGGAAAAAATACAGGTACCGCTGTAACCGGGCGAGTTTCTACTTTCAGATGCAATAGGAATTTTTGGGTTAGGACAATCCGTTCGCGAGATATGGGAGTTTGAAGCCAAGAAATGGTTGAGAAGGCAAAAAATTTTTCGCAATTCTGCTGCTCCAAACGCTTAACCAGAATGGCCTAGGGAAGAAATACACATACCGTTGTAATCGGGCGAGTTTCTACTTTCAGACGCAACAGGAATTTTTGGGTTAGGTCGATCCGTTCGCGAGATATGGGAGTTTGAAGCCATGAAATGGTTGAGAAGGCAAAAAATTTTTCGCAATTCTGCTGCTCCAAACGCTTAACCAGGATGGCCTAGGGAAAAAATACACATACCGTTGTAATCGGGCGAGTTTCTACTTTCAGATGCAATAGGAATTTTTGGGTTATGTCAATCCGTTCGCGAGATATGGGAATTTGATGCCAAGAAATGGTTGAGAAGGCAAAAAATTTTTCGCAATTCTGCTGCTCCAAACTCTTAACCAGAATGGCCTAGGGAAAAAATACACATACCGTTGTAATCGGGCGTGTTTCTACTTTCAGATGCAACAGGAATTTTTGGGTTAGGTCAATCCGTTCGCGAGATATGGGAGTTTGAAGCCAAGAAATGGTTGAGAAGGCAAAAAATTTTTCGCAATTCTGCTGCTCCAAACGCTTAACCAGGATGGCCTAGGGAAAAAATACACATACCGTTGTAATCGGGCGAGTTTCTACTTTCAGATGCAATAGGAATTTTTGGGTTATGTCAATCCGTTCGCGAGATATGGGAGTTTGAAGCCAAGAAATGGTTGAGAAGGCAAAAAATTTTTCGCAATTCTGCTGCTCCAAACGCATAACCAGAATGGCCTAGGGAAAAAATACCCATACCGTTGTAATCGGGCGAGTTTCTACTTTCAGACGCAACAGGAATTTTTGGGTTAGGTCAATCCGTTCGCGAGATATGGGAGTTTGAAGCTAAGAAATGGTTGACAAGACAATAAATTTTTCGCACTTTTGCTGCTCCAATCGCTTAACCTGAATGGCCTAAGGGAAAAATACACGTACCGTTGCAATCGGGCGAGTTTCTACTTTCAAATGCAATAGGGATTTTTGGGTTAGGTCAATCCGTTCGCGAGATGTGGGAGTTTGAAGACAAGAAATGGTTGAGAAGGCAAGAAATTTTTCGCAATTCTGCTGCTCCAAACGCTTAACCAGAATGGCCTAGGGAAAAAATACAGGTACCGCTGTAATCGGGCGAGCTTCTACTTTCAGATGCAATAGGAATTTTTGGGTTAGGACAATCCGTTCGCGAGATATGGGAGTTTGAAGCCAAGAAATGGTTGAGAAGGCAAAAAATTTTTCGCAATTCTGCTGCTCCAAACGCTTAACCAGAATGGTGTAGGGAAGAAATACACATACCGTTGTCATCGGGCGAGTTTCTACTTTCAGACGCAACAGGAATTTTTGGGTTAGGTCGATCCGTTCGCGAGATATGGGAGTTTGAAGCCATGAAATGGTTGAGAAGGCAAAAAATTTTTCGCAATTCTGCTGCTCCAAACGCTTAACCAGGATGGCCTAGGGAAAAAATACACATACCGTTGTAATCGGGCGAGTTTCTACTTTCAGATGCAATAGGGATTTTTGGGTTAGGTCAATCCGTTCGCGAGATGTGGGAGTTTGAAGACAAGAAATGGTTGAGAAGGCAAGAAATTTTTCGCAATTCTGCTGCTCCAAACTCTTACCCAGAATGGCCTAGGGAAAAAATACACATACCGTTGTAATCGGGCGTGTTTCTACTTTCAGACGCAACAGGAATTTTTGGGTTAGGTCAATCCGTTCGCGAGATATGGGAGTTTGAAGCCAAGAAATGGTTGAGAAGGCAAAAAATTGTTCGCAATTCTGCTGCTCCAAACGCTTAACCAGAATGGCCTAGGGAATAAACACCCATACCGTTGTAATCGGGCGAGTTTCTACTTTCAGATGCAACAGGAATTTTTGGGTTAGGTCAATCCGTTCGCGAGATATGGGACTTTGAAGCTAAGAAATGGTTGACAAGACAATAAATTTTTCGCACTTTTGCTGCTCCAATCGCTTAACCAGAATGGCCTAAGGGAAAAATACACGTACCGTTGTAATCGGGCGAGTTTCTACTTTCAAATGCAATAGGGATTTTTGGGTTAGGTCAATCCGTTCGCGAGATGTGGGAGTTTGAAGACAAGAAATGGTTGAGAAGGCAAGAAATTTTTCGCAATTCTGCTGCTCCAAACTCTTACCCAGAATGGCCTAGGGAAAAAATACACATACCGTTGTAATCGGGCGTGTTTCTACTTTCAGATGCAACAGGAATTTTTGGGTTAGGTCAATCCGTTCGCGAGATATGGGAGTTTGAAGCCAAGAAATGGTTGAGAAGGCAAAAAATTTTTCGCAATTCTGCTGCTCCAAACGCTTAACCAGGATGGCCTAGGAAAAAAATACACATACCGTTGTAATCGGGCGAGTTTCTACTTTCAGATGCAACAGGAATTTTTGGGTTATGTCAATCCGTTCGCGAGATATGGGAATTTGATGCCAAGAAATGGTTGAGAAGGCAAAAAATTTTTCGCAATTCTGCTGCTCCAAACTCTTAACCAGAATGGCCTAGGGAAAAAATACACATACCGTTGTAATCCGGCGTGTTTCTACTTTCAGATGCAATAGGAATTTTTGGGTTAGGTCAATCCGTTCGCGAGATATGGGACTTTGAAGCTAAGAAATGGTTGACAAGACAATAAATTTTTCGCACTTTTGCTGCTCCAATCGCTTAACCAGAATGGCCTAAGGGAAAAATACACGTACCGTTGTAATCGGGCGAGTTTCTACTTCCAAATGCAATAGGGATTTTTGGGTTAGGTCAATCCGTTCGCGAGATGTGGGAGTTTGAAGACAAGAAATGGTTGAGAAGGCAAGAAATTTTTCGCAATTCTGCTGCTCCGAACGCTTAACCAGGATGGCCTAGGGAAAAAATACACATACCGTTGTAATCGGGCGAGTTTCTACTTTCAGATGCAATAGGAATTTTTGGGTTATGTCAATCCGTTCGCGAGATATGGGAATTTGATGCCAAGAAATGGTTGAGAAGGCAAAAAATTTTTCGCAATTCTGCTGCTCCAAACTCTTAACCAGAATGGCCTAGGGAAAAAATACACATACCGTTGTAATCGGGCGTGTTTCTACTTTCAGATGCAACAGGAATTTTTGGGTTAGGTCAATCCGTTCGCGAGATATGGGAGTTTGAAGCCAAGAAATGGTTGAGAAGGCAAAAAATTTTTCGCAATTCTGCTGCTCCAAACGCTTAACCAGAATGGCCTAGGGAATAAACACCCATACCGTTGTAATCGGGCGAGTTTCTACTTTCAGATGCAACAGGAATTTTTGGGTTAGGTCAATCCGTTCGCGAGATATGGGACTTTGAAGCTAAGAAATGGTTGACAAGACAATAAATTTTTCGCACTTTTGCTGCTCCAATCGCTTAACCAGAATGGCCTAAGGGAAAAATACACGTACCGTTGTAATCGGGCGAGTTTCTACTTTCAAATGCAATAGGGATTTTTGGGTTAGGTCAATCCGTTCGCGAGATGTGGGAGTTTGAAGACAAGAAATGGTTGAGAAGGCAAGAAATTTTTCGCAATTCTGCTGCTCCAAACTCTTACCCAGAATGGCCTAGGGAAAAAATACACATACCGTTGTAATCGGGCGTGTTTCTAATTTCAGACGCAACAGGAATTTTTGGGTTAGGTCAATCCGTTCGCGAGATATGGGAGTTTGAAGCCAAGAAATGGTTGAGAAGGCAAAAAATTTTTCGCAATTCTGCTGCTCCAAACGCTTAACCAGAATGGCCTAGGGAATAAACACCCATACCGTTGTAATCGGGCGAGTTTCTACTTTCAGATGCAACAGGAATTTTTGGGTTAGGTCAATCCGTTCGCGAGATATGGGACTTTGAAGCTAAGAAATGGTTGACAAGACAATAAATTTTTCGCACTTTTGCTGCTCCAATCGCTTAACCAGAATGGCCTAAGGGAAAAATACACGTACCGTTGTAATCGGGCGAGTTTCTACTTTCAAATGCAATAGGGATTTTTGGGTTAGGTCAATCCGTTCGCGAGATGTGGGAGTTTGAAGACAAGAAATGGTTGAGAAGGCAAGAAATTTTTCGCAATTCTGCTGCTCCAAACTCTTACCCAGAATGGCCTAGGGAAAAAATACACATACCGTTGTAATCGGGCGTGTTTCTACTTTCAGATGCAACAGGAATTTTTGGGTTAGGTCAATCCGTTCGCGAGATATGGGAGTTTGAAGCCAAGAAATGGTTGAGAAGGCAAAAAATTTTTCGCAATTCTGCTGCTCCAAACGCTTAACCAGGATGGCCTAGGAAAAAAATACACATACCGTTGTAATCGGGCGAGTTTCTACTTTCAGATGCAATAGGAATTTTTGGGTTATGTCAATCCGTTCGCGAGATGTGGGAATTTGATGCCAAGAAATGGTTGAGAAGGCAAAAAATTTTTCGCAATTCTGCTGCTCCAAACTCTTAACCAGAATGGCCTAGGGAAAAAATACACATACCGTTGTAATCGGGCGTGTTTCTACTTTCAGATGCAACAGGAATTTTTGGGTTAGGTCAATCCGTTCGCGAGATATGGGAGTTTGAAGCCAAGAAATGGTTGAGAAGGCAAAAAATTTTTCGCAATTCTGCTGCTCCAAACGCTTAAACAGAATGGCCTAGGGAAAAAATACACGTACCGCTGTAATCGGGCGAGTTTCTACTTTCAGATGAAATAGGAATTTTTGGGTTAAGTCAATCCGTTCGCGAGATATGGGAGTTTGAATCCAAGAAATGGTTGAGAAGGCAAAAAATTTTTCGCAATTCTGCTGCTCCAAACGCTTAACCAGAATGGCCTAGGGAAAAAACACCCATACCGTTGTAATCGGGCGAGTTTCTACTTTCAGATGCAACAGGAATTTTTGGGTTAGGTCAATCCGTTCGCGAGATATGGGAGTTTGAAGCCAAGAAATGGTTGAGAAAGCAAAAAATTTTTCGCAATTCTGCTGCTCCAGACGCTTCACCAGAATGGCCTAGGGAAAAAATACACATTCCGTTGTAATCGGGCGAGTTTCTACTTTCAGACGCAACAGGAATTTTTGGGTTAGGTCAATCCATTCGCGAGATATGGGACTTTGAAGCTAAGAAATGGATGACAAGACAATAAATTTTTCGCACTTTTGCTGCTCCAATCGCTTAACCAGAGTGGCCTAAGGGAAAAATACACGTACCGTTGTAATCGGGCGAGTTTCTACTTTCAAATGCAATAGGAATTTTTGGGTAAGGTCAATCCGTTCGCGAGATGTGGGAGTTTGAAGACAAGAAATGGTTGAGAAGGCAAAAAGTTTTTCGCAATTCTGCTGCTCCAAACGCTTAACCAGAATGGTCTAGGCAAAAAATACACGTACCGCTGTAATCGGGCGAGTTTCTACTTTCAGATGCAATAGGAATTTTTGGGTTAGGTCAATCCGTTCGCGAGATATGGGAGTTTGAATCCAAGAAATGGTTGAGAAGGCAACAAATTTTTCGCAATTCTGCTGCTTCAAACGCTTAACCAGAATGGCCTAGGGAAAAAACACCCATACCGTTGTAATCGGGCGAGTTTCTACTTTCAGATGCAACAGGAATTTTTGGGTTAGGTCAATCCGTTCGCGAGATATGGGAGTTTGAAGCCAAGAAATGGTTGAGAAGGCAAAAAATTTTTCGCAATTCTGCTGCTCCAAACGCTTAACCAGGATGGCCTAGGGAAAAAATACACATACCGTTGTAATCGGGCGAGTTTCTACTTTCAGATGCAATAGGAATTGTTGGGTTATGTCAATCCGTTCGCGAGATATGGGAATTTGATGCCAAGAAATGGTTGAGAAGGCAAAAAATTTTTCGCAATTCTGCTGCTCCAAACTCTTAACCAGAATGGCCTAGGGAAAAAATACACATACCGTTGTAATCGGGCGTGTTTCTACTTTCAGATGCAACAGGAATTTTTGGGTTAGGTCAATCCGTTCGCGAGATATGGGAGTTTGAAGCCAAGAAATGGTTGAGATGGCAAAAAATTTTTCGCAATTCTGCTGCTCCAAACGCTTAACCAGAATGGCCTAGGGAAGAAATACACATACCGTTGTAATCGGGCGAGTTTCTACTTTCAGGCGCAACAGGAATTTTTGGATTAGGTCGATCCGTTCGCGAGATATGGGAGTTTGAAGCCATGAAATGGTTGAGAAGGCAAAAAATTTTT
Source organism: Ptiloglossa arizonensis (assembly GCF_051014685.1). Lineage (NCBI taxonomy): Eukaryota > Metazoa > Arthropoda > Insecta > Hymenoptera > Colletidae > Ptiloglossa > Ptiloglossa arizonensis. The sequence continues at coordinate 8,473,439 of NW_027478385.1, forward strand.
CGCAATTCTGCTGCTCCAAACGCTTAACCAGGATGGCCTAGGGAAAAAATACACATACCGTTGTAATCGGGCGAGTTTCTACTTTCAGATGCAATAGGAATTTTTGGGTTATGTCAATCCGTTCGCGAGATATGGGAATTTGATGCCAAGAAATGGTTGAGAAGGCAAAAAATTTTTCGCAATTCTGCTGCTCCAAACTCTTAACCAGAATGGCCTAGGGAAAAAATACACATACCGTTGTAATCGGGCGTGTTTCTACTTTCAGATGCAACAGGAATTTTTGGGTTAGGTCAATCCGTTCGCGAGATATGGGAGTTTGAAGCCAAGAAATGGTTGAGAAGGCAAAAAATTTTTCGCAATTCTGCTGCTCCAAACGCTTAAACAGAATGGCCTAGGGAAAAAATACACGTACCGCTGTAATCGGGCGAGTTTCTACTTTCAGATGCAATAGGAATTTTTGGGTTAGGTCAATCCGTTCGCGAGATATGGGAGTTTGAATCCAAGAAATGGTTGAGAAGGCAAAAAATTTTTCGCAATTCTGCTGCTCCAAACGCTTAACCAGAATGGCCTAGGGAAAAAACACCCATACCGTTGTAATCGGGCGAGTTTCTACTTTCAGATGCAACAGGAATTTTTGGGTTAGGTCAATCCGTTCGCGAGATATGGGAGTTTGAAGCCAAGAAATGGTTGAGAAAGCAAAAAATTTTTCGCAATTCTGCTGCTCCAGACGCTTCACCAGAATGGCCTAGGGAAAAAATACACATTCCGTTGTAATCGGGCGAGTTTCTACTTTCAGACGCAACAGGAATTTTTGGGTTAGGTCAATCCATTCGCGAGATATGGGACTTTGAAGCTAAGAAATGGATGACAAGACAATAAATTTTTCGCACTTTTGCTGCTCCAATCGCTTAACCAGAGTGGCCTAAGGGAAAAATACACGTACCGTTGTAATCGGGCGAGTTTCTACTTTCAAATGCAATAGGAATTTTTGGGTTAGGTCAATCCGTTCGCGAGATGTGGGAGTTTGAAGACAAGAAATGGTTGAGAAGGCAAAAAATTTTTCGCAATTCTGCTGCTCCAAACGCTTAACCAGAATGGCCTAGGGAAAAAATACAGGTACCGCTGTAATCGGGCGAGTTTCTACTTTCAGATGCAATAGGAATTTTTGGGTTAGGACAATCCGTTCGCGAGATATGGGAGTTTGAAGCCAAGAAATGGTGGAGAGGGCAAAAAATTTTTCGCAATTCTGCTGCTCCAAACGCTTAACCAGAATGGCCTAGGGAAGAAATATACATACCGTTGTAATCGGGCGAGTTTCTACTTTCAGGCGCAACAGGAATTTTTGGGTTAGGTCGATCCGTTCGCGAGATATGGGAGTTTGAAGCCATGAAATGGTTGAGAAGGCAAAAAATTTTTCGCAATTCTGCTGCTCCAAACGCTTAACCAGGATGGCCTAGGGAAAAAATACACATACCGTTGTAATCGGGCAAGTTTCTACTTTCAGATGCAATAGGAATTTTTGGGTTATGTCAATCCGTTCGCGAGATATGGGAATTTGAATCCAAGAAATGGTTGAGAAGGCAAAAAATTTTTCGCAATTCTGCTGCTCCAAACTCTTAACCAGAATGGCCTAGGGAAAAAATACACATACCGTTGTAATCGGGCGTGTTTCTACTTTCAGATGCAACAGGAATTTTTGGGTTAGGTCAATCCGTTCGCGAGATATGGGAGTTTGAAGCCAAGAAATGGTTGAGAAGGCAAAAAATTTTTCGCAATTCTGCTGCTCCAAACGCTTAACCAGAATGGCCTAGGGAAAAAATACACGTACCGCTGTAATCGGGCGAGTTTCTACTTTCAGATGCAATAGGAATTTTTGGGTTAGGTCAATCCGTTCGCGAGATATGGGAGTTTGAATCCAAGAAATGGTTGAGAAGGCAAAAAATTTTTCGCAATTCTGCTGCTCCAAACGCTTAACCAGAATGGCCTAGGGAAAAAACACCAATACCGTTGTAATCGGGCGAGTTTCTACTTTCAGATGCAACAGGAATTTTTGGGTTAGGTCAATCCGTTCGCGAGATATGGGAGTTTGAAGCCAAGAAATGGTTGAGAAAGCAAAAAATTTTTCGCACTTTTGCTGCTCCAATCGCTTAACCAGAGTGGCCTAAGGGAAAAATACACGTACCGTTGTAATCGGGCGAGTTTCTACTTTCAAATGCAATAGGAATTTTTGGGTTAGGTCAATCCGTTCGCGAGATATTGGAATTTGATGCCAAGAAATGGTTGAGAAGGCAAAAAATTTTTCGCAATTCTGCTGCTCCAAACTCTTAACCAGAATGGCCTAGGGAAAAAATACACATACCGTTGTAATCGGGCGTGTTTCTACTTTCAGATGCAACAGTAATTTTTGGGTTAGGTCAATCCGTTCGCGAGATATGGGAGTTTGAAGCCAAGAAATGGTTGAGAAGGCAAAAAATTTTTCGCAATTCTGCTGCTCCAAACGCTTAACCAGAATGGCCTAGGGAAAAAATACACGTACCGCTGTAATCGGGCGAGTTTCTACTTTCAGATGCAATAGGAATTTTTGGGTTAGGTCAATCCCTTCGCGAGATATGGGAGTTTGAATCCAAGAAATGGTTGAGAAGGCAAAAAATTTTTCGCAATTCTGCTGCTCCAAACGCTTAACCAGAATGGCCTAGGGAAAAAACACCCATACCGTTGTAATCGGGCGAGTTTCTACTTTCAGATGCAACAGGAATTTTTGGGTTTGGTCAATCCGTTCGCGAGATATGGGAGTTTGAAGCCAAGAAATGGTTGAGAAAGCAAAAAATTTTTCGCAATTCTGCTGCTCCAGACGCTTCACCAGAATGGCCTAGGGAAAAAATACACATTCCGTTGTAATCGGGCGAGTTTCTACTTTCAGACGCAACAGGAATTTTTGGGTTAGGTCAATCCATTCGCGAGATATGGGACATTGAAGCTAAGAAATGGATGACAAGACAATAAATTTTTCGCACTTTTGCTGCTCCAATCGCTTAACCAGAGTGGCCTAAGGGAAAAATACACGTACCGTTGTAATCGGGCGAGTTTCTACTTTCAAATGCAATAGGAATTTTTGGGTTAGGTCAATCCGTTCGCGAGATGTGGGAGTTTGAAGACAAGAAATGGTTGAGAAGGCAAAAAGTTTTTCGCAATTCTGCTGCTCCAAACGCTTAACCAGAATGGCCTAGGGAAAAAATACACGTACCGCTGTAATCGGGCGAGTTTCTACTTTCAGATGCAATAGGAATTTTTGGGTTAGGTCAATCCGTTCGCGAGATATGGGAGTTTGAAGCCAAGAAATGGTTGAGAAAGCAAAAAATTTTTCGCAATTCTGCTGCTCCAGACGCTTCACCAGAATGGCCTAGGGAAAAAATACACATTCCGTTGTAATCGGGCGAGTTTCTACTTTCAGACGCAACAGGAATTTTTGGGTTAGGTCAATCCATTCGCGAGATATGGGACTTTGAAGCTAAGAAATGGATGACAAGACAATAAATTTTTCGCACTTTTGCTGCTCCAATCGCTTAACCAGAGTGGCCTAAGGGAAAAATACACGTACCGTTGTAATCGGGCGAGTTTCTACTTTCAAATGCAATAGGAATTTTTGGGTTAGGTCAATCCGTTCGCGAGATGTGGGAGTTTGAAGACAAGAAATGGTTGAGAAGGCAAAAAGTTTTTCGCAATTCTGCTGCTCCAAACGCTTAACCAGAATGGCCTAGGGAAAAGATACACGTACCGCTGTAATCGGGCGAGTTTCTACTTTCAGATGCAATAGGAATTTTTGGGTTTGGTCAATCCGTTCGCGAGATATGGGAGTTTGAAGCCAAGAAATGGTTGAGAAAGCAAAAAATTTTTCGCAATTCTGCTGCTCCAGACGCTTCACCAGAATGGCCTAGGGAAAAAATACACATTCCGTTGTAATCGGGCGAGTTTCTACTTTCAAATGCAATAGGAATTTTTGGGTTAGGTCAATCCGTTCGCGAGATGTGGGAGTTTGAAGACAAGAAATGGTTGAGAAGGCAAAAAGTTTTTCGCAATTCTGCTGCTCCAAACGCTTAACCAGAATGGCCTAGGGAAAAAATACACGTACCGCTGTAATCGGGCGAGTTTCTACTTTCAGATGCAATAGGAATTTTTGGGTTTGGTCAATCCGTTCGCGAGATATGGGAGTTTGAAGCCAAGAAATGGTTGAGAAAGCAAAAAATTTTTCGCAATTCTGCTGCTCCAGACGCTTCACCAGAATGGCCTAGGGAAAAAATACACATTCCGTTGTAATCGGGCGAGTTTCTACTTTCAGACGCAACAGGAATTTTTGGGTTAGGTCAATCCATTCGCGAGATATGGGACATTGAAGCTAAGAAATGGATGACAAGACAATAAATTTTTCGCACTTTTGCTGCTCCAATCGCTTAACCAGAGTGGCCTAAGGGAAAAATACACGTACCGTTGTAATCGGGCGAGTTTCTACTTTCAAATGCAATAGGAATTTTTGGGTTAGGTCAATCCGTTCGCGAGATGTGGGAGTTTGAAGACAAGAAATGGTTGAGAAGGCAAAAAGTTTTTCGCAATTCTGCTGCTCCAAACGCTTAACCAGAATGGCCTAGGGAAAAAATACACGTACCGCTGTAATCGGGCGAGTTTCTACTTTCAGATGCAATAGGAATTTTTGGGTTAGGTCAATCCATTCGCGAGATATGGGACTTTGAAGCTAAGAAATGGATGACAAGACAATAAATTTTTCGCACTTTTGCTGCTCCAATCGCTTAACCAGAGTGGCCTAAGGGAAAAATACACGTACCGTTGTAATCGGGCGAGTTTCTACTTTCAAATGCAATAGGAATTTTTGGGTTAGGTCAATCCGTTCGCGAGATATGGGAGTTTGAATCCAAGAAATGGTTGAGAAGGCAAAAAATTTTTCGCAATTCTGCTGCTCCAAACGCTTAACCAGAATGGCCTAGGGAAAAAACACCCATACCGCTGTAATCGGGCGAGTTTCTACTTTCAGATGCAACAGGAATTTTTGGGTTAGGTCAATCCGTTCGCGAGATATGGGAGTTTGAAGCCAAGAAATGGTTGAGAAAGCAAAAAATTTTTCGCAATTCTGCTGCTCCAGACGCTTCACCAGAATGGCCTAGGGAAAAAATACACATTCCGTTGTAATCGGGCGAGTTTCTACTTTCAGACGCAACAGGAATTTTTGGGTTAGGTCAATCCATTCGCGAGATATGGGACTTTGAAGCTAAGAAATGGATGACAAGACAATAAATTTTTCGCACTTTTGCTGCTCCAATCGCTTAACCAGAGTGGCCTAAGGGAAAAATACACGTACCGTTGTAATCGGGCGAGTTTCTACTTTCAAATGCAATAGGAATTTTTGGGTTAGGTCAATCCGTTCGCGAGATGTGGGAGTTTGAAGACAAGAAATGGTTGAGAAGGCAAAAAGTTTTTCGCAATTCTGCTGCTCCAAACGCTTAACCAGAATGGCCTAGGGAAAAAATACACGTACCGCTGTAATCGGGCGAGTTTCTACTTTCAGATGCAATAGGAATTTTTGGGTTAGGACAATCCGTTCGCGAGATATGGGAGTTTGAAGCCAAGAAATGGTTGAGAAGGCAAAAAATTTTTCGCAATTCTGCTGCTCCAAACGCTTAACCAGAATGGCCTAGGGAAAAAATACACATACCGCTGTAATCGGGCGAGTTTCTACTTTCAGTCGCAACAGGAATTTTTGGGTTAGGTCAATCCGTTCGCGAGATATGGGAGTTTGAATCCAAGCAATGGTCGAGAAGGCAAAAAATTTTTCGCAATTCTGCTGCTCCAAACGCTTAACCAGAATGGCCTAGGGAAAAAATACACATACCGTTGTAATCGGGCGAATTTCTACTTTCAGATGCAACAGGAATTTTTGGGTTAGGTCAATCCGTTCGCAAGATATGGGAGTTTGAAGCTAAGAAATGGTTGAGAAGACAACAAATTTTTCGCAATTCTGCTGCTCCAAACGCTTAACCAGAATGGCCTAGGGAAAAAATACACGTAACGCTGTAATCGGGCGAGTTTCTACTTTCAGATGCAATAGGAATTTTTGGGTTAGGACAATCCGTTCGCGAGATATGGGAGTTTGAAGCCAAGAAATGGTTGAGAAGGCAAAAAATTTTTCGCAATTCTGCTGCTCCAAACGCTTAACCAGAATGCCCTGGGGAAAAAATACAAATACCGCTGTAATCGGGCGAGTTTCTACTTTCAGTCGCAACAGGAATTTTTGGGTTAGGTCAATCCGTTCGCGAGATATGGGAGTTTGAATCCAAGAAATGGTTGAGAAGGCAAAAAATTTTTCGCAATTCTGCTGCTACAAACGCTTAACCAGAATGGCCTAGGGAAAAAATACACATACCGTTGTAATCGGGCGAGTTTCTACTTTCAGACGCAACAGGAATTTTTGGGTTAGGTCAATCCATTCGCGAGATATGGGACTTTGAAGTTAAGAAATGGATGACAAGACAATAAATTTTTCGCACTTTTGCTGCTCCAATCGCTTAACCAGAGTGGCCTAAGGGAAAAATACACGTACCGTTGTAATCGGGCGAGTTTCTACTTTCAAATGCAATAGGAATTTTTGGGTTAGGTCAATCCGTTCGCGAGATGTGGGAGTTTGAAGACAAGAAATGGTTGAGAAGGCAAAAAGTTTTTCGCATTTCTGCTGCTCCAAACGCTTAACCAGAATGGCCTAGGGTAAAAATACACGTACCGCTGTAATCGGGCGAGTTTCTACTTTCAGATGCAATAGGAATTTTTGGGTTAGGTCAATCCGTTCGCGAGATATGGGAGTTTGAATCCAAGAAATGGTTGAGAAGGCAAAAAATTTTTCGCAATTCTGCTGCTCCAAACGCTTAACCAGAATGGCCTAGGGAAAAAACACCCATACCGTTGTAATCGGGCGAGTTTCTACTTTCAGATGCAACAGGAATTTTTGGGTTAGGTCAAGCCGTTCGCGAGATATGGGAGTTTGAAGCCAAGAAATGGTTGAGAAAGCAAAAAATTTTTCGCAATTCTGCTGCTCCAGACGCTTCACCAGAATGGCCTAGGGAAAAAATACACATTCCGTTGTAATCGGGCGAGTTTCTACTTTCAGACGCAACAGGAATTTTTGGGTTAGGTCAATCCATTCGCGAGATATGGGACTTTGAAGCTAAGAAATGGATGACAAGACAATAAATTTTTCGCACTTTTGCTGCTCCAATCGCTTAAACAGAGTGGCCTAAGGGAAAAATACACGTACCGTTGTAATCGGGCGAGTTTCTACTTTCAAATGCAATAGGAATTTTTGGGTTAGGTCAATCCGTTCGCGAGATGTGGGAGTTTGAAGACAAGAAATGGTTGAGAAGGCAAAAAGTTTTTCGCAATTCTGCTGCTCCAAACGCTTAACCAGAATGGCCTAGGGAAAAAATACACGTACCGCTGTAATCGGGCGAGTTTCTACTTTCAGATGCAATAGGAATTTTTGGGTTAGGTCAATCCGTTCGCGAGATATGGGAGTTTGAATCCAAGAAATGGTTGAGAAGGCAAAAAATTTTTCGCAATTCTGCTGCTCCAAACGCTTAACCAGAATGGCCTAGGGAAAAAACACCCATAGCGTTGTAATCGGGCGAGTTTCTACTTTCAGATGCAACAGGAATTTTTGGGTTAGGTCAATCCGTTCGCGAGATATGGGAGTTTGAAGCCAAGAAATGGTTGAGAAAGCAAAAAATTTTTCGCAATTCTGCTGCTCCAGACGCTTCACCAGAATGGCCTAGGGAAAAAATACACATTCCGTTGTAATCGGGCGAGTTTCTACTTTCAGACGCAACAGGAATTTTTGGGTTAGGTCAATCCATTCGCGAGATATGGGACTTTGAAGCTAAGAAATGGATGACAAGACAATAAATTTTTCGCACTTTTGCTGCTCCAATCGCTTAACCAGAGTGGCCTAAGGGAAAAATACACGTACCGTTGTAATCGGGCGAGTTTCTACTTTCAAATGCAATAGGAATTTTTGGGTTAGTTCAATCCGTTCGCGAGATGTGGGAGTTTGAAGACAAGAAATGGTTGAGAAGGCAAAAAGTTTTTCGCAATTCTGCTGCTCCAAACGCTTAACCAGAATGGCCTAGGGAAAAAATACACGTACCGCTGTAATCGGGCGAGTTTCTACTTTCAGATGCAATAGGAATTTTTGGGTTTGGTCAATCCGTTCGCGAGATATGGGAGTTTGAAGCCAAGAAATGGTTGAGAAAGCAAAAAATTTTTCGCAATTCTGCTGCTCCAGACGCTTCACCAGAATGGCCTAGGGAAAAAATACACATTCCGTTGTAATCGGGCGAGTTTCTACTTTCAAATGCAATAGGAATTTTTGGGTTAGGTCAATCCGTTCGCGAGATGTGGGAGTTTGAAGACAAGAAATGGTTGAGAAGGCAAAAAGTTTTTCGCAATTCTGCTGCTCCAAACGCTTAACCAGAATGGCCTAGGGAAAAAATACACGTACCGCTGTAATCGGGCGAGTTTCTACTTTCAGATGCAATAGGAATTTTTGGGTTTGGTCAATCCGTTCGCGAGATATGGGAGTTTGAAGCCAAGAAATGGTTGAGAAAGCAAAAAAATTTTCGCAATTCTGCTGCTCCAGACGCTTCACCAGAATGGCCTAGGGAAAAAATACACATTCCGTTGTAATCGGGCGAGTTTCTACTTTCAGACGCAACAGGAATTTTTGGGTTAGGTCAATCCATTCGCGAGATATGGGACATTGAAGCTAAGAAATGGATGACAAGACAATAAATTTTTCGCACTTTTGCTGCTCCAATCGCTTAACCAGAGTGGCCTAAGGGAAAAATACACGTACCGTTATAATCGGGCGAGTTTCTACTTTCAAATGCAATAGGAATTTTTGGGTTAGGTCAATCCGTTCGCGAGATGTGGGAGTTTGAAGACAAGAAATGGTTGAGAAGGCAAAAAGTTTTTCGCAATTCTGCTGCTCCAAACGCTTAACCAGAATGGCCTAGGGAAAAAATACACGTACCGCTGTAATCGGGCGAGTTTCTACTTTCAGATGCAATAGGAATTTTTGGGTTAGGTCAATCCATTCGCGAGATATGGGACTTTGAAGCTAAGAAATGGATGACAAGACAATAAATTTTTCGCACTTTTGCTGCTCCAATCGCTTAACCAGAGTGGCCTAAGGGAAAAATACACGTACCGTTGTAATCGGGCGAGTTTCTACTTTCAAATGCAATAGGAATTTTTGGGTTAGGTCAATCCGTTCGCGAGATATGGGAGTTTGAATCCAAGAAATGGTTGAGAAGGCAAAAAATTTTTCGCAATTCTGCTGCTCCAAACGCTTAACCAGAATGGCCTAGGGAAAAAACACCCATACCGTTGTAATCGGGCGAGTTTCTACTTTCAGATGCAACAGGAATTTTTGGGTTAGGTCAATCCGTTCGCGAGATATGGGAGTTTGAAGCCAAGAAATGGTTGAGAAAGCAAAAAATTTTTCGCAATTCTGCTGCTCCAGACGCTTCACCAGAATGGCCTAGGGAAAAAATACACATTCCGTTGTAATCGGGCGAGTTTCTACTTTCAGACGCAACAGGAATTTTTGGGTTAGGTCAATCCATTCGCGAGATATGGGACTTTGAAGCTAAGAAATGGATGACAAGACAATAAATTTTTCGCACTTTTGCTGCTCCAATCGCTTAACCAGAGTGGCCTAAGGGAAAATACACGTACCGTTGTAATCGGGCGAGTTTCTACTTTCAAATGCAATAGGAATTTTTGGGTTAGGTCAATCCGTTCGCGAGATGTGGGAGTTTGAAGACAAGAAATGGTTGAGAAGGCAAAAAGTTTTTCGCAATTCTGCTGCTCCAAACGCTTAACCAGAATGGCCTAGGGAAAAAATACGCGTACCGCTGTAATCGGGCGAGTTTCTACTTTCAGATGCAATAGGAATTTTTGGGTTAGGACAATCCGTTCGCGAGATATGGGAGTTTGAAGCCAAGAAATGGTTGAGAAGGCAAAAAATTTTTCGCAATTCTGCTGCCCCAAACGCTTAACCAGAATGGCCTAGGGAAAAAATACACATACCGCTGTAATCGGGCGAGTTTCTACTTTCAGTCGCAACAGGAATTTTTGGGTTAGGTCAATCCGTTCGCGAGATATGGGAGTTTGAATCCAAGCAATGGTCGAGAAGGCAAAAAATTTTTCGCAATTCTGCTGCTCCAAACGCTTAACCAGAATGGCCTAGGGAAAAAATACACATACCGTTGTAATCGGGCGAATTTCTACTTTCAGATGCAACAGGAATTTTTGGGTTAGGTCAATCCGTTCGCAAGATATGGGAGTTTGAAGCTAAGAAATGGTTGAGAAGACAACAAATTTTTCGCAATTCTGCTGCTCCAAACGCTTAACCAGAATGGCCTAGGGAAAAAATACACGTAACGCTGTAATCGGGCGAGTTTCTACTTTCAGATGCAATAGGAATTTTTGGGTTAGGACAATCCGTTCGCGAGATATGGGAGTTTGAAGCCAAGAAATGGTTGAGAAGGCAAAAAATTTTTCGCAATTCTGCTGCTCCAAACGCTTAACCAGAATGGCCTGGGGAAAAAATACAAATACCGCTGTAATCGGGCGAGTTTCTACTTTCAGTCGCAACAGGAATTTTTGGGTTAGGTCAATCCGTTCGCGAGATATGGGAGTTTGAATCCAAGAAATGGTTGAGAAGGCAAAAAATTTTTCGCAATTCTGCTGCTACAAACGCTTAACCAGAATGGCCTAGGGAAAAAATACACATACCGTTGTAATCGGGCGAGTTTCTACTTTCAGACGCAACAGGAATTTTTGGGTTAGGTCAATCCATTCGCGAGATATGGGACTTTGAAGTTAAGAAATGGATGACAAGACAATAAATTTTTCGCACTTTTGCTGCTCCAATCGCTTAACCAGAGTGGCCTAAGGGAAAAATACACGTACCGTTGTAATCGGGCGAGTTTCTACTTTCAAATGCAATAGGAATTTTTGGGTTAGGTCAATCCGTTCGCGAGATGTGGGAGTTTGAAGACAAGAAATGGTAGAAGGCAAAAAGTTTTTCGCATTTCTGCTGCTCCAAACGCTTAACCAGAATGGCCTAGGGTAAAAATACACGTACCGCTGTAATCGGGCGAGTTTCTACTTTCAGATGCAATAGGAATTTTTGGGTTAGGTCAATCCGTTCGCGAGATATGGGAGTTTGAATCCAAGAAATGGTTGAGAAGGCAAAAAATTTTTCGCAATTCTGCTGCTCCAAACGCTTAACCAGAATGGCCTAGGGAAAAAACACCCATACCGTTGTAATCGGGCGAGTTTCTACTTT